>NW_020954611.1:7906740-8156040 GCF_900497805.2 Vombatus ursinus
TTAAAGCTGGAATGTACATGACAGACCATCAAATCTAACACCCTCCCCATTTTACAGATGAGGAAAATGAGGCACTGAAGCACTTGCCCAAGATCAAACAGTATTCAGGCAAAATTTGAACCCAGGTCTTACCTGACTCTAAACCCAATGCTCTCTACACATTTCATTGTGCTGCCTCCTTCTTTGTCTGCCATGCACCATTCCTTCTTACTTCCCATTCTCAAATCCTTTCTTTAGATCAGCAGTGGCATCTGACCCAGTCAAGGACCTTCCACCTCACATTCTGACTTATTCTCTTTTCTTGATGGTAGGTTCTTTATGTTAGAAACAACTCAACAACAACAACAAAAGAACGATGAAGGATAGATCAATAAACACAAAACTGCTTTTTGATAAAAAGAAAAAAAATTTGAGATGATAATGATATCTACTGGCCTTTTCGTCCCCTTCTTTCTATGTAATTGTTAGATTTCAGTTGCTACTATGCATTTCCATAAACATGCACTATTCTGTTTCTGTTTTTTTCACACTACAGAACTAGATATAAGACTTTCAATATTTCTCTGTATTCTTCATAAATATAGCACAATTTATTCCACCGTTCTCTAACTATTGGATATTTAAGGTCACTTCTAGTTTTTCCCTCTTACCAATAAAGCTGTAAAATATATTTGGCGCAACAATGTATAACCTATATCAAATTGCTTGCCTTCTCAATGAGAGGGGAAGAGAGGGAGAAAGAGAATTTGGAACTCAAAATAAAAAAAAAAACAAGCATTAAAAATTGTTTTTATATGTAATTGGAAAAAATAAGCATTTTTTAAAAAAAGAATATTTGGTGCAGAATATTTTGGTCTTTTGTGACCTTTTAATGACATCTTCAAGCTTCAATTCTAAAAGTAGGATTCCTGAGTAAGAGTATGATCAATCTTGTAATTCATTACATGTTACTAGGTTGTTTCAATTTATATCCAATTTATATTGGATATTTATTAAATGTTTATATTCAATTCAATCCATAAACAGAGATAACATGTCCTTTTTCTCCTGCAATAACACTAACGTTTAATTTGATCATTTTTCACTAAATCACAAAACCTCAATGTTGTAACAGAACCATAGAGGTAATTAGTTCAACCTCTACCTAAGCAAAAATCTAATCTACAACATCCCTTAGAAGAGATCAACCATCTTCCCCTTGAAGACCACCCAGGGATGGGGAACCCGCTATCTCCTGAGGAAGCCCCTTATTGATTTATTAAATAGTTTTGTTTAAAATTGTTAAAAATTCATTTGATCACAGATTTAAAACTAAAAGTGACCTTAAAGTCACTAGGTCAACCCTCTCATTTTGTAAATGAGGAAACTGAGGCACCAAGAAGTTTGCTGAAGGCCACACGTGTAGTAAGTGGCCAAGGTGAGAGGTGAACTTAGGTCCTCTAACTCCAAATTTATTGTTGTTTCCACTCTACCTATGTGTCTTTAAAAAAAATATCGAAATATGTGTTTCTTAAACTTTTATCCTTTGCTGAGAGGCAGTGAGAGCTTGGAGTAAAGAAGATGAGTTGAAAACCTATTTCTGACACTGCGTAAATCTAGGCAAGTTACTTAACCTTCCCTAAATAAGGGATAATAATATTCCAGTACCTATCTTACAGGGTGAGGCTCAAATTCATAATGTCTGTCAAAGGCTTTGCAAACTTTAAAAGACTAGCTAAGCATCCATTATTATTATTACTCCTCCTTCTGTTCTCTGGAGCCAAACAGAAGAGGGACCTAACCTTACTGGTCTTTAAGATTCTTGAAGACAGCTATTACGGTGCCCCTGAGACTTCTTTATTCTAGGGTCCATCTACCAGTCCTTGAATAACATGATCTCCAGTCACCTCACTAACCTGGTCACCTTCCCCTGGATACACTGTAGGTTGTCTAAGTTAGTCCTAAAAGGTTGGACCCTGAATAGAACATGTGACTCCAACGTACCCTGACCAAGGTAGAGTGGAACTGTTACCTCCCTCATTCTGGACCTTATTGCTTCTGTTAAAACAGATGGAGAAACAATCTCCTCCTCTTGCCTCTAGCCCTGTTTTTTCTACTGAGTAACACTGTTGATGTGAATTAGGCTAACTCCAGTATCTTTTTTAAATATACTGTTGCTTAATCAAGCTTCACCATTCTATACCTATATAGTTGTTAATTTTTTTTAAACCTCAAGTAGAAATTTTATATCCATCTTTATTAAATTTCATTTCACCCAATTGGCCTACTGTTCAAGCCTCTAGAGACCTTTATTTTGGATCGTGACTGTTAGGTATCCCACTGAACTTCACACCATCCAGAAATATGATAAAAATGCCACCAATGTCAACATTGTATACTTGTGGGTTTATCAGAACCTTTTGTTTAACAGATTACAAAACACTTGTGGAGTGAATCATTATTGAATTAAAATTATGGGGGGAAATAGGAGAGCAGTATGGTGTATATGTTTGTATATGGGTATATACTTATATGCATATGTGTATTTATGTATATATCTAAGTATAGGGGTGTGTGTGTGTGTGTGTGTGTGTATGTGTGTGTATTATATAAAGAAATATTAAAGTGTTTTCCTATAACCCCATGTGTATGGCATGGCATAATGGATAGAACCAGCCAGGAAGAGCTGAGTTCAAATCTTGCCTCTAACACATAATGGTTATATGACCCTGGGTGATTCACTTAGCTTTGTGGTACTCTAGCTAACGCTCTAAGATTGCAACTTGAAGAAAAGAGCCTGACCTGCACTGGTAGAGGGAGTTTACTCACCAGAGAGTTCCATATAATGCCAAAATCACAGGTTCAGTCCATATATACACATACATACACACATATATGCATATCTATGTCCATATGCACACATAAATATGACATCCATTCATAACACATACAGACCAAGAACCATTTCCCAGTGGGTAAGGACCAAGTTTTCAGAAGCAGAAATACAACCAATACGAAAAATAAGAATAATACAAATTAAAGCAACTCATATTTAAAATAACCATAAAATTGACCATGATGAAAAAACAGAATAATCAATCCATCAATGATGGGAGGGGTGGTACTAGAGGAAGACAGGTATATCTACACCATTGGTACGGCTGTAAACTGGTTTGACATCTCTGAAAAACAACTCAGTATGAGGAAAGAAAAGGCACTAAATTGTTTATACCATTTGACACAGTAATTTTACTGCTGGGCCTATACCCTAATTATGTCAACAGAACAAAAGATCTCATAAGTGACTAAGTATTTAAAGGTACAATTTTTTCATTAGTATAAAACTACTGGGGCGGGGTAGGGTGAAGGAAGAAGTAAAAGCCAATAAATTAGGGAATGACTGAGTAAATTGGGTTATAGGAATGCAATAGAAAATTATTATAATGTAAGAAATGAGAAAATTGAGGAATTTAGAGAAATAGGGAAGACATGCGAATAGATACAGAATGAAGAAATCAGAATTGAGAGAACAACTTACTTGACTACAAAACAACACTAAAAGACAGTTGAACTCTGATGAGAGGCAATGAACAATCTTCATTTCAGAGGACAGAGAACAAAACACAACCCACTTCCCTGTAGGAATTATGGGTAAAGAATATAGGACACATTATCAAATTCGTGTTTTGCTTGTTTTTTTTTTTTTTTTGGTTGGTCTTGCTTGATTGTTTTCATTTATTACAAAAGAGGATTCAACATGGAGGTGCATATTGAAAATATACTGTGGAGTATATTATAAATCTCTATAAACAAATCTCTCGAAACACAAAAGACATTAATAAAAATGGAGGAGCAAAAGTGAGAATTAAAAATAAAAGAGAACACAGAGGCCTTTCATTCAGTATTGAAAAGCTTAGGTGGCATTGATAAATGAATGTTCTATTATTTGGGCCAGTGATTCCTTAGATGGTCATCAGTGAGACTGGTGCATACCTACTGTGCCCTTCCCTGACTTGAAAAGGTATATCCAGCTTTGGATTGCCAATGTCTTCTGTCTGACAAACTTCTCTAAGCCATTGGGTAGCTAAATTCCGGTAGGCTTTTCCTTTATTTAAATCTTTCTGGAAACTCTGTCAACGTCCAGTTTGTCATTTCAAACATTGCAATATAGTCATAAACACATGCATGCACACAAGCACATGCAAGTGCTCGCGCACACACACACACACACACACACACACATACACCATAGCTGATGCCTTATTAGGGCAAGATTGGTCTATCAGCTGGATGAAATCCTAGTGGTTGGTCCTAGCCAATCAAGAGCTGCAGGAGAAAACTTGTCTGGGATTATAGGCTAAATTGAATGTTGGAATGTTAGAGATAAAGCCACAGCTGAATATATGTATGAGAAGAGTTGAGTGTCACAAATAAGTTTATCCATTTATTGCATTCAACCCTTCAATTATCACCTACATCAAGCATTATACAGAATCAAGAACATTCTAAAGCAAAATAATCAGATATTACATTATAAATGAAACAGTGCCAATCAGTTATACATATTATACACAACATAAACTTAGCATTCTGACAGCACGTAATAGCTATGAACACAGATATGCTTCATATTCTCCCTTCTCTTCCCTATCATTATATATAGGCACCATAAATTGCCTACAACAACACCTGGAAAGACTTCCTCCTCCTTTGCCCACACATTCTACAACAGTACACACAATACATTAAAGTTATGTATACAACAATGTACAATAACCCTACCAGTAATACCTTTCCCAAAGGTATTATCAGATATAGAGTACCCCCGCAACCATCCAAAAGGCTCACATATATTATTATATTACCAGACAAGCATAAAACAACCAATTCATCCTTTTCCTCTGCATGGTTACATGGGCCTAATTCCAGATCATCATATTAACAAGACTAATGCAGTCACAGCTCAGAGGTCTCCATACTTGACTCCAGTTTTTTCTCTGGAAAGATAGCTCATCAGGAGAGTGTAAATGCCTAGAAATTAGGTAAGAATTTATGAAGTGCCTACCATATACAAGATACTAAATTAAATGCCTACTATATACAAGATACTGGGGGGCAGGGTAGAGATACATAGGCAATAGTATGAATTACTGCCCTCAGGGACATATTCTAAAAATGTAAGTTATGATTTCATCCTTTTCTAATGATATAGTAATTTGTGGGCATCAACCTTGAGTGTCTTACTGATGCATAAAACTAATGAGTTGATACATGAAACCCCATTTAAATTTGAAACAAAATTGTGTGTCTCATCACAATTTCATGATTGTTTCTTGAGACAATCTTTCCAAGAGTACTAAAATACTGTAGAGTGCAAGTATATAAGAGTATATATAATATATATATGTATAAGTTGGGAGAGGAGGGAGAATAATTAAGCAGAGCTCATTAAAAAGAAACTGAAGTGACTTTCAATTGGAAAAAAATCATATCAGCCCTAATATATGTATGCAACATATTTGTGCATCTGAAAAGAAACTCTATGTAACTTAATGTAAGTTAATAAACAGAGTAGAAGCAGGACCATCCCTTCATGGTATTTTTCTAGTTTTCTGTATGTTTAAAGGAAAAATCTTCATATTTTAAAAGGTGTTATTTGGTGGTGGAAGTGGGAGAGGATGGAAATATAGAGAGACACTTTTTGCAAAAAGAAAAAAAGACCTAGACTTTAAAAATTGCTAAAATAATGTATAAATGAGAAAAGCTAGAAGAAGATGATGATGATGATGATGAAGATGAAGAAGAAGAAAGCAGTTATCACAATCATCCTAATTTGTTCCTGCTTTGATAGGGAGCAGAATTGGTTTTCACATCAAGTCAAGATCCCCAATTGGGAATATGAGTGTGAAGCTAAAGGGCCAGAGGTGTTAAGGGATGTGTGAAGCAGAGAGAGGGTCAAGACCAAGATCAGAGTAACATTGGAAGGGGCTAAAAATGGGAGATCCAGAGGTCATTCAATGCCAACATCAGCAACAAAGTATCAAACTTAACAAGTAACTCTCTCACATAATCACTGTGGCTTGTTTCACAGGTGTTTCACAGGTGTGATTTCTGTTAGGGTGGCCCAGGCTTCCAGTTGCCTCTAAATGAATATTCTTCAACTGGAAGGTTCCTACTGCCATGGTCAGTTTCATTTCTCTCTGTACCACGGGTTGACTGTAAGTGAAGTTGAACAAGGTTATTTTCAGAATCAAATGAGATGATGCGAATAAAATTCTTTGTGATCCAAGAGCATTGCATAGGAGCTATTACTATTACTGTTATTATTATCATCATTATTATAATTATCCCCCACAATGCATAACAGGGCTAAGCTTAGAACAGTCTTGATATAAATACTCTAAATGGAAATGAATCCTAGGAAAGTTCTTAAGGTGGAAAATTGCTGCAAATCAAACAGTATTCTTTTGAGAATAGTCCAAAGCAAACTTCAGCACCTAATTAGTATACACGTCACTCTGAAACCTGTATGTGAACTCTATTGAAGAAAGCCCTGTTGAGACCAACAAGATATTCTGTGAACAGAAATGGGAAAATGTTCTATTTGGATCTGACCTGGCACTTGAGATTATTTCTCAAGTCCAATACTAAGGAGCTGTTCAGGAATTTACCTTTTGGATACATGGGAAGTTATACTAGGTGTGGGAGGTGGGGAGGGGTAGGACCAGTTGTCAAAATTCAGCTTTAATGTTTCTGTTCCACAAGGCCTAAGCAATTCTGTGCTGTACATGTACATGTCCTTCCTCCATTTAATGTTTTCTTACTACATAGGTTTTTAATAAAGTCCCAGCCTGGGGGTCATGATATACTGTTAACACCTACTCTGATTTTCTTTCACTTTGGGGCTCAGTTTCCCTTTCCTGTGAATAGGGAAAGTCTTAGAAAACTGTTTAAGTGCCTGAAATAAATACTTTTCCCCTCGATCATTTTTCCGCTCATTTGCATTTGCTTATCTCATATTATTAGTGAATAATATAATAGCTAAAGGGATCATGAAGGGTTGGGCATGACTGAAATGACTAAACAACAACAGTAATAGTTGCTAATACTTATGCTGTGCATTAAAGTCTGTAAAGCACTTTCCATACATTTTCTCATTTAAACCTCATAACCCTGCGAGGAAGATATCGTAGTTACTATCCTAGTTTTTCTAATGAGAAAACTGAGCTTCAGAGATGCTAAGACACTCTGTCATGCCCACACAGATCTTAAATGTCAGGGACTGGGTTTCAACCCAGGCCTTCCTCATTCTATGTCCAGCACTCTATCCACTGCAATGTTCTACCTCTGGGCTTTTCATCTCTAGATGAAAAGAGTTTTAAAGTAACATATTTGTAGGCTTCATAGACGCTCGGGGTCTGTATACCAAATCCCAGTCACAAAAATGAGTTGGGTCCTCCAGAGTAAGGCTAGGTGCCTGTGAAAGAAATTGGGGTGTCTTCCTAATGTTTTATAAACAGGGCCTGTGCCTTATTATTCTTTGTTTCCCCCTAGAGTGCCTACCCCTTATAATAGAAACCCAGTCAGTATTTGGTGAATGAACCTGCTTAATTAAGAAACGACAATGAAACTTGTCTGGGTCCAGGACCCCATGTAATACCACTAACTAGTTCCCTATGGAACCAAAGAATTCTATAGAACATGCTCTGCTATAGACACCTGCTACTTCCTCCTTACTTGGTGGGTGCTACCTTCACCCTCAGCTTCTCCATACTGCTTCTCTGCATCTCCTGCTCTCCAGGTTGTTGCCTTCACCCCTCTGTTCTCTCTTGCTTACTTTTGCCCTTATTTTCTCCCCCTTCATCTTCATCAAGTCCACTGCCATCATTTTCCCCAATCCTGCCTCAGGGAGAAGCTCTTAACAGTACCTTGCCTTTGCTTGCTCCCCGGAATCTTCCTTTGGAGAAAGGGTATCCATGCTAGAGGGCACAGTGGGAACATATGCAGAGTGATAGTGAATTAGGAAGGGCAAGTCAATATCCCTTACCGGGTAAGGCGTCTAGGGTCTGAGATAGCTAGAGGTTACCTCAGGGAAAGGCCCTGGCTGCTGACACAAGGCATGATCTCAGTGTCATCCAATCCTATCAAAACAAACAAGGTGTCAAAGTCAAAGGTCCAGTTTTTCAAGGAAGAAAAACTTGGGCTATAAATAGCTGTGGTCAGTGCCTACTGACTCATCCTAGTTCTCCCCAAACCAGTCTAACCAGCAGTTGGGTGGGTAGTGTCCATCCAACCTACTATACTAGGTCTTCCTGGGTAGCTTTACCCTAACAGACCTTATGAAGAGAGACCATAGATCACTGTACATGTGTCATGAGAGCTGTAGTCCTTGAAATAAGCAAAAGCCAATAGGATATAACCTAGGACATTGAGAATCCAGTACTGTGGATAGAGCACTTGGCCTGGAGTCAGGAAAACTTGAGTTCAAATCCAGCCTCAGACAATTACTAGCTGTGTGACTCTGGGCAAATCATTTAATCTTTGTTTACCTCAGTTTCTTCAACTGTAAAATGGTGATGATGAAAGCACCTACCTTGTAGGATTATTGTGACGGTCACAATATTTGTAAAAAGCGATTAGCCCAGTGCCTGCCACATAGTAGGTCCCATATAAATGCTTATTCCTCTCTCCTTCCCCCTTTCAATGATTGATATGGATACCTACACAATTGATAAGTTTGCTCTAATACCTGGTGATCACATAGAAAGTTAATGACAAACTAGAATAACTTCTATCCAAGTTGGACCATTAGGGGTGGATGGGGGAGTATCCAGTCATAGCCCAAGATATGGTAAAACCACAAAAGAACTGGAAAAAGGGAAGAGTTGACAGCTTTGGATTAAAGATAGGAGTTTTAGAGTAGAAAGATCATCTAATCCAATCCCCTTATTACATAGAGAAGCAAACTGGGTCCCAGAGAAGTGAAGAGACTTGGTCAAAATGACACAGCTAGCTGGTACAAATTTAGGCCTCTTGACTCCCAGGTCAGTGATCTCACCAGGATACCATCAAGAGTCTTAAAAGAATCTCAATCAATAAATGATCCAAGGGTGTGACCAGATAGTTTTCAGAAGATGAAAACAAATCTATCAATAGTCACATGAAAAAAAAATGCTCTCAATCACTATTGATTAAAGAAATACAAATTAAAACAACTCTGAGGTACCACTTTACACCTATCAGATTGGCTAACATGGTAGAAAAGGAAAACGACAGATGCTGAAGCACCGCTGGTGTTGGTGTAATTGCACACTAGACTAACTATTCTGGAGAACAATTTGGAACAGTGCCAAAAAGGCTAAAAAACTGCATTCTTTTTGACCCAGTAATATCACTATTATATCTGTATCCCAAAGAGATCAGAGAAAAGGGGAAAAGACCTATTTGTACAAAAATATTTATAGCAGCTCTCTTGGGACAGCAAAGAATTAGAAATTGAGGCAATACCCATCAATTGGGGAATGACTGAACAAGTTGTGGTATATGATTATGATGGAATACTGTTGTTCTATAAGAAATCATGGACAGGATGGAAAAACCTGGGAAGTCTTATGTGAACTGATACAAAGTGAAGTGAGCAGAACCAGGAGAACACTGTACACATTAACAGCAATATTGTAACAATGATCAACTGTGAAAGACTTGGCTACTCTGATTAAGACAAGGACCGAAAACGATTTCCGAAGGACCCATGATGAAAAATGCTATTCACCTTTAGAGAGAGAACTGATGAACTCTGAGTACAGACTGAAACATACTCTTTTCACTTTCTTTATTTCTCTTGGTGTGTGTGTGTGTGTGTGTGTGTTTTCTTTTGCAACATGGCTAATATGGAAATATGTTTTGTATGACTTCACACGTAATCAATCTCACATTGCCTGTCTTTTCAAGGGGTGAGGAAAGATGGGAGAGAATTTGGAAGTCAAAAATTAATTTAAAAAATGTTAGAAACAATTCTTGAACACGGGTAGCCACTCAAAGCAATGAAATGTAAATTACCGACTTGCTGAAACCTGGGCTTGCCACTGCTACTGAGCGCATGAAGGAAAAATGCTCACTAGAAAAAAGTAAAACTGGAATAATAATAGCCAAAAAAAGAGTCATAAAAAAGGGTGAAAGAATAGTAAAGGGATGTGAAGATGAGGAGATGCCATTAAGGGAGTAAGGGAAGTGGAAATCAGAAAAGCAGAAGGAAATGAGAGAAAAAGAGACAAGGAAGGGCCATGAAGAAAGTTTGCTGAATAATTAAAATAACTCACATTTGTAGTCTTTATAGAGTGTGGGAGTCCTTATCTCAACTCCCAATCATAATGGTAAGTGGGGCTTCCCAGAACAAGTCTATTATAGCTCCTCCTCGGAGTTCTAGGGACACCCTGAGGCATTAGGATATCTTTTTACCCCTGTCTGCTCTAGTCCACGTCGCAGTGTGCTCACTTCATTATCAATCAATTACAGTTAGTTATCTCCCCTATATCATTGATTGACCCAGGGATTGGCACCCTAGTATCATTTAGCTAATTAACATTAATTCTGCAACCCCAGACTGGTCTAAGCATGCACAGTTTGCCTACCATGGAGCCTGCTGCCTTTCCCCCCCCTTAGTTGGGGTAGCCTCTTTTGATTGACTGCCTGTGTCTTTAAAACTGGTGAAACTGATTTGCTTGCTCTCTTTCCACCAGCCAACTGTTTGGTTATCTTCTTTTCGGCAGTTCTTATCTGTGATGAACTGAACTAGTAAGAGGGGAAGAAAAATCTTTCTCACTCCCTCTCTTTTACCCCAATTCCAAGAAATGGGCTTGGGGAGTTTTGTTTCTGCTTTGTGTTGTTCATCCTCACTTTCGCGTGCTAGAGGTGATGAGACCCTGGAATTTAAGCCATGATGACCTAGGAGCCAGGATTGCAGATGATGTGGTGCAGCCAACCTGGCATGGAAACCCTGAAAACCAGGATGCCTGGGACTCCAGCCAAAAGGGGTTTTTTTGCTCTTGGAACTGGGACTGTGCTCTATGAGAACTGAACTAAGCTATGAATCTAATGCCCTTCCCCTCCCCAGAGTCTGACGTGGTGCAAGGTGGGAGGAGGGTTATGTCTGCCACTTTGGGGGGCAGCAAATGTGTACTATATATTTGTTGTTACACCTTTTGAAGTACATATTCCTTCATAAAAGCTCCAGTGTTACAATTAGCTTTTTAAAAAGGAATTTACTAAAAAACAAAACAAAAAAAAAAAAGGTATTGCAAGAATAGAAGTAAAAGCACATCCTCCCCAAACCGGGGCCACATTCTCTGCTATGACTTTGGTCCCTGAGGAGAATGGGGCTGTCCTTTACAGAGGTTTTTACAAATCATTAACCTCACCAAGTTCATTTCCTAATGAACTATGGCCAGTGGATGGTGTCAATCCTTTGGACAGAGATATCTCAGAGTCAATCCACTGGATCCAGCAGGTCACTCTTCAAGACCTCACTGGGTCCCCATTTGGCTTGACTATCAGCACCCTCTGGCATGGACTCTAGTTCCTGGACTCCTAGTGGTCTCCTGACCTTTGGAAGCTCACAGTATCATGATCTAGTCATTCTATCTCTAATATTCCAGTAAAGAAGAAAGGCCATGTGTCAGCCCATGTAAAAAGTTGGGCAGCTGGCAGCAGTGGGCTGCTACTACCACTGCTCTTACCTCTCCCCCTACCTGGAAACTTCTGGGCATTTATAGCTTCTTTAAGATCAATGAGAGACCTTAGCCCCTCTGAGTGTGTGGGGTGGGGGGGGGAGGGAAGGTTGTGTCGTCACATGTTCTTATTTTTGCCCTGATTTAAAATTTGATTTCGTATTTTATTTTCCCCCGATTACCTGTAAAAGCAATTTTTAACATTAATTACTTTAAAATTGAGTACCAAATTCTCTCCCTCCTCTCCCCCCTTAATGAGAAGGCAAGAAATTTGATAGAGGTTATACATGTGCAATCATGCAAAACACATTCTTATATTGGTCATGCTGTGAAAGAAAACACAGCCAAAAAAAAACCCAAGAAAAATAAAGTTTTAAAAAGTATGCTTCAATCTGCATTTACACTCCATCAAATCTTTCTCTGGAGATAGATAGCATTTTTCATCATGAGTCCTTTGGAATTGTCTTAGATCATTGTGTTACTGAGAACAGCCAAATCATTCATAGGTGATCATCATATAATATTGCTGTTAATACATACAATGTTCTCCTAGTTCTTCTCATTTCACTTTTTATCAGTTCTTGTAAGTCTTTCCAGGTTTTTCTGAAAGCATCCTACCCATCATTTCTTGTAGCACAATAGTATTCCATCACAATCGTACACTACAAGTTATTCAGCCATTCCCCACTTGACAGGCATCCCCTTGATTTCCAGTTCTTTGCCACCAATAAAACAGTTGCTATGAATATTTTTGTTCATATTTTCCTTTTTTTTAATCTCTTTGGGATGCAGACCTAGTAGTGGTATTCTTAGCCCCTCTCTCATCCAGTGTCCCATGGCAGGTTATCTTCCTCTCTTAGATGCAGCTTGGGAGGAAAGAGACCAAGTGGGAGTCTTTGCATACACGCCTTGTTCTGCTCAAGGAACACAGTAATCAGGACAGAAACAATCATAAAATATCTGCACATGCTCTCCAGCAAGGAGTAGGGCCTTCCAATATTCATGCCCTGGAACAAGCCAGCCAAACCAGCCAGGCAGGTTCCCTGTTCATACTTCCAAGACTGGGCTCTCATTGGCCAGTCTTCCATTATACATGTATCTAGTACTTTACATTCATAAAGCATTTTACATAGAGTGTAGTACAATAGATAGAAGGCCAACCTCCAAGTCAGGATGACTTGAGTTTAGGAACTGCCTCTTACTTATACTCCATGTCAATTATAACCTCTTTGTTCCCCTAGGCACAAATCTCTGATTATAGGTGGAAGAAATTCCAGTTTCCATTGGCAGAAGGAATTTCCTCAAATGAGAGCTCCCTATATCACGAAATCACCAGTCTAGATAAAATGATGTTCCCACAACACCTGCACCATGCAGGGTGTGTATATATTATTATCTCCATTTGACAGACTAGGAAATGTAAGGTAAGGGAAATCTACCTTAGTTAAGGTAAGAAGTCAGTAAGTGATAGGGCCTATCCTAATCCCAGGCCTTTAGACTCCTGACCCATTTATCTTTTTAGTACACTTTATTTTTAAACTTTTTTAAAAGGACTAAAAATGGAAAATACAGGGAGGAATTAGGAGCAAGAGATGAAAGGTCACTGGGAAAGATGAATGTGAGAAGCTAAGGGAAAACACTGGAAAGAGCAGTATGGAACAGTGAATTTGATGGAAAGAGAGAAAGATGCCTACTCTGCTAAATTATGTTTAAGGCATCACTTCTGCTGTGATATATTTGATCCATAAAATTCCCCCCAGCTTTTGTCATGGTGCCCTTGAGGTAGGAAGGCAGACTGGTGCAGATGACCTTGAGGCTTGGGTTGTGCTACTACCTTTGTCTCACTCTAGCTGCATGACCTTGTGCAAATCACTTTACCTCTGTGGAACTCAGTTTCCTCATATGTGAAATGGGAACAATAATTCTTGTACCACCAGCCTCACAGGGTAGTCACTAGAGAAAGTGTTTTATAAACCCTAAAACATGAAATAGGTGGGAAAAGTTATCCTTTGTAACTAAACAAAGAAATGGAATTGCATTTTGAGAAAGAACCTCAGACAATGAGCAGTAAGAAAATAATACGAAGGGAAAACTTGGTCCTGTCCAAAGGATAGCCTGAGTCAAATTTCTTATTATTCAGGAATTGAGTCACAACAGGGCCCCCAAAGGATTCCACAGTCACACATCTAATTCTATCCCAAGCTCCTCTTGGGAATGACTCACTCGAGATGGCTGTAGGGAGCTTGTCACACATGTCCCAGCCTCGTGACCCAGTCTCCTCGATATTGTGGCTTCATTCTAGGGGACAAAGGGGCTTTTGTCCTTTCAGAATATACCACTGGTAAGATTGCATTATGCACCCAGATAATGAAAAGCATTTTTCACTCTTTACAATGTTTGATACAAATGCATTTTCCTCCCTGGTTCCCTCCTTCCTTCCTCTGTCAACAAATATTTGGCACATTTTGTTCTGGGCATGGGAATGTCATCTTGACAACTGTGTTTCCCTTCTTCCAATTATGCAAAAAGGACTTTCCATTTCTTATTTTCCTACTTTATTAATTTCTCTCTTTATTTTAAACAAGCTGAATCCTTTAATTAAGAAAAATACAGCCATCTACTCACTGGGATTTATCAAACGTAAGAGATAGATACCAAGTGAGTGTTCCCCATTACAAACCTTCTAGGTTTATAAGAGCTCAAGAGGCCCTCCGTTCTTATTTAAAGTTCTACATAAAAGAAATATTTGGCAAGGGGGAAATTGTTTTCTCTACCCTGCTGCTACAGGAATAGGCAATCCTTTCATTAGATGAGAATTTGTAGGTGTGTTCCTGCTGGCACTTCCTCAGGGCCAGCACATTCTTTGTCCATATATGGCACTAGCTCCAAGCCAGGCCAAGGCAAGCATTTGTTGGTGCAGTTAATATCTAGGGTTGAGTGTCTAATGTCATTTTAGGTAATTCTTGCCAAGACCCTAAACTGGAGTTGAAGATGTGGGTGAACTCATTCCCTAGAGGGGCCTTTGATAGACTAACCCCAACCCCCAGTACAGCCTTGCTCTGTCCATCTCTCAGACACTGCCCACCAGACTTATGTCAGACCAGCTGGAATCAAAGACAGATCATGTATTTTTGAACTTGAAGTGGCAAAGAAATAGAAATACTTTGGAGGTGCTAAAATCAACAGAAAACTGGAGCAAACAAAGGAAGATGATGTTATTAAACAGCTTGTTCCTCCTGTCTCTCTGGCTTATTTATGTTTGATGACAGATATACCCTAACCAATAAACAAACAAATAAGAGAGCTTGTCGATCAGATGACCAATTAACTGATTTTCTATTAGGATTTTTTCTTTGAGATTAAATTTTTTTCGGCTAATTCCCATGTTTTATTCATGGGTTCATAAAATTTTAGAGCTACAAAGGACCTCAGTGATCACAGAATTCAACTCCCTTACTTTACAGAAGAGGACAGTGAGGCCAATAGAAATCAATCACTCAACATCATATCAGCAAGTGGCAAAATTGATATTTAAACTCAGGCTTTCTGATTCCTGATAGGCTCCATTATACTACAGCATGTTAACTAGTTTTCTGTTATAAAGGATTTTTTCAAAATTAGGGGGTTTTTCCCCTACAATTCCTCTTTCTTACTCATGGGATCATAAAATGTTAGAATAAGACCTTAGAGATCATCTTGTCCAACCTTTGTGTTTCATGAGCGAGATAACCAAGATACAGAGAAACGAAGGGACTTACCCACAGTCACAAAGCCCCTCCATAGAGGCCAGGGGTTCTTAACATGGAGTGTGGGAACTTTTAAAAAATATTTTTTGATTACCGTGTTTTATTTTAGTTGGGTTTTTTACAATCTTATGTATTTTATTTTATTTTATTTATTTAAAAACATTATTCTGGAAAAAGATCCATAGGCTTCACCAGCTTGCCAAAGGAGTCCATGATACAAAAAAGATTAAGGATCTCCATTTCTATAAGCCCAGATCTGGAATTGCAATTTAAAATCCATTTCAAGCCTGAGCACAAAATGTTTTAATAGGCAATTTCAGGATTCTTGTGTCAAGCCTGGAGCATGGCTCTGCCTAGCACTTTGTTGGAATAACAGCCCACAATGATGGGTTTTTGTTTTCCAAATTCTGACAGTCAGTTGTGAAAAGTGAACAATTACATCTGCGTTTAACACCAAGGAAGAGTTTCACTCTTTGGGCATTCTCAGAGCCCTAACTGCAGGAGCTGGTTTTCTTAAAAAATCTGAAATCATGTTCCACTATACCCCCACACAACCATGGTTGGCCCTCTTTGTCTAAGTGGCTAATAGATCTTTTATCTCATGAATTTCACCTCATTGTAACAATGAAACCAGTGTTCCCTTTAAAGGCTGGGCTGTGGCCAAGAGAAATAACAACTATTTATTCTAGCTTGTTTACCAGCTCAGTCAAGGGCCTGCAAGGCCAGACCCTCTGTGTAGGAAGTCTAGGAGGCTGCTTGCCTATTGTGGGATGATTTGAGGGACATTGAAAGAGCTACCCACTCAAAAACTCCCCCATAGGCTTTCCATGGTGCCTACAATGTCCATCATTCCTTCATTCCTGTTATTCTTTCATGCAAGGTATGTTAAAATGCAAGTACGTTAAATTCTCTTTTATCCAGTGTTCTAGCTATAGGAAACCTTCATCTGGAGGCATTTAAAACCAAAGGATATCAGACCTTGGAAGTCCTTGGAAGGTTCATAGGAAGGGACCTTAGAGATCATGTAGTCTAATTGCATCTCTTCACCCATTTTATAGATGAGGAAAGTGAAAATTTCAAAACTTAATCTCTTTAGCATTTTGCCAACACTATGTTCACAAGAGGACCGTTGGGTAATGTGCACTTCTGAAATATTTTTGGAAACAATCCAGGCTAAGTGATGTTCACTTTAGCTAAAGTGCTATCTGTTCTTTGAATATTTCCTCAGGGTGAGTATTCCCTCCAACAGCACAGATCACAGCCCTTCCACACTTTAGTAGATGTAGTTAGTAAGTTTATAAGTTGCTATGGCCAGAACAGTTTATCACCTCGTGGCCAGTCATAGTGGAGGACAACAAGGTTCAACAAAGCAGAACTTGGAGACCCAGGAACTGAGTCCAAAGGAACCTGTATGATGTTGGCATCTCTGGGTCTCTCTTTTCTTATCCGCAAATGAGGGGTATCAGTATAGATAACCTCTTAAGGTCCCTTCAAGCTCTAGATAAATCATCCTATAATGAGTTTATTTGAACCTTGGTAGCCTAGCCTTCTGAGGACAGATTCACAGTCCACTGTTGGGCCCAGGCTTGAAACCTTTCTGGCTTGGGAAGACTGGACAAAGTTTGTGATCTATTGCCCTAGCCTTTGAGAACACCACCACCACCACCACCACCACCACCAAAACCAAAATAACAAAAACAATGACAATTAGTATTTATTATATATATATATATATATTATATAGTTATATATTATATGTATAATAGTTCTTTACATTAACAAAGCACTTTATAAATATTATCTCATTTGATTCTCACAATATCCCTGGGAAGCTATTGTTATCCTCATTTTACAGATGAGGAAACTGAGGCAGATAGAAGTTAAGTGATTTGCTCAGGGTCACAGATCTAATCAGTTAGTTAATAAGTGCTTATTAAGCACCTAAATAGGGGGAAAAACAGTCTGCTCTCAAGAAGCTTACAGTCTAATGGGGAGACAACAAGAAAAAAACTATGCTCAAACATACTATATATAAGACAAGTTGGAAGTCACAAATTAAGAGGGATCGGAAAGGCTTCCAATGGCAAGTGTCTGAGGCCAGATTTGAACTTGCCTTCTTGATTCCAGGTCCAGCAGTCTATCCAATTAGCAACCTAGATGATACAACAGAAGATCAGAATAGGAGAGGATGTTGCATGCTAGTTATTTTTGAAAATTGGTAATCCACGTATCAATCAGAACAGCTCATGCAGTGATCACGCTATATAACCAAAGAGTTTGCCATATATAACATGGCTGGACAATATATTAACTCTTCTTCAACTACTAACAAATTAGCATGATTGCATCAGATTAGTTAGCAGTGCCTGTGGAAATGAAAGAGGAGATAGAGAAATTCTGATGGAGGAGGAAGCAATAAGGAAGGGTCTAGGGCAGAGGTGTTACAGCTCACAACATTCTCAAGTGCAGCTAAACTAGACTTAAGTATAATTGGGAAATATTTAACAAAACAAATAAAATACAATAAAACATAAATAATATTCCATTTTAAAAACTAATATGCAGCCCATAGGAATCCTCATGTATGGTTTAGTGATTCCCACTTCTATTTAAGTTTGATATCACTGGCCCAGATCATGAGAAATTGATCAAGGAAGAGCAACATATATACATATATGTATATGTATATATATATATACACATCTATATTTTGTGTATGTATATCGATATAACATATATATAAAATATAAAACAACTAATGATTGTGGTGATTATAGATCATTGGATTTTAGAACTTGGAATTACAACCCCCTCAATTTTCAAATGAGTGCCAAGGAGGCAGAAAGACTGATAAGAGGTGTTGCATGTATGTTTTTAAAATTTTTCTAGGAAAAAATGATGATGTCCTGAATGTGGCAGTGGTAATGAGAGTGGGAAGGAGAGAACAAATCAAGGTAACACCATGCAGGTGGAATATAAAGCTTGGTGACTGATGTAATATTGAGAATGCCAACAAAGGGAACAACTGGGCAGTGGGGCAGATGGCTTCCTGCAGCCACTAATCATAGGCATATTTAGGCACATTAAGATTAGTTCCATGCTGGTTTTCAGAAAGGGGTAGTTGGAGAGACTAAATTGGATTGGTATGGAAAGCAGTCACATGACTAAGAGGGATCGAGGGAATAGCAACATGAGCGAGAGGAAGGGAGAGAGAACCGTGCTGTGTGTCCAACATGAAGGTTCAACATATATACAGGAATGTCAGGAATTTGGAAGCCCTGACAGTGAGTTGGGTGAGTCTGAGGAGGAGATGCTGAGTGAGTGAGGATAGTCTGAAGATCCCAGTGCATGTGCTGGGATTTGGGTTAAGCAAGTCTGATTACAGAAGGCTGAACTGTGTCCTGGAGCCTTATAACCCTGCAACCCCATCCCAATGACTCAATACCAGCTTTTGCAGCAGTAATGAGAAAGCTTGGTCAGATTCTGTCTGAGCGGCATGTTTCTGTAACTGCTACTAGTACCAGTATGCCTGCCAGTGAGGGAGCACAAGTTGGCCCATGACAACATGTAGGAAAGAATCAAAGATGACTAACGCGGTACAGTAAGTAGCAAGACTACGGGCTCTGGAGTCAGGAGACACGGGTTTAAATCCATGTGACTTTGAGCAAGTCACTTTACCTCCCTAGGCTTCATCTATTTCCCTTTCCTCCACCGAGTGACAACACATTGATTTGTCACCAAAATACATTAGAGTTTTCTTTTTTACGATTAATTAGCAAACAAGGAACCAAAGCAAAGAGATACAAGAAGGGTACATTTCGGCAGAGTTGACTAGATCTAGAACAGGAGGTCCTCCCAGAAGGTCTGGCTGGAGAGTTCCACAGTGCTGAATGGCCAAAGAACAACCAGAAGGCAGGAGGATCATAGCTCTGGATCTGGAAGAGAGCGTAGAACTCATCTAGTCCAGCTCCCTCATTTCACAGGGAGGGAAACTGAGGCTCAAAGAGGTTATTGACTTGTTCTTGGTCACACACTAAATGGCAGAACTGAAATTTAAACACTGGGCTCTGTGACTTCAAATCCAGTTCTCTTTCCATCGTACACAGTCACATGAATAGGCATTGCAGAAGAGGAGGGGAAGGATTATAGAGAGGGAAGGGAAAAGGTGCTGCAGAGCAAGAAATAAAGTATTCTTCTGCAAACTACCTCCACTGATCTCCTTTTAAAGAGGATCTGACCTCTTCAATTCTGATTGCGGTTTTTGTAAACATAAGCTCAACGGAGGAGAAAGAAAAAAGTGTCGTTGCCTTTGCTTGGAGGAGAGAACCCTTTGCTTCGATTCCTTTACTGCGATTTCAGCCCCGGTTGCTAGGCAACAGCAGTTAACACTCAGATTTGAGCCAGATTTTTTTTTAAATCAGCACTTGTCAATCAAGTTCAGCAATCAAGGGTTCCCATTACCAATTCCTTTCTCTCCCAGATGCTCGCAATCCCAGAATCTCAAAGTAGGAAGAGATCAAAGGGGACCTTCTCCCTTCCCCCTCCCCCTCCCCCTCCCCCGCCCAAATCGAGGGTGTCCCTGACAGGTAAGCATCTCGATTAAACTTTTTAATTAAACAAATTTTATTTGTTAAATGTTTACTACAGTATGTGACCAGCATTGTACTAGTCTGCTCGAAATACAGAGACAAAAATTAAATCATCCCTAAATTCAGGGAGTTTTTATTTGCTCATTTGTCAATATCATCCATACCAAACTCCCTTATACCAGCAAAGTGGCAATTGTACTTGAAGGTGAAGTATGTAGCTGCCCATTCCAACTTCAGTCCTACAAAATATTTCTTCCACCTGGATAGAAGATGTTTGAAATTAAACGATTAGAACTTATTCTGGTTTAAAGGGTTTTTTTTTCCCCTGTTAACATAGAAGTTTCATCAGTTATTTTTACCTCAGTGTGAATGAGTTTATTAGGCTATTTCTAGATCCTGTATTTATCAAAATAAATATGAACAGCAAAGGAATATGAGAGTGATAGGGCTTGAGAGTGAGGAAAAAAGAGACAAAAAGTTTGAAAGGAATCCATGAGGAGGGAGCTGAGGTGCTAAAGATAATTTTGCCTGGACCTTGCCTTGTAGCTAACAGTTGAACCTTGGTTTTACTTTAACAAGAAATCAGAAGTCAGAGTGGAGGTGACACATACCAACCCCCATAACAATGACCATCCAAACTAGGAAGCTTACATTTTCCAAAAAATATAAAGCGAATGTCTGTTAAATGAACTATGGCCTTGACTAACTCACCAAGATCCACAAACCAAACAAACAAACAAAAAGCAACTTGGCTCAGTATCAAGGAGAAAACAAATAACTTTGAAAGCATCCCTCCTTCATTCCTGAAGAATGCCCTGACACTTCTTTTAACCCTGGGGCCAACAGAAGGTACCATGACTGCAGGGTATTACATAATCTTCCAGTCTGGGAACTAGGAAAACAATTTGTCATTAGTAATTATCAATGCCTTTCTCCTGGTAAAAAATGGAACAAACATACTCTGCACCATTCCCATGCAGTTTGTCCATATTGTGCCCATTAGCTTTGAGTCTCATTGCTTTTAGTATTTTCTCTCTAATTTGGCAAATTTGAAATAGTACCTCAAAGTACCTTTGGTTTCCTAATAGTTTTTTAAAATTATTATTAATGAAATCAAGCATTTTTTAAAGTGATTTTTAACTGCACTTTTGAAAATTGTCACTTCATGTTTGTTGAACATTGCTCTGCTGTGGACTTGAAATTACCATTGGGACTTTAAAAAATTATTTATACATTTTAGATGACAAGTTTTTATCTGAATTATTTTCCTAACTTGTTATTTTTATTTTAATTATGTTGTTTTTGCTCTACAGAAATGTTTTGTTTTTATGTATTTAAGCATTCTATATTGTCCCCAATAAAAAAAAGTCATCTCTCCTTTGCTCTTAAGATAAACAGTTTATTTTATTTTCTTCCATTTCTCCAGGCCCTTTTTATGTTTAAGTATCTCAAGGAGATTGAATTCACTGGGCATTGGAGTAAAGTACGGATTTATATGGAGTAAAATGTGTGTTTCCAAATCACTTTCACACCAGATTGCCGATTGACTTTACCAGAGTACATTTGTTAAACAATGAATCCCTTCCCAAGTTTTTATTTTCTATAAATTTATTTACAAATTAAACACTAAATTAATTTATAAATTAAACACTGATCTACTCTAAGAGAAGCAGCTTAGCATAGTGAATAGCAAGGCAGGCTTGGTGTCAGAAAGACCTGGGATCAAGTCCTGCCTCTCCCATACACTGTCTGTGGTTCTACGGGCAAGTCACTTAACCTTGGGGTGTGCCAGGCAATTAACTCTTGCCCAGGGATGGAATTTTTCCTCTCGCGGAGTTCTCTACACTGATGAAATCACAGGTCCTGGCCAAAAAGAAATGAGATACAGAAACAGAAACAGAGATATAGTCAAAGACAGAAAGAGGCAAAGAGGGATCACAATTAAGATGTCTGCTATGTCTAATTTGTTGTTCTATTTCTCTGTTTTTAACCAGGAAATGATAGTTTTAGTGATTAACTACTTTGTAATACGTTTTAAGCCCTGAGAGTCCAAGAAAACCTTTGTCGTGTTTTCTTTAATATTCTTGACATTTTATCTGCTTATTTTTAATTATTAATTTATTTTATTGATATCTTTTGATTATGTATCATTTAGATTTTTCCATTTCCTTCCTCCTTTTCTCTGCAAGAGAGTCATTCTTTCAAAGAATATTTTAAAGTGAAAGAAGAGAAAACAATTCAGCAAAACTGATCAACACATTGAAAAAAAAAATCGGATGTTATATACAATTTTATATACACATGAACCCTGTTCTCTGAAAAAAGGACCAGGGGAATGTATCTTCTTATATTTCTTTTTGTATCAGCTTAGAATTCTCCAACATTTTTTGTGGTTGTTCTTTCCATTTGCGCTGTCATTGTATATATTGTTTCCAGCCTTTGTTTAAAGATTTCCAGTAAAGATCTCCTGAAGAAGCCCTCTCTACTTTTGGTCAGCTCTAATTGTTAGGAATTTTTTCCATATGTGAAACTTAGATTTGACTCTTTCTAACTTCCACCCATTATCACAGAAGTTAAACTAAGAGATTAGAAGTCTAATTTGTCTTCCAAATGACTGTCATTCAAATAACTTAAAGATAGCCATTGTGTCTCCCAAGTTCTTTCTTCTCATTGTAGATGAGGTATTCTCATCAAAATTATTTCAGAATGGTGAAAAAAATTGAAAAATTGATTAATAGAATGGACTAAATAAGTAGACCCAGAATTAATGAAACACTATAACATGTTGTTTAAGAAACCCAAAGAAGCCGATTGTTTGGATAATTTGTTGTCATTGTTATCATCATTGTTTTTGTCATTGTTACTGTTTTTATAAAAGCTGCTAAGAAAATTAGAAAACAGTTTGGCAGAAAACAGGATTATGCCAAGATATTACACCATATTCTATAATAAACTCCTAATGAATAAATAAATGCAAAAGGTCACAGGACATACACACACACATACACACAATAGAAAATGTACTATGTATAACTACGTACTATGTATAGTATGTAGGATGGACTATGCATAACTATGATTAGAGAAAGTATTCTTAATTAAACAAAAGATAGAAGTGATCATTAAAAAATACAATGGACAATATAGATTACATAAAATTGAAAAGCTTTTGCAGAAACAAAATCAGTATAGCTAGAATTAGAAGAGAACTTATTAATTGGAAAAAATAATAAAATTAAAATTAAAAAAAGAATTAGAAGAGAAGCAGTTATTGGGAAGTGATCTTTACAGGAGAAATTTTGGATAAAGTTCTGATATCCAAAACACAAAAGGAATTGACACAAATATAAAGAACAAGAGTCATTCTCCAATAAACAAGTGGCTATAATTTAATCACCAGGTCAGGGTGAGGGAGTGAGGTTAAGTGGAGTAGAATCAGTTGATCAGAGGAGTCCTAATCAACTACCCCTTCCCCAGCCCCACATAATACAATAACAAGGGGAAGCTACTACAGAAAGGGAAGGGGTGAGGGCAAAGGAAAAGCTCACATCCAACACACATTGGAGCAGGAAAAGTTAGCTCATCCCTGCTCAATACCTGGTACTTTCCCATTTTAGCTAATATTGTTAACTTATTGTTTAAAATCTATTGATTCTATACCTCTAACACAGCCCTCTAAAATTTTTATTGTTGTTGTTCAGTTGTTTCAGTCATGTTCATCTCTAAATTTAGCATATTCTAAAACAAGACCCCAGTCACCCTTCTCTAGTTTTGGCTTTGGTAACACTATCACCTCCCTATCTGTCACAGGTAGGAAAAGGTGAGTTCTGAAGAACTTAAGTAATATATGTATAATGTCATATAGTAACCAAGTTAATACAAGGCCAGTGAGGTGCATGACTGATAGATGTGTGATAACTTCTTAGATAGCCTCAGATCACTCCCAAGCCCTCAAGGGTACCATCTGGAGGCCATAGTGTTATAAGATGTAAAACTAGAAAGGACCTGAAAGAACTAGTAGAGCCCACTCATTTTACAGATGAGTAAACTGAGCCCACAGAAGTGAAGGGACTTGCTCAAGGTCATACAGATAGTATCTAGCAGAATTGAAGTTGTATCAGGAAAGTTCAGGCCCTTTGGAGATGAATCCTTGAGATTTTCTGGATTTAGATTTGTACCCCTTAAGACTTGACTAGGAACTACTCAACTAGGAACTAGGAACCAAAGCCTATACCTCTTTCTAAAATAGTCATCACTCCTTCGGTCAAATTCTTTGTACAGGCAGGATTTATTTAAGGTTTTGCCATGAAGATAATGACTAGCTAGTTGTTTTTTAAAGCTACTTTTGGGGAAATAATGAATATGAAAATACAAAACTTCGAAAGGATCATCCCTAAAGGCCTTCAGACTGAGTCTTCATGAGTTGCTATCAGTCACCTGGTGACAAACCTTCAGGTAATAGACCTCTCTGCCCTTAGCTAGGTGACACACAGAGCCAGCCCCTACACTGGAGTCCTTTCTAGCATTGTAGCAGCTACCAGGGCTTCTCTATACTAACATGGCTTTTGAGAACCTCAGCATCACCTCTCTACCATGATGAGAAATTGGAGCCAGGAGGGAGAAATGATAATACTGACCCTTAACACAGAGAGTATATAAGGGATAGTTCATCTATGAGCAAAGGCTTCATGAGATCCCTGTCTTCTCCAAAGATTTCCTTTTCTCATAAATGAAGGACAAAAGAAGGGTATTTTACATGGTATAAATATAAATATTCTAATCTGTTCTGTTCTCTGATGCATCTCTCTAAAAATAGATGTGTGTATGTGTATGCTTGCTTATCTGTTGATTCAAGGAATTTTATTTCAACTTTTTAATTCTTGAGAATCCACAGTCTCCCTCCTATCTTTATATGCCTGACAGTCACTCAATTTACCCCCATACCCAACTCTTGTAAGACAACTCTGAGTCTATCACTATTTAGGGAATCTAAAGTATTTTCAGATATATTGAAACCAGAAGGATGCACTTTTAAAAGGAAGCAAAACCACAATTCCTATATCAGGGCAAAAATACTAATTTTAACAGTGATCACTAAGATGATATGTAAGTCATACAGCCTTCCTTACATCTGTCAAAAGTTAAACTAGGATGCAGTATTTGTATCAGAGGTCAGAAGCACTCCATCTGTGACTCTGAGTGTGAGACTATTTGAGTCACTAAGAAAAAATATTTAACTGCCTTTTTTGGATACTTTCTGTGGCCTAAATAAAGGGAGCTCACTCCTCTTTGATTTGGTCACCCAATTATAAAAGTAACAAGTCTAATAGTCTGGCTGACGTAAACTGAAGGGGGTGGGCAGAGGGATTTGGCTGCCAATCACCCAGCACACTATTCTCTCCACAGCATACAAGCATAACAAGTTCTTACCTTGAAAATGTGTCAGTCTTGGGCTCAGCCCCAACCTACATGACCAAGCTCTTTCCCAACTTGGTGATATATTCACCCAACACTGAAGATCATAATTTAAACATGCAAATGAATCAGGTCAATAAATGGGTTAGGGATAGGGATTTGACCAATGACTTCACTGATACAGAGAACTTCTGCGAAGAAACCCTACCAATACAGAACAGCACCTTCTCGGCAATGTAGCCTTAGGTAGTTACCTAGAGCACTGAGGAGTTAAGTGACTTCCCAGAGTCAAACAGCTAGCCTGTATCACAGGCTGGATTTGAACCAGCTCTCCACTAAACCATGTTGCCTCTCAATTAGATCATTGCTTCTTATTTTAATGTGCATTTGCTAATGTTATGTAATCTAGCCTTCAATACTGCATTTAATTACTAGATCCAGACCCTCCCAAAGGTAGAAAGTACATTAAGGACAGCTTTAGCGCCATTACCTTTCTTCATATCATCTCAGCGTAATAAATCTGAATTGCCAGGAGGAGCCTCTCCCTTGAGGAGGCCCCCTGAGTCCCTCTCTCTTATTGGCACTTTGTTGCTCAGAGCTGGTAGAGAGTGTAAAGGAATGAAATTGCCTAAATACTGGTTATGGATTGTAGTCCCAGAGCTAGGTCCTGCAATGGAAGCCTGAGAGCAGACTATGGCCTCTGCATTCACTTGGGCTGGCAAAGACTCAGGTGCTGTGATAAGGACTTGACTTATCCTTCTCCATGCTATAAAATGGATCTGGATTTAGCTGACTCCTGCAGTAAATTTATTCACTGTTTGTGGACCCTCAGAGAGGGAGAGCTAAGATCTGGAAGAGAAAGCCCCAGGCCACTTGTGTATCTTTCTCCCAGAGTCCCTCACTGAAGCTCCCAGGCTACCTGCTTGTGTCATGCCTTCTATAGTTCAATCTGAATTGGGCTAGCACGAAAGCCCACCGGAGGCATCAAAGTCCCTATTTGGATCTCTATCCCCGGCCAGCAAAGTTCTCTAAATACGCTTCTATTGATGATGAAACCCACTTCCTGCCTCTTAGCAGAGAAGTGATGGACTAGAGATGCAGAATGAGACAAATGTGTTGAGACATGGCTAATTGGTTCATTTGTTTTGCTTGACCATACCTATTTGTCTGGGGAGAGCTATGAGATAAAAAAAGAAGAAAGAAGAAGAAATATATTTAAGGAAATACACAAAAAAAACCCAAAAAGCTCAGAAAGGGACACAAGCAAACAGGCAGTTTTATTAATACCTTGTTAAACTGATAAACACTTTTAAATGTTTTCAGATATAACCAATATGAAACTTTGTTTTGTAGACATATGAATATTTGTTACAAGGGCTTAAGTTTTCATTTTTCTTTTCTAGTAGGGGTGAGTGGGTGGGAAGAAGTAAGGGGAATAGGGATAGTGTAGCAAAAAAAAAAAAAAGGAATAAGGAAAGAAAAAGTAATTGAGGCTTTTTTTAATGTAGAAAATAGGAATGCCAGGGAAAAAAGCATGAAGAGGACGGCTTTGAAAGCTAAAAGTTGAATTTATTTATTTAAAAAGATAATATGGGTCCCCTGTTTTATACACAATCCTTTTTTTCTACTCTATGGAAATGTCTATTTTATTTGGTGTTTGTTCAGAATAAAAATTAAATTTTTAAAAATTCAGTATACATTTAAAAATATTATGTAACCATTCACAGGTTCGGATATAATCTTCTTCTGTACACTTCTTTTCTAAGTCAATGTTTGCATTGATGATTAAATGCATCATAAAAGAATTTAAACTTGATTCCATGACCTACAGCTGACCTTCTTAATCTTACAACTTACTTATTTACAACTTACCTTGACATATTCCTTCTGACTTATTTGTGACTCGTAGAAATGATAAGCTATCACCCAGTCACATAGTTGATTGAACTTGCCTGGCAAGTCCAATAACCTAGTTAGGTTTCATGACCACTAAAGTTCTCTTTGGCTGGAGAAGAGTAGCCTGAATGGAATGCTGGGGGTTGATGGAACAACACTCTCAGGAGCAGAGTAGCCTGAATGGAATGCTGGGGGTTGATGGAACAACACTCTCAGGAGCCAGCAGAGGGCAGCAGAACACTGGCTGAGGCAGAGCTGCAACGGATGGCAAGGTCCTAGCACTCTACAGCTGAGAATGCCAGTGTTGCAGAAGGGAACTAAAGTTCACCATCTCGCCTCCTAACCTGGGCTTGAGAGGATGACTAAGTCTTAGTGCCAATGAACTGATAGACTGGATGGAGAAGATCATATCCAAGGACCAGAGTGGACTAAGTGAAACCGAGAACTTGGGTTCAGAGATGAACAAGCCAAATAGAGCAAACAAGAGTGATGATGGAGGAGAAATGGATTAGAATCATAAAGGAGCTGAAATAAGAAATGTGGGTGGTTATAACCAAGACAGATTGTTCATGAGGATCTTGGGTTACAGGTTCCAACGCTGGCTGTATAGTAGCCATGTTCTCTCTAACATCTTAGAGCACAAAGAATCCATCACCCAGTGGCCACCCTACTTATCATGAGTCTTTTGGTAGGTAACTAAAATTTAGAAAGCAGGTATAGTATGTTGCCTGGACTGTAAAATCTTTATATCCCAATCAATTCTCTTTGAGTCTGGGTTCAAACAGAAATTTCCCTTTAATTCCAATCAACAAACGAGTTCTAATTAAATAAGTGTTTAATTAAAATAATATTTCCTAAAAATGACCAAGTTCTCTAAATGGCTATATCTATTCAAGGCACAATACTAGTTGTAGAATCAGTTGTCATCTTGTTAATTCTTCCTCCCCAGTATCTCTTAATCCGTCCCCATTTCTCCCATCAAAGGGATTCTGTCTTACATAGGTACTCATTGCCTTTTGCATAGACAATTGCATTAGCATCCAGATTAGTATCCCTTTCCACTCATCAACCCATCTTTTATTTAGCTGCCAAACTGATAGTGCTAAAGCATATATCTGACCATGTTACTTTCCTGCTCAAAAAGCTTCAATAGCTTTCTATAGCCTCTAGGAAAAAATACAAAATCTCTTTTTGGCATTTAAATCCATTCAGAATATAGCCCCAACCTCTTTTATTTCAATTTCTAAGGCAACTAAGTGGAGCAGTAGATAGCTCCAGGCCTGGAGTCAGGAAGACCTGAGTTTAAATCTGGCTTCAGACACTTACTGGCCGTGTAACCCTGAGCAAGTCACTTACCCCTGGTTGCCTCAGTTTCTTCATCTATGAAGAAGAGATGGACATGACTAAAACAACCAAACAGCAACATTGATTTCAAATCATCTCCCTCCCCACCCACTCTGTTCCAGACACAATGGTGTACTTATTGATCCTTATATATGTCATTCTATTTCTTGTCTCTTTTCCTTTGAGTAGGCTGTCCCTTATGCCTGAATGCTTTCCCTCATTGCATTTACTTCTTAGAATTCCTATCTCCATCCAAGATTCAATTCAGGTGCCATTTCCTGTGTTCAGTCTTTCTTGACCCTTGCCCCCAGCTGTTAATGCTCTCCTCCCCTGAAATTAATCTGGATTTACTTTGTGTATATAGAGGAACTATGCCCAAAAAGTCACCAAATTGTGCATGCCTTTGACCAAGCTATACCACTACCAAGTCTATACCCCCAAAGAAATCAAAGAAAGAGAAAAAGAATCTATATATACAAAAATATTTATACTAGCACTTTTCATGGTAGCCCAAAATTGGAAACTAAGGGGTGAACTCATTTGGAGATTAGTTAAGCATATGAATGTAATGGAGTATTTTTGTGCCAGAAGAAATGAGGAAGGGGAAGGGAAGCCAAAATATTGGAGTAACAGCAGGGACTCAACCTGAGCTCTCCCTCAAACTCCTCCAAATACCTGTAAAAATGACTCTAAACAAATTATAGAGAAGCAGAACCGACAAAAAGATAGAGTGAAGCAAAATTTCAGTCTAAGACAACCTGGAAGGTCATCAGTAAAGGTCTGTTGTACCAGAGTGAGAGAGGGTATAGTCCAATGCAGGCAGATTGCCCCAGCAAACCCAGAGCAGGCCTCAGGGTGACTGGATCACTGGCAGCAGTAGCAGTTTCCAGACCTCTCAGCCCACAGACACCAAAGATAACTTAGAAGGTCAACAGGAAAGGTCTGTTGCACCTGGGTGAGAGTGGAGCTCAGTCCAGTACAGGCCTTGCCAGAACAGCCCTGGCCACAGCAAACCAGGCCTTGGGAGTGAACTGAATCAGCAGCCACAGTGGCAGTGGCTGCTTTCAGAGCTCTCAGCCCACATACCATAAGGGGGTTGAACAACTGGTCCGAAGAAGATTACAGGGGTCTTTTTGCTAGCACTGAGCAGGACTCTGTTGCTTTGCCCATACTCAGATCCAGGTCACAGTCTTGGGTGACAGTCCCAGGGCAAGGAGAAGGACTAGTACAGCAGAACTTGTGGCCACAATGAAGGAGGAATACTCCTCACAATTATGGAGCAGAAAAGAGTGCTTGTGGTCACTCACAGAGCAGAGCACAGGTCAGGAGAGTAGTAAGCACCTCTCCTTAGAACATACCACCTTGGAAGAACGGAAAACTTACAGGTTTCTATAAGTCTCTCCAAAAACAGTTGTACAAAACCCCTGAAGCTTAGGACAGTGTGCCTTCTACCCTGGAAGCAGAGCCTACTTTAACAAAGAGTTAAAAGTCAACTAATAGGCTGGAAAAATGAGCAAACAACAGAAAAAACTCTGACTATAGAAAGTTACTGTAGTGACAAGGAAGATCAAAACACACACTCAGAAGAAGATAACAAAGTCAAAGCTCCTACATCCAAAGCCTCCAAGAAAAATATGAATTGGTCTTAGGCCATGGAAGAGCTTGAAAGGGATTTTGAAAATCAAGTAAGAGAGATAGAGGGAAAATTGGGAAGTGAAATGAGAGTGATGCAAGAAAATCATGAAAAAAGAGTCAACATCTTGGTAAAGGAGACACAAAAATGTACTAAAGAAAATAACACCTTAAAAAAACAGACTAGGTCAAATGGCAAAAGAAGTCCAAAAAGCCAATGAGGAGAAGAATGCCTTAAAAAGCAGAATTGACCAAATGGAAAAGAAGGTCTAAAAGCTCACTGAAGAAAATAATTCCTTAAAAATCAGAATAGAGCAAATAGAAGCTAATGACTTTATGAGAAATCAAGAAACAATAAAACAAAACCAAAAGAATGAAAAAATAGAAGACAATGTGAAATATCTCATTGGAAAAACAACTGACCTGGAAAATAGATTCAGGAGAGATAATTTAAAAATTATTGGACTATCTGAAAGCCATGATCAAAAAAAGAACCTAGATATCATCTTTCAAGAAATTATCAAGGAAAACTAACCTGATATTCTAGAACCAGAGTATAAAATAGAAATTAAAAGAATTCACCAATCACCTCCTGAAAGAGATCCCAAAATGAAAACTGCTAGGAATATTACAGTCAAATTCCAGAGTTCCCATGTCGAATGAAAATATTGCAAGCAGCCAGAAAGAAACAATTTAAGTATCATGGAGCCACAGTCAGGATAACACAAGATTTAGCAGCTTCTACATTAAAGGCTTGGAATATGATATTCTGGAGGGCAAAGGAGCTAGGATTACAACCAAGAATCACCTACCCAACAAAACTGAGTATAATCATTCAGGGGAAAAAAATTGACATTCAATGAGATAGAGGACTTTCAAGTATTCTTGATAAAAAAAAACAAAACCAGGGCTGAATAGAAAATTTGACTTTCAAATACAAGACTCAAGAGAAGCATAAAAAGGCAAATAGGAAAGGGGCATCATAAAGGATTTAGTAAGGTTAAACTATTTACCTTACTACATGGGAAGATGATATTTGTAACTCCTAAGACCTTTCTCATTATTAGGGTAATTAGGAAGAATATATATAAACAGAGAGCACAGGTGTGAGTTGAATATGAAGGGATGATATCTAAAAAATAAAATTAAGGGGTGAGAGAGGAATGTTCTGGGAGAAATAGAAAGGAAGAGGCAAAATGGGGTAAATTATCTCACATAAAAGAGGCAAGAAAAAGCTTTTACAGAGGAGAGAAAAAGAGGGGAGGCAAGAGGGATGAGTGAACCTTTCATCAGAATTAGCTCAAAGAGGAAATAACACACACAATTGGGTATAGAAATCTATCTTATCCTGCATGAAAGTAGGAGGGGAAGGGGATAAGAGAAGGAGGGTGGTAGTGATAGAAGGGAGGGCACATTTGGGGAGGGGATAGTCAGAAACAAAACACTTTTGAAGAGGGACAGGGTGAAAGGAGAGAGAAAATAGAATAAACAGGGGGGATAGGATGAAGGGAAATACAGTTAGCAATATTAACTGTGAAAAAATTTTTGAAGCAAATTTCTCTGATAAAAGCCTAATTTCTCAAACATTAGTCAAATTTATAAAAATAAGAGTCATTCCCCAATTGATAAATGATCAAAAGATATGATCAGCTTTCAGATGAAGTAATCAAAGCTATCTGTATCCACATGAAACAATATTCTAACTCACTATTGATTGGAGAAATGCAAGTTAAAACAATTCTGAGCTACTACCTCATACCTATTAGATTGGCTAATAGGACAGAAAAGGTAAATGACAAATGTGGGAGTGGATATAGGAAAAATGAGACAATGTGCTGTTGGTGGAATTGTGAACTGATTCAATCATTCTGTAAAGCAATTTGAAACTATGCCCAAAGGGCTATAAAACCATGAATCCCAAAAGATACAAAAAAAAGGAAAAAGACCTATATATACAAAGATATTTATAGCAGCTCTTTTCTGGGGGCAAAGAATTAGAAATTGAGGGAATGCCCATCAGTTGGGGAATGGCCAAACAAGTTGTGGTATGTGATTATGATGGAATACCATTGTACTATAAGAAATAATGAACAGGATACTCTCAGAAAAACCTGGAAAGACTTGCATGGACTGATGCAAAGTGAAATGTACCATGTACAAAGTAACAGCAATATTGTAAGATGATCAACTGTGAATAACTTAACTATTCTCAGCAATACAGCAATCCAAGACAACTCTGAAGGACTTATAATGAAAAATGCTATCCCTCCACAGAGAAAGAACTGATGGTGTCTGAATATGGATTGAAGCATACTTTTATTTTACTTTCTTTATATTTTTTTGTCTATGTTTTCTTTCACAGCATGATTATCATGGATATGTTTTGCATGACTGTATATGTATAACCTATATCAAATTGCTTGCCATCTCAATGAGGATAGGTGGGGAGAGAAGGAAGGGAGAGAATTTGGAGCTCAAAGTTTTAAAAATGAATATTAAAAATTGTTTTTACTTGTAACTGAGGAAAAATATAATACTAAATAAAAATAATTTTAAAAAAGAAATGATGAAATGGACAATTTCAAAGGAAAATGGGAAGACCTCTATGAATTAACGTAGAGCAAAGGGAACAGAAGTAAGAGAACGATTTATACAATGATAATGTTTAAAGGAAAAACAACTTTTTAAAAGAGTTTAGAAATCTGATCAACTATAAGCCCAAAAGAATGAAGATGAAATATGTCTTTGCCTCCTGACAGTGAGGGGTTTCTTTAAGTTTCCTTAAAATGCATTAGGAAATGTTTGTTTTTGGGCATGGCTAATGTGGGGATGTGTTTTGCCAGATTATGCAACTATGTATTGAGGAGTTTATTTTTTAGGTTTTTAAAATTTTTGCTTAATGGAGAGTGGGAAGGACAGATTAATTTAAAAATATGCATCATAATTGAAAATTTAAATACTGAGGGACTCTTCAGCCAGGCTGAATTTATTTCTGGTTTTCTCCCCTCACAATTAGAAGACACTATCTACCTAGGTGCTTTTACTTGGATATTAGCCCCAATTCAATGAAAAGCTACTGTATACACAAAAACCTAATTATGTAATGACAGCTAGCTCTTAAATTTGTTTCTCTTTGTCCACCAAACTCCAGAGAACTCATTGTAGTTCAATGACCGTTTGCTCTTCCCTTCCTCTAATGCTGTGTTATATCTTCCGCCTGTGAATTGCCACAATCCTCTTTTGATACCTTTCTTTTGCTTTTATTTATTTGTGTGCTTTTTAAAAAATTGCTACTTACCTTATCCCTACCTAGTAGGCTGTAACTTCCATGTTTTATTCATTCTTGTCTCCTCAGTGCCTAATATGGTGCCTTGAACATGGTAGGGGATTGTTGTATGTTATTTGCACTAAATCTCTGCCTCAGTTTTCCTCTAGGCAGCATGAAGATTTTAGCGCCTGCTTAGTCTACTTCATAGGGGCCTTGTATGGGTAGAATGAAACAGCTGATAGAAAAGTCTTTTGAAAATTAAAGGCATTTTATAAGTATAATGTAGTATTATTAAAAATCAATTTTGAAAATAAGATGCTATTTCCCAACACTATTGCTTAAACCAACATAGAAAATACTGTTTCTTTGGAAATAAACAGCTGGAGAGTTAATTAGCATCCTAATGATCAGTGGAACAGGTGATTTATTCTGCCTCCTCACAGCTCAGATGTACAGAAGGCAATATCACAAGATCAGTTTACCTTAAACTAATGTACTTCGTTAGAACTTACAGTTTTTTTAAAATTATTTTAATTTATAAGGAAAGAGAAAAACATTATTTTCAGCTATTCTCCTCAGCACACAGAAGCCCCAAATGGAGCTAGTGTGCCCATGTGGCATCTGAAAACCAGAGGCTCCCTTCAGATCTGTTATTTGTCTACAGATGCTTAGAGCGGCAACCCCCCGGTGCAAAATTGTGCCTAAGAACATAAATCATGTTATTTCCTTCTCAAAAATTGGAAGGCATGTGGAGAATATAAAAGGATTGAAAGAATGAAGCAAATATGGCATGCCATATGTACGTATACATTAGTTTTTTATTCTTAGAATCACAGAACTATGGAGCTGGAAGAAATCTCAGAGACAATCTCCAACTCCCTCATTAGCAGAAAAAGAAAGTGAGGTTCAATGTTTTACTCCAGACCAAAAAAAATCTTGGTGTTTTTCCCCTAGCCTAGTCTTTATCTAATAGATTGTCTCATCCCTAACTATGTCCCATCTTCCTTCTTAACACCAACCCCTTTTCTTCCCTGACTATTCTCCAAAACCTTCTAACTATCTAGAATCTTCTATTCAAACTAGAAACTTTCTGTTTCCTAGTTGATTGGTGTCTCCTTGCCTGGGACCTCGGGGTGAGAAAGCAATCAGATATGCATGAGCAGGACTCTTGGTGTAAAACATTCCAACTTTGATTTCTAGACAAGCCATGACTATAGGCTGAGCAAATGACCTTGATTACTGAGCTGAGCTGAACGAACTGCCCTGAATCACTGACCCAGGAGTCCTGAACCATTCTTGCTCAGATCTCAGCTCAGATATTTATATGCTGAGTGACTTTAGGTCAGTCTCTGTACTTCACTTTCCTTATCCATAAAATGGGGATAAATAATACTTGCATTACTTATCTCATTGTTAGGCACAAATGAGATAATAATTTTGCAAACCCCAGAATGCTATATAAATTAGAATTGTTTCATATATGTATATATACATGTTTGTATATATATACATATATATACACATATAGACACAAATCATAATATACATTAAATGTAACATATATGTGATAAAAATCAAATATAATGTATATAATATAGGTTGTCATCATATATTACATAATAATTATATTATATTGTATTTTGTATTAAGTTCAAAATGTGGCACATTTTAAGAAAGAGCTTGGTAAGGTAGAGAACATGAGGAGGAAGGCAATCAGCTGATGAAGGGTCTAACCATAATGCCATATCAGGATCAGTTAAAGGAACTGGAAATTCCTGGAAAAGGCTTAGGAAGAACATGATAGTTGTCTTCACATATCTGAAGGTCTTCCATATAGAATAGAGATTTGACTTGTTTTGCTTAGCTCCAGAGGGTAGAATTGGCAGTAATAGGAAGAAGTTATAAAGAAGCAAATTAAGGTTTGATGTAAAGTATCAACTTCCTACCAAATTAGGGCTCTCTAAAAGTACAAAGGGTGGCCTCAAAGGGTAGTGGATTCTTCTCACTGGTGACCTTAAAGCAAAGGCCAAATAATCATGCTTTCAGGTACAGGGAAGACTATAGGACCATTCAACTCTGAGATTCTGTGACTTAAGAGATGACAAGGATGGAAAAGGCCATGATAGAGATTTTGATGAGACAAGCATGACTACCTAGGATCTGGGCAAATGAGAAGGTACTTTCAAAAGATCTATTAATCTAGAGAGAGTTAAATAGGTACCCCAAATTAAGAAAATGGGGCTGAGTCCAGAGTCCAGCATACACAAGAGGGAATATATAAGTAGCAGGAATCTAATAGACCTGCTGAGTTTAGATTCCAGGACATAAGTTAATGCCAAAGGGACCAAAAAACAAGAATGAATTATGCTGATCCTAAGGCAGAGGCTATATGGTGTTTGTCCTGGTTTTCTGTTCCCTTTCACAATGGGTGGCTCAAAATACGTGAGATGTGTACAGTGCTTTACAAACTTGCTGGAAAGGTCAGTGTAATGTCATGGCTGAAGAGATGGCCTTGGAATTAGGAAGATCTAGGTTCAAGTCCTGCCTCTGATATATCCTGTCTCTGTGACCCCACGCAAGTCATTTAACCTCTCAGTTCCACAACTATGAATTATAGAGGAGGTGCTGCCCCAAACTGGTAAAGAGAGTTTTCTTACCTGGGAGTTCCCTAAACCAATGAAATCCCAAGTTCAGTGCCTATCCCCATTATAGGTTGTTGGGCGAAGGCATTTTTTAAAAAAATTGCTTCCTTTTCCTTTAAGTCTAAAACCCCTAAAGTTCCCTCTAACTCTAAAATTACGATAGGAGTTAAAGGAAGAAGAAAGACCAGGAAGGAAGGTGGGAGGGGAAAGAGAGAGGGATTTTCTATGGGGATTCTGCTACAGTGTTCTTTAGTCCCATATTTATAGCCCACATGTTAATGTGTTTGCATTTTAATGTCAAAGGGAGTTTTTCCATTAGCATTTAAAAGAAACATCCAACTAACATAATCATGGGATTCAGAACCAGTTTTGTTTTCTGGGAAGTTGGCAGTATGCTATGCTGGAACGATTATTGGATTTGGCATGGTAACACCTAGTTTGAATCCCAGGTCTGCCATTTATTTAAGACCATAGATTTAGAGGTGGGAAAAAGGAGCTTAAAGGTTATTTGGTCCAACCTCTTCATTCTACAGGTTTAGAAATTGAGGCCCAGTCACACAGGTAGTAACTGGCAAATGTGGGATTTGAATAGAAATCTTTTGACTCCACAGCCAATGCTATTTCAATTGTCAGACTATGTCTCATGCTACTTTCTAGACCTTATTTTCCACATCTACAAAATGATCTACAAAATTTTCCACATCTACGGAGATGATCCTTAGCTCTAACACTCTCAACAGCTCTGACTTTGTATGTTGAAGCTTGCAAGCATTTGAAGCCATTTAATGCCTTCTCTATGCTAAAATTATCTTTGGAGGGAAAGTTTCACACACCAAACATTCAAGAAAAAGACTAAAAATGTAAATATATTGGCTGCTTTTGCCAAGAATCAAGGCTGGGGAAGGAAGATGTGAATTCACCCATGCCCAAATTAGGAAGGGAAAAACATTCTGCAGCTCATCTCTCAACATAGCTCCATTACCATAATGTCTCGGAAGCCTGTTCATCATCTCATGTGTGCTCACTTATCTCATAATTGGCAAGCTGACTTTTTGGAACTCCCCTTGTCAGCAAAGTAAATGTGGGATTTAATCCAAGACAATCCTGACTGGTGAATAAATAGAGTGCATGAATAGAACGAAGGAGGAAGGAAGGAATGATGATCTCTAGCAAAGAAAGTTTTAATTATAAACTGTTATTATAGCATAACATAAACACGTAAGCCCATTTTCCACTTTCTTGGATAGCCTTTGTTTTTCTAAACAATGCTATCATTTCTTCAGAAGGGGCAATACAAAGGAACATCTGTTCATGAGAATTTTTATTGGCACTGGTGACTCCATAAATTATGATTTCCTCTCTGGAAAAAAAAATCAAGTTTAGGAATTTTGGTGATTTAACTTCACATTAAATATGCAAAGCCAGAAGGGAAACACTGCTGTAGTCTGCTGCTTTCCTGCATTACCTTCAATAAAAGACAACTTGAAGTTCAGCTAGGAAAAAAAAATTGCAATCTGGGCAAGTTAACTGATGATAACTTTTTGAGACTCACACCAAAGCTTCTATTCATTCAAGGCTTATTTCCATAAATCAGCAATTCCACAATTACACTGGGGATACAATTCTTGGTTTTTTTTCTTTCCTTTAGCAGTCAACATTTATTGGAAGTGTCCACTGCCCACAGAGGACTGAGAACATATCACCAACTGTTTGGAGTCACAGGGGAAGGAGGCCATGACTTTTTTCCCTCAAGAAATGTACAGCCTTTATCCTGATGGAGTATGACAGGATAAGTGTGCAAAAATTACAATGATAACTCATGAGAGGCATGCTGTATAATAGATTTGGCCTGATCTTGGAGTCAGGAAAACTTAGGTTTAAGTCTTTCCATGGCCATGTACTAGCTGTGTGACTATTGGCAAGTTGCCTAACCTCTCAGTGCCCCAGGCAACTCTCTACGATTATAAGGTACAGACAAGTTACAGATCAGCAATGGTGGAGGGAATTTATGCGCTGGGAGTTCCCTGTAAAATCACATATCTAGACTAGAAAAAAACATTACCAACAAAACCATCCAGTTACATGGTGCTTTAAGATTTATAGAATGATTTCCTTACAAATAACCCCATGATGTAGGTAAAGCAAATATCCTTTCTGTTTCACAGATGAGGAAGTGAGAGCAGAGTCCTTAAGTGATTTGTCCATAGAGCCAGCATTCAAAACCAGGTCTCCTAGCTCCAATTCCCAACTCTTCTTATCTCATGTCCTCATCCTCCCTGTCCTTTCTATAGTCTTGCCTATCTCTTCTTACTCACTTACACTTGAATATTCTCATAGCTCCTAATTTGAGTCATTGCATCTTCCTGGTTCTCTGCCTGCTTCTCTATATGTTTGTCCTGTCTTCATCACCCCTTCATATTGTCACTTTCCAAAGTTATGACCTTGACCTTCTCCTCTTATCTCTCTGTGCTCTTCTTTTACAAACTTATTTACTCCCACTGTTTCAACTATCACCTCTCTGCTAACTCCCAAATCTCCATCTTCAGCTCTGATCTTTCTCTTGACCTCCAAACCCACATTCCAGTACCTACAAAAGAACTCTACTTGGGTGTCTCATAAATACCTCAAACTAAACATGGCAAAACTGACATCATCTCCCCCCACCCCAACTTGCTGCCCCTCCTGACTTTTCTTTTTCTGTAACGGCTACTGATGTAACCTACAAACAGTAGTACATGTTTTATGCCTTGATGTTATCTTGGATTCTTTCCTCTCCCTCATGTATCATATCCATTTAGTAGTCCTTTCCTATTAGATCTGGACTATCTATTTTCTCTTTATCCCCTCTAGCAATTCCCTAGTAATGGTCCAAATGATCATCCTCTAGAATCAGTAGCCACCTAGAAGGTCTTTCTCCATTCTTTCTTTCTTGTATTCCATACTTCTCACTGCTATAGACCACTTATCTTCATGCATAGATCTTGTCATGTTATTCTGCTAAAAAAACTCATAGTAGTAGTAGTAATAGTAGTAGTAGCAGTAGCAGTAGTAGTAGTAGTAGTAGTAGTAGGCTACTAGTGCCTACTAAATAAATCTCAGCACAGCATCTAAGACAATCCACCACCTTGTACCACCCTGGGTTTCTAGCTTTGTTTCAGACTATTTCAGCTAAATCAGACTACTGATTGTCTTTTATACACATTCCCCCACAGTTATACAAATGCAGGGAAGCCTGAAAAGTTATTTTTTATAGAAATGTAAAATAAATAAGACAATATAATGTTTAGGGTCAATTATATACATAGGAAGATTACACCAACTGTCTTCCATAATGTAATTGGAGAGTACTTCAAGACTTCTCTTGCTCCCAAGTGTAATTCCCACTGACTTGTTATGATACTGTCCTCACCTCTTGTCTGTGAGAGGTAAGAACAGATCAAAACATTGGGTCAGGTAACTAAAGTGTAAGCATTGAACTGGAAATGGACACCATGTAAGTGAAAGAATACTATAATGGCTTTGAAGTCAGAACACCTGGTTCTGAATTCTGTGTGACTTTGAGCCAGTACCTTCTGAAGTTCAGTAACCTTCTGAGCCTCATACACCAGATCATGTAGACTTTGAAAAGCTTCATTGTCATAAATTTTTGATGTGTGCATTTACACCTCAGAAATCACAGAACTTGATTTATTGTTTTGTCAGTTGTCTCTAGATTTAAGAAAATGTTAATAATGCATATTCAATTTAAAAGTATCTCAGGGCATAAGCTTTTTTTTTTTTTGGAGAGTCAATCGTTAAATATTTGCCAGTACACCATGCCTTGGTTTCCTTACCTGTAAAATGAGGCATTTAGACTAAAATGACTTCTTATGTAACTTGCAACTCTAAAACTCCCATGATCCAGATCCTACTCCTGGATTTCTACTACTTACTGTATGCTGTCAGGCAAGTCACTGAACCACACTGGCTTTTATTTATTTGTTTTATTTACCTTTGTGCTTGTTTGTTTGTTGATTCATTATTTATTTATTTATTCATTTACTTATTTATTGATTGATTTCTTTATTGTAAATAAACCTGTGAAATAGTGTATGATTCAAAATAAAGATCAGAAAATTTGGTATTGAGGAGACCTGTGAATTTCAAATGAAAAAATACTATTTGAGAAGATACACACACACATACACATATACATACATCATATATGCAATTGTTGCTGCCTATTATACCATACAAACCCACTAGAGGGCAATATGATCAAGATTACTATACATCCCAAAATTCCAACAGTACTTGGACAAGAAAATCTTAAAAAAATTCTAAAAAGCGAGTACCTCATTACTCATATAGTATTTGTATTTTCTAATTGAATTTTTCATCAATATTTATTTAAATATTTTCCCCACCAAGTACAGTATTTATTTAACTTTGGAAAATGTGAAATGAATACAAATAGTATCTTTGCACAAACTGTGAAATTTAGAGTTAAAGGGATTCTTAGAGGTCATCTGGTCCATAACTCTCATTTGATATATAAAAAACCCTCATGCCAAGGGAAATTAAATTGCTCGCCCATTTTCAAATGGGTAATAAGTACCAAAGACAAGATTCAAATCCTCTGACTGCAAAACCATTACTCTTTCTATTATACCATAGTTTCATGATAGCAGTGACACTTTCAAATTCTCATATTGCTTTATCATTTATATGATTAATCTTCACATCAAGAGTAAGGCAAGGTTCAGCACAGTTGCTTTAATGAATTGTGGTCTTATTGATATGGGTGTTCTCTCCACCATTACAGATTGCAACCCATCCATAACTGATCAGACTATGATATTATTGTCCATAAATTCTCATAAACTCCCCATGGAGATCTATCCAATGCTCTGAAGGCCTTCCTCTTGTTCTCTTCATGCTTCATAAATACCATCACAACACTTGGTCTGTCCATCTCTTGCTCTTGCCAGCCCACCTCCTTTTCTGATTGTACATAACCTTATCCCATTTCTTCCATGTTCACCACTGGTAATATGTTTTAACTTATTTATGCCCACCACATGTATCTGAATTTTTCTTTGAGTCACCCACGACTTTGATTTATTGAAGATTGTGATATACTATGGTTAACAGCTACACATCACCAGAAGAGATTAGTTTTTAAAAGAGTTTTTATACAGAGAGGCAACTTAGAAGCAATAAAAGTATAATTCCAAATTCCATACAGCTTACTTTCTTCCTTCTATCCAATTCTCAGCCCCATTCAGTGTTTGTCCTAGATATACTTACTGATAGACTAATTCAATGGAATGGCTATCCAATTGCATGTTTTAGTTTGGACAATAGGCATTTTCCATCCATTTGGTTTTTCATGAGGATATAATTATGCTAATGTCTGATTTCATTGAGTAGGCTTTTTAGCAATGTAGGATTTGATGCAATCAGTCCAAAGTTATCTGCAAACAAGAGCATCTAGAGGACTCTATCATTTATAGAGAATCTCTCTTCCATTTGGATCTTGAACAGAACATACTTCATGACAGCTTTAGCAATTGTATATTATCCTTAAGTGCCCAGGGAGATAGAAGAGGTGTTAACCATATAGTTCTAACAAGCATACCAAGTATAGCAGTCTAGATCCTGTTAACAGTCATGTTAACATCTCTTCATGTTTCTTAAATACCATCACAACACTTGGTCTGTCCATCTGTTATCTCTTGCTCTTGCCAGCCCACCTCCTTTTCTGATTGTACATAACCTTATCCCATTTCTTCCATATTCACCATTGGTAATATGTTTCAGCCTATTTATGCCCACTACATGTATCTGAATTGTACCTGAGACCATAAAGCAATCAATCCATTCCCCAGGGCCAATGGCTGTCAACCAAGCAGCGTGACACCATTCACTGATATATCATTATTACATCCTAGATTTTTATCTGCAGTAGACATCTGATTCATTCAACTTTTAGTTCAGCCCTTGACAATTAACCACACTCCCTTCTTTTATCTTCTCTTTATCTACCTTATTATTAATGCTCTATTTATCTACCTTAATTCAATGCTATAATTTAAACACAGAATTTAAATTGGTAAATATGTAGTAAAATCAGATGCATTAATTCCACATAACAAAGATGGTACATTTCAAAGTAGAACCCCATTTTAGGCTGGAGCCCATCTTCCTTCTCTTAGTCACAGCATGAAAGAGATAACCCAAAAGTTTAAGGTTTTATTATAGCCCACTAATCTTCTCATGAAATACAAGCTGGGTGCAGATAGTTAATCATGAGCAGATTAGAGAACACTGAGGAAGCTTTAGTAAGAATTCTCATGGTTGTCATTACGTGAGCAAACAGGACATAGGACCATTCCCCCAGTATCTCAGGACTTCTGCTTCTGTGTCTACATGAGTACATGCCTGTCCTGGAAATTCCAGAACTAAAACAAGGCATTTCTCAAATACCCAAGGGGCTAATGTCTTTCTCTCGGGCCCTGTTATGTTCATTTCTGAAAATAATCTTTATATCTTATTTCAGTCTTCTTTTTCTACCATCTCCAACGACCTAAAATGTCCAACTAGCAAATTAAGCTTTGTCGGAATGTTGGAGTATTGCAGATAGAATGTCTATATTATATAGAAATCTAGAACAACTTTCAGACAGAGGTTTCTATGCAGAACTTATAAAGAAATCTCAGTGTAGAGACTTAGAAATGAACTAAGAACTAGAACTAAGTTTTTAGTTCCATTTGCCTTTGCCTCAATTTCTCATTTGTTTTAATTTGCTCTTGAGTTATAAGAATCTTCCACTAAAGTCTTAATGTGATATTCCATCATGGTGTAGAAATGACCCTGAGTTCTTGAAGTCCATAGAGGACTACAGGCTCTGAAAGCTCCTTCTATATTGGAGAGTCTTTAAATATTGGCCTAGTGACAGACTACACAACTGCTGTCCAAGGACCAGTTGTCTAATTTCAGAGAGGTTCATTACTAGGTTAGCTAGAAAGTAATGAATATTTTAGTGAAAGTAACTATTAGCAAGTAACATATAGCAAATCAAAAAGAAATTGTGATCTGTATCAGTGGAAGGAGTACTCACAGTGATAAAAACATAGACCCTTGAATTATTGAAGTATATGGAATCCTGTGACATGATAGTAAATTTTGGATTGGATTGGGCAGCCTTCTTAGGACAAGAGACATTAAGTTGGAGAAATAGTTCAAGGAAACCAAGTTTCTCATGACTTAACAGCCAATAAAATTCAAATACATTTTGAATTAACCTGCTTACTTTATAGATCAGGGAAATTAGTGCTGTTTCCTAGAACAGCAGCTTTCAGTTTATAAACCAAGGTGGTCTCTTTACGTTCTCATCTTCTCTTCCCAATCTCTTTGTATTTATGGTGTTCAGCTTAGTTTTACTTCTTCCAGCTGCTTGGATTTTCACTGATACAGTGGCATGCAGCAATAGTAGTTACTTATCTCCAGGTCAATGAGATTTCTCCCTTACATTAGCAGTGAATCCATGATGAAGAATGAATGAATGAAAAACTGTTTAAGTGCTTATTATGTGTCAAGCATTATACTAAGCACTGAAGATAAAAATATAAGAGCAATTTCCACTTTGTTTCTAGAAAGGAAATATTTTATGGCCATCCAAACTAGAACTATAAGTCTGAAAAACTAAATAATTTCCTGGAGGAGAAAAAGATCTACTAGAAAGTGAAGGGGGAATGGACTGATTATTTATGGTCTCAGGTACAAGTCCTTCCTTCTTATGTGGAGTTCAATAAAGCCTTCTTATATGCATTACATGTTACCCTGAGTGCTTGCATGGAAACTAGGGTTCTTTTTCTTTTTTTGACAAATAGATATTAGCTAATTTTTCAGCTAAAATGAGTATAACTAATGAGAAACCTCTCAAATTGAACCTGGTCTATGTAAACTCAGAAATTGGTTCTAGGCTGCAGGTTACAATTGACAAAGAAATTTCCTCACAATGTCCATTTGGAGTAGGTAGTTTAATTATAGTTATCCTAATTTTTCAGATAAGGAAACTAAGACAGATCTAATAAGTCAAATTTAAAAATCAAGATTACATTTTTCTTTGCAACAATCCACTTTTCATGCATGGTATTTCTTTTTTTCTGACCTTGTAGAAAATATCTTTTCCTTTGTATATAAATGATTTCTTTTACTTTGTGTTTTTAAAACTGTCAGAATGAATACTTATCCATAATTTGAGTATGATTTTAGCATTCCCTCAAAATGAACTTGTTGACAGAAGATGGATATAATATGAATTATTCCAAATAAGATAATAGACAGAGTAAAATGGCAATGATGGTGTTTTTTTTGCTTATATTAAGGCTTTCTGTTTCTCAGAATTGGATATTTAAAGGAATTGCTAGTTCATTTATGCATTTGCTGTTGACTACTTGAGACAATTCAATTTTCCACTAGGTAATGACTGCTTAAGATGTATTCACTCTACTTCAAAACATAAAAGACATAACAATTGGTGTCATTGAATCTGCCAGGAAAGCTTTTTGGATGACAGCAACACAGAATATGAATGATTTTTAGGTGGAGGTTCAGAAATACTATCTCTGCCACGTAGAGTACCAACTGACAATGTTCACACACCACGATAGTAAAATGCAAGGACTTATGAAGGCTCTGTGATCTCCAAACCAGACCTAACCTATCTTTGACTCAGTAGAAAAGTCTTAGGGAATTATCTAAGGCACATACAGTCAAAGCCCAGCCACTTCTTCTTACTTATAACTTCCATAGCTCTTCTTACCTTGAGGTAGGAAAAATATGGATAACTGGGAAAGGAAAGCATCATAGAGGAAATAGTACTTAGCTGAGTCCTAGAAAAAAGATATGGAATCTCTGCAGGAAAGAGATGAAGGAGTACATTCTAAGGATGAGAGATAGCTTGTACAAATGTACATGGTGGGAGGTGGGAGACAGCACATCAAATTTGAGAAACACAAAGTGGTTCACTTTGACCAGAATGTAGATGTAGTTTTCAAGATTAATGCTAATTTTAACATATAGGACAAGAGACCAGAGGTGTTGTTGCTAACAGACATAAAAGGAAGAAATGTAGACTAGGGGCAAAGACTCTGCCTGTTTCACCTAGCCTTTTATTTGTCCTAACTTCATTTGCATGCCAATCAAGAGAAGATTGTGAGTCTGAGAGGAATCATCCCAGATTTCCACAACTCCTGTGAGATTATTTTGAGCAGACTCTCCAAAATTATTTTCAGGGATATAAACTCAACATCAGGGATTTAGTAGGAATCAAAAGGAATTTTCTGATCTCAAGTCAAATAGTTCTCTGGGAGCAAGAATTTTGAGTGAGCACCAGCGAAAATCAGCCGAAAGAATAAACTAAATCTTGACCTGGGGTATTGAGGACTTTTGATGGCTCTTTGTTAATAATTCTGGCTTGTACCCCTCAGCTATGCACTAAAATAGCCATAGCAGTGGTCAGGGAGAGGCTTTCTAGCCCAATAGATAATAGCAGAGAGAGAAGCAATTGACCTTGTAGAAACTAAAGAACTAAGACCCAGAAGAACATTTGTCTCCATTCATCGTATTTGTGGATGGGAGTGATATGTATAGGAATGAAGACATAGATGAGAAGCAGATAATTAAAGTCCCCAAATGTAAAGCTAAAAAAGTTTATATTTTATACTAGAGGGGAAAGGATGACAATAAAGGTTTTCAAACAGTAGTATGATAGGGTCAGACAAAGATTATTTGGGGAGTTTCATTGAGGATAGATTGGATAGTGGGTAAAAGATGATTAGAGTATGAATTAGATGTTCATTCACAAAGGGGAATAGATGCAAGAGGTATGGTGGTAGATTTGTTAAGAACTGTCAACTGACTGGATATGGGGAGAAGGAAGAGTCAAGAGTCATTCCAAAGTCGTGAAAATGGGTGACCAGAAGGATGTTGGTACCCTCAATAAAGATATGGGAATTTTAAGAAGAAGCCATTTTGGAGAGTAGGTGGAGATAATAAATTCCATTTTAGAGATATGGAGTTTGAGCTGCTACTGGTACGTAAAGAAATCCTGGGCAGGGAGGGTGGAATAAGCAAGTGATCAATCTTAAGCAAAACAAATGCTAAGGAAACACAAAAATATTTATAACTCTTTTTGAGGTGGCAAAAATGGGAACCTGTCAGGGTGCCCATAAATAGGGGAATGGACGAACAAATCATGGCATATAAATGTGATGTAATACTATTGTGCTGATCTATCAGTGTAATGTGCAGCAAGGATTCCAGAGGACTAATGATGAAACACACTTCCTGATAGAGGTGAAGAACTCAGAATACAGAATGAGGCAAATTATTTTTTGAACATGACCAATGTGGAAATTTATTTTGATGATACATTTTGTAATGGATTTGTTTTTCATTTGTTCTCAATGGGGGTGGGAAAGATTGGGGGTTAGGGTAGGCAGGTGAAAAGCTGGATCTTTGGTAGATAAAACAAACAAAATATTTTTAAATAAAATAAAATTTTAAAAAGAGAAAAGGTCATTGAACTTAGCAATTAAAACATCACCTTTGAGAAGGCCATTTCAATAGGGTGGTAGGGCTGCGAACTTGATTGAAAGGAAAGCTGTAACAAGAAGGAAGGAATAGGTTAGGAAGTAGAAGCCTTAAACATCTAAATAACTCTGTCTAGTGTTTCAGCAGTGTTAGTAAGCATTTTATAGTTTCTAATATGTGTCAGGCACTGTGCTAAGTGATAAAAATATGAAAAGAGATTAAAGATAGTCCCTGTCCTCAAGAAACTCACAATCTAATAGAGAAAACAACAAACAAATGAATATATATAAACAAGCTATACACAGAATAGGAAATAATTAACAGAGGATTAAGAGGGATTTAGAAAGATTTCCTGTAAAAGGTGGGATTTTAGTTGGAACTGGAAGAAAGCCAAGGAAAGTAGGAAGTGGAGATGAGGAGGGAGAATATTTGAGGCATGGGTGACAGCCAGAGAAAATCCCCAAAGCCTCATTATAGAAGTCTCTCTGTAGAATGGCAAGGAGGCCAATGTCATTTTATCAAAGAGTACGTGTGGGGAAGTAAGGTATAAAAAGGTTGGGAAAGGTAGGGAGGGAGAAACTGGGTTATGAAGGGCTTTGAGTACCAAACAGGGGATTTTGTATTTGATCCTGGAAGTGATGGGGGTTACTGGAATTTACTGACCTGTACTTTTAGGAAAACCACTTTGGCAGTTGAATGGAGGATAAATTAGAGAGGGGAGAGGCTTATGGTAGGCAGACCCACCAGTAGACTATGGCAATAGTTCAGATGTGAGGTGAGAGGATCTGTACCAGGGTGATGGTGGTAACAGTGGAGATAAGGGGGCATATTTGAGAGATGTTACAACAGATTGGATATGGGAGATGAGAGATAGTGAAGAGTTGAATATGGTACCTAGGTTGAGAGCCTGAGGGACTGTGAGGATAACATTACCCTCCACAGTAATAGGAAAGTTATAAGGAGGTGTCTCTTTTTAAATGCCATCACCACCACCTGTGTTCCCCTTCCTGTTAGGTGCCAGTGACTAGGGCCTAAGTTCTATTAACCAATTTACATAGAATGGCTCTTGTACAATGGTATTTATTTCAGTGACATAGCAGTGAGAAAAGTACAAATTCACCCTCATCCCAAGATATGAATGGCATACTCTCCCCTTATCCCACCTCAGACTTTGTGGAGAAGTCTGGCCTTCTTTGTGGAAAAGAACGGGCTCATTTTTAGCTCATTTTTTGCTTAATTCTGGTCCAAAATCATTTACAGATGACTGCAAGATGAGGCTTCATCTCAGCTACCACTGGGCTGGTAACTGTGTGAATAGAGAGAAAGAAATGGTTGCAAAAGATGTTGTAAAGGAAGAATTGAAAAGACTTGGCAACTGAGCTTATGATAAAGTGTCAGTTTTCTGAGTGAAGTAAAAGATGAAGACATCTGTTGAAATGGAGGGGAGTAGGGTAGCACTAGGAACTTGAGAGAGGAGCATGTTTGAAAAAGCTGCTTCTAATAGTGTGATAGAGAGTAAATCAGGGAAGAATGAAAAATTGCTGTGTAATCATGAACTAACAACATGAATAATATGAATATGTAATGATAACATCCAGTATGGTTACATGATTTTCTCTAACAATCTTTAATAGCTCAGGAGCAAAATCAAAGATGGGGTATGGCAGAGGTAATCTATAGTTGAGAATTAGCAGCACATGAAAAGTAGGACATGGGAGCAAAACATCCAAGATGAAGAACAACGTATAGTTGAACTGGTTAATTTTAGGATCAATGCTGTGAAGGAAGGAAATTGAGTCTAGTAAAGAGATCATGAATGGGGAAGAGTGGAGAAACAAGGAAGAATAGAGGGACTAGAGTTCATGATGAGGATGAAGTAGAAGTTTAAGAAGAAGAGATGGAAAAGCAAGATGATGATAGGAGAGGAAAATTGTAGAGGTCTTTGAGGTGGCAAATTTTTAGGTAATCATAAAGTAAGTATAAGGCAGTGCAACCCCTGAGGGTGGCTATGATAAAGACAGAGGTCATGGAAGTTGAGACTGATGAACTTGGGAGTCCAAAGTGTTCAAAGTGACATCTACATGATAATTAAGCCTGAAGACAGGAGTTAGGGGTGTAGAGAAAATCAAATATATCCTCAAACAAGGAATTTTTTTAATGTGTCATAGGCTTTGAGGGAAATTTCAAAAATGTTTTAAGCAATGGCAACACTATTGTTGTATGTAGCTTCTAGAAGGATATCCTTGAAGAATGCTCATTTGAAGGTATAAGCTCTGACATGTTTGTAAAAAAAAATCAGTAGCATTCTTTTATAGTCACACATTGTATAATCAATGCACTAATTATATACTTTCCTTAGTGGGGCTGTCAGGACATCTGGCAACTATTAAAGTTAGCCTAGTTGGTATTACAGCACATACTTGAGAAAAATAGAGGAACTATGTTTTTAATGTGGGTTTCATTAATTCAGACATATTTTCCTCCTCTATTTCTCATTAGCTAAAATTAGTGATGCTTTCCTTTACGTATAATTGAATAATTAATTCAGTTCTCCTCTATGAACTTAAAGTTTTGACTGGATTCAAGTGAAAACTCTCTTTCAGTTCCATTCTTGTATTTTCAAATGTGACTTTTTATTTGTTTATTTAGACACTGACACTCATGTTAAACTCCAAATCTAGTGGTCAGGTTCAAATCCTGTCATAGATATTTTGTGACCCTGAATAAATCAACTAGTCACTCTCAGTTTCAATTTCCTCCTCTGTGAAATGAGGATAATAATTGCATCTCCTTCACAGGGTTGTTGTGAGTATTAAATGAGATAATGTATGTAAAGTGCTTTGTGAACCTTAAAGTACTATGTACATGTGAACTATTATTATTATTATCATCATCTATATGCAGGAGAAGTGAAGGGAAAAGGAATGAGTAAAAAATGCCTACTATGTGCCAGGTGCTATGCACTTTACAGTCATTAAGCTACTAAGGGGGTATTATAAGTCACATTTTTGAGACTATATACATTAATTTAGTTGTTGGTATTGCCATTGTTCAGTAATCAGTGAGTTCATACATTATTGGACAAACTGAACCCTATTTATATTGCCATTCTTGTTACAAATGAGAACAGAAGGCATAAAGAATAAGCAGAAGCTAAATAGAAGGATGGTTCACAGGTCCTCCCCAGAGTGGTGAATGAAAGAACTGGTATAGTTGGTTTTATTGTCCCCAAAGGGCAATGAGTAAAATCATTACTTTGGTTATCTCACATCATAGTATTCCTGAGTGTAGAAAAGGGGATGGCCTTGAAGATAGCTGTAGCTTATACACCAACATTTGTTGCAGCAATTGATGAAGCAGAGAAATTCTACAAAGAATTCAACAATATACTCCAAACAAAATCAACTTATTCCTTGAGATTTGGTGACTACAATGGTGAGCACAAATAAGGATGGCTTAAGAATATAAACCAACAAACAAATGGATGAATAAATGAATAAAATAGCTTGGGAAATATATCTGAAATAAAGAAATTTAAGAGGCCCATGGTTTGTGTAGAATATTATTCAGGAAACTCAAGACATTCTTGACATCAAGATTCTTAAGTAATGATAAATTCACCCTAGCAAGTCCTGCTTTCATGCCTAATTATTGCATGGAGATGATCCTGGGTTCTAAAAGGCCATACTTTTGGATCACACTAGAGTGTTAACCCTGTTGTAGACTGTGTATTTTGTCTGAGGATAAGGCTGGCCAAGCTGGGAAGGGTTCATTAACAAGTGTTAGATACCTAGCTGCTAATTTCTTTGACCACACAATTCATAAACCTACTCAAGGAAGTACAGAGTTTCTGAAATACTTCAATGGAGTCAACATCAACAACAATGAAATGTTAGGTCACCTGAATTACAAATTCATACACCCGGAAGCTGCCAGCATGATAGCAAAATTGTCATAGCTTAGCAATTTAATATCATGCTACTCTGTTAAATGAGTATTGGATTAGGTGATCTCCGTGGTCGCTTCTAGCTCTGAATCTTGGAATCCTAGCAACCTAACCTCATAAACAGGCTATAAAATCCCAGAAACGTACTGACAGATCAGCTTTGAAAAATGAATGAGGTAGAGGTCAAAGACCATTTTCTCTCACCCCACTTCGGTTTTCTGGCATCCCATTTCCACTACTATTCCTTACAGGGAGAAGATTGAACTGATTATGCTTACTGTAGTAAGTAAAAGATTAACTCCAAAATGTTCAAAGAATTCTACATAATGAAAGTAACTGGGCCTTAAAAAAAGTAGGTAAATGTATTGTTACTCATTCTAGTCTAATCCTAGAAATTCAAAATTCGGAAATGCCTTTTTTAGAAACATTTACTTTTAAATATTTTATTCTATTAAATCTTAGCACATTCATAGACACACACCTTCATTTTTGTTGCAGTACAACAAAAATGAAAGAACAAAGGGTAAAAAAGAATAGGAGGGTATTTACTTCTAAGTCATTTTCAGTCAGGCACTTGTATAGTGAACTACTGAATGTAGTTGAAAATTATAACTCCAGGGATAATTTTTTCCTAGTTATTTGCCCCCACAAACCAAAACAAAGCTAAAACCATATCTTCAATATTGTTCAAATGGGGATTCTATAATAGTCATAGCTGGAAGTCAGCTCTACACCATGGGCATGGTTTGTTTAAGATGGAAGGAGAAGCCTGAAAACAAATTCAAGAATAACTAGTGGGGGGGTGGGGAGGGAAGAGAATGAGATTTCAAGGTAAAGTCAGTTCATAATGTCTAAAGATGGATTCTTTTTCCTTCCACGAGTAATTAATAAATACTTGTCTGTTGAGTAGATAACACTTTTCTAAACCGTTTTCAATGAAAATAAAAATAGAGTGACAGCTCATGAATTACAAGAAGACAGATTTCTTGAAACTGAGAAAACCTGGCATTTATAATTTGGAGAGTTTTTTGCACATTGATTTTAACATTGACATTCAGTGCTGTATACTGATTAGTATGTTTACTCTATGTTTACAAAACATTTCCACCAGAAAACAGGATGTTGTAGTATTGAGAGATATTAAAAGATGTGATCATCTCTGCTAGTGAAAGGGGCACAATGTTATGAATAATATGTTATCATAATTAAAAAATCATTTCTATTTGGATTGGTAATGCCAAAAAAGCCCCTTATAACTAAATATGGCTAAGCCTGATATTCTGGAAATTCACAATACTTCAAATTTAGCTTAATAACTGCATGTTTTTGGTAGTCACTTGATCTTCCTGAGTCTCCAAAGACCCATTCTAGCTCTAATATCTTATCATCTTATGCTTAATCCTGGAAGTGTATAGTATCATTTCTATTTCTCAGTCAGATTTGAAATGTCTAAAAATACAGGATTGAATGGGTAGAAGGAGAGTATATGTGTGGGGAGAAGAATAAAACCATTGAGAATTTATTACATTTTGGATTTTAACTTTGGTGGGTAATTTTTGATTTAATAGTAGTTATAATTTTTTTTTACTCATACTCAAATTCTTATAAGAAAGGTGCTGTACAAGTGCAATATTTTACAAGAATCTGGAGTCTGTTCTGATGTCTATGTCATTATTACACATGAAGAAATTGTAGCAGAAGCAAGATAGCCCATCTGCTGCCTATAAAGAAGAAAAGAATAGGCTGGGAGAGCCAGAGACAGTAAGACATAAAGGCGAAGGGTATGATGGGGGAAAATGAGGTCTATGAAAGCAGGGACTATTCCACTTACATTTTAAAACTTAGCTCAGGGCTTGGCATGTAATAAGAGCTTAATAAATGTTTGTTGATTGGCCTACAGTAGGCCGTTCCTGTTCCACTTACTGCTAGTACCTTCTCTCTGAGATTAACTTTCATTTACACTATACAGAATACATATTATATAGAATAAATTCTATACATTATATATTTTATGTTATATATTTATATCTATTATGCATTATAAGCAATTACACATAATATATATTTATATGTAAGTATACCTAGACTTAATATACTGTACTATTTGTTGTTCAGTCCCATCTGACTCTTCCTGACCCCATTTGGGCTTTTCTTGGCAAAGATACTGGAATGGTTTGCCATTTCCTTTTCCAGCTCATCTTACAGATGAGGAAACTGAGACAAACAGGGTTAAGCGACTTTTCTAGGGTCACACAGCTAGTAAGTGTCTGAGGCCACACTTGAACTCACAAATACCACCTAGTTGCTCTCACACTATACTTACAATTTTTGTCTACTTAACTATGTATATACTTATGCATTACATATAAATATACATATGTATCATACGTATACATATAGAGAAATACACATCTGCCTAAGTATGTGTGTGCCTGTATTTGTCCACTGCATTAGAATGAGAGGTGCTTGTGGGAAGGGACTAGTTCTTGTCTTTCTCGGTCTCTGGGACCTTGGCATAGTACCTGGCACATACCAGATTGGTAGAGTTTAATAAAAGCTTCTTGCCTGATTAAAGGAAGAGAGAGGGAGGAAAAAGTGGGGGTGGGGACAAGAAGTAAGGGAGCAAGACTGGATAGAGGAGAAGAGGGTGAAAAAAACAGAGAGGGATGGGGAAAGAATCAGAGGGGAAGCAAAAGCTGGATGGGAAAGCGTTTCGGCCCGACGCCTCCCTGGCCTAGGGGCGCTCATCCAGGTTTGGGCCAGGTAGCTGTCCGGGCCCCTGTCTGGGATGACTTTTGCATCCTTTGGAAGCAGAACATCGAGGAAGAAGGGCAGGCTGGGGGTCCTGGCAGAATCCCTTAGAGGAGGCGGTGCTCACTCACTTGAGCGAGAGACAGGGGCTGGCTACTGAGACGTCTCTGCAGGCGCCGAGGGCAGAGGAGACCGAGCGGCCAGAGAGCGGTTTGGCCCGGGCAGTGCCCGAGTGCCCCGAAGGCAGCGCGTACGCCGCGGCGTACGCCAAGCCGGCCCGGGCGCCCCGCCCCCGCGGGCTCTCGGCCGCTCTCGGGCCCCAGCCCATCCACAAACATGGCGGCTCCCCGGGGCGGCCCCTCCTCCCGGGGCTCCCGGACTGGCCGGGGCGGGTCGCGGCCGGCGGCTGCCTGAGAGCCCGGCCCTCGCTTGGTAGCGCTCCCCTCGAGCGCGGGGCCGGCTGCGGGGGCGCGGGCCGGTGCGGGCGGGAGGAAGGCGCGGGGCCGAGGCGGGAGATGTGGGCCCCCAGGTGACTGACTCACCGCCGCGGAGGGAGGGAAGGAGCGGGGCGGGGCGCGAGCCCCCAGGTGACGGAGCGGGCGCGAGGGAGCTGGGGGCGGTGGGGGGAGGGGCCCGGCGGGCGGGCGGGCTGGCGGGAGGAAGCCGCTGTCGCCGGCGGCGCGGCGGGGCGGGGGCGGCAGCACGGCGAGGGAGGGAGCCAGCGAGCGCGCGGAGGGGGAGAGAGCGAGGCAGCGGCTGCCTGGCGTTCCGGCCCGGGGGTGGCGGCGAGAGGAGGAGGTGTTTGCCAGCGGCTGGAGCGGAGCCCTCTCGCGGCCGCGGCATCGGCAGCATCCTCTGCATCCCCTGCATCCTCAGCATCCCCGGCATCCCCAGCATCCCCGCTCGCTAGCACCGCCGTCCCGAGCAGCAGTCCACCCCAGCCGCCCGCCGCCTCACGGCTTCTCCCTCCCGCTCCAGAAAAGGGTGTCCCTCGGCAGCTGGGTGACACCATGAATGAGGACACCCGGGATCCCTCCCCGGCGGCAGCGGCAGCGGCAGCGGCAGAGGAGAAAGACAAGAAGGAGGAGGAGGAGAAAGGGAAAGCGGAGGAGCGAGAGAAGCTGCCCCCCGTCCTCACCCCTTCCAGCAGCAGCGGCAGCAGCACCGCAGCGTCTGGGGTAGGTCTGCCTGCTGATGTCACCTGGGAGCTCCCGGGGCTATGCTGAAGGAGTGTGTGTGTGTGTGTGTGTGTGTGTGTGCCCTCCAAGTGAATCTGAATCTGGGGGGGGGAGGCTTAGAGAAAGGGAGATTAATTAGCTTGATTCATTACCAAAGTCTTGTTTTTGGATATATGTAAAAAGAATAGAAAAGCAAGATGGCTAATTCGTTTTTAATATTAAAAAATATATAGTTTTACTGTAGACTTCTGGAGCAGTTTGCAAATTGAACAAAAAAATCGAAAAAGCTTTTGAAATGGGAAAAGCTTTTGATACGAAAAGTGTTGAAATATCGACCAGGTTTTCTACTCCTCCTTTTTTAATTAATTATTTATTTCTCCTCTCAGTATAACGGAGGGATGAGATGTAGGGATACGGAGCTAAACTCGAAGCCAGGGAGACCTGGGGTTCAAGTCTCACCCTTGACTCATGGTGGTTGTATGACCCTAGGCAAGTCACTCAACCTAAGATTGTAAGTTGCAGAGAGAGGAGGTGCTGATCTGCTGCATTGGTGGAGGAAGTATCCTGACCTGAGAGTTCCTATACCGATGAAATCACAGATCCAGTCCCCATCCCAATATCTTTGTGTGTAGTCTGAGTCTAATAGGTTAAATTGTTTAAATCAATTGTGTCACTTGTTAAAGGATGGGTTATCTGGAGGGTGCCTGCTTGCCGTCTGAGGCAAGGAAAATTTCCCCATGTCTTTGGCTTTGCTCCCTCCTCTATCATACTGAACCTGTTCTCTGGTGACTTACCTTCTAATTGTGACCTTTCTATGTCTGTCAAGTAAGTGGGAGGCATCAGTGTTAGTATTATTTTTCATATGGCATAGAATGGTGACTTTTAAAAGGTTCCATAGACCTTTCATTTGAAGCTCAAGTTATCTAACCTTATCCAGAATGATTTTTCTTCAAAGACAAATTTTAAAGAACTTCCAAGCATTTCAAGCTTCATAATGCTAGAATATGTCATTAGGCATGGTTTAGTTTTCTTCAGAGTATCCTCTCCCCTCTTTTCCTTTTGCTGACAGTTGTAACACTGGTTAACTTAGCACACAAAATTCAACTCAGATCTTGATATTTTTTTTTCTGTGGCACATACTTTAAGTAAAAACTTTTTTTTTAAAGTTTGCCAAAAAAGCCTTGATACTAATAACAGTGAACTTTACATGCCAAAATAGTAAATGAAAGTTTAGTACATATTGTAAATTTCCATTAGTAAATCACTTCTTAAAACCACCCTCAAATGACTAAGTGCCTTACTAAAATAATTCAGTCTTTTTTTAATGTGTTGTATCAGGCAGGAATAGTGTTTTGATGCTGTAGATTTTTGAAATGTCTAAAGGCAGCTAGGTGACACCATAGTGCACAGAGTGGCAGGCCTGGAGTCAGGAAGATTCATCTTCCTCAGTTCAAATCTAGCCTCAGGTACTTAGTAGCTATGTGACTCTGGGCAAGTCGCTTAACCCCTGTTTGCCTCAATTTCCTCATCTGTAAAATGAGCTGGAAAAGGAAATGGCAAACCACTCCAGTATCTCTGCCAAGAAAACCCCAAATAGGGTCATGAAAGGTCAGATATGACTGAACAGCACAAAGGCTATAATGAATGGAAACTAGAGAAAGTTAAAATCCTAAATTACTGTACACAGCAAATAATTAACTATAATTAAATTAAGTAATTTTTTAGAAAATAAAACCATTAGTTATAGATTAACTTGGGGGCAGGGTGATTTAAAGGAATTCTTCACACACTGCTTCAGATTTTATTTCTGGTTCCTTGCTTAGTTTCCTTGGATTATAGAAGAGGTCTGAATGGGGCAAATGTTCCAGTAGTGTAAATAAATTATATGGTATTCCATTTACATTTTCTCATAGAAAATGTTATAAATTGTGTTTAGTTTCTAAGGCTGGCCCACAGATAACCTACTTAACCCTCAACATAACTGAAATAACGTGTATTCATGGTAAAATATAGTAGAAGTAAATATTGTTACAATACTAATAATTAAAACAAATAAAAAACTGAATAAGAAATAGTTATTTATGTGACATTCTAGCTCTTGAAGAAAATCAGACTTATATAGAAGAGAATATGGGGCAAATGAAGACTTACAGAGATTCTTAAATGCATTTCTGTTCGGTTTTGTCTGGCATCTGACCTTTTTCAAGTGTTTTAGAAGCTAATGGCATTAATTCTTGTGTCTAACCTTTAATCATATGGCTTTCTTAGTTACTGGTGTATCATTAACATTACTTAAATATTTAATATAAATTGAATAATATTACTTAAATCTAACTTTTATTTGACTCACAAATGAAGTGATTTTTCCCCCTCTGAAGTAAAAGTTGGAAGAAGGAAGAGAGTTATTGAATATGTGTGAGAATAAAATTGTCTGAATAGGCTTTAACAATATTCAGCCAGTGCAGGAAAAAGACAGGCTAGGTACCATCCCCATAGGAAAAGTGAGATAATATGTAATGATTGTAGGTAAAACTGCTTTGTAAAGTATCATATGGATATACATTGTTTATTGTCATTGTGATAAATGGTAGGTCCTACCTTTAAATGGTAGGAAAAGAGATGGTATTGGTTTAGATGGATACCTCAAACAACCAGAATTTGATTGTGAAGGTCAGATTTCAATACTAATAGCTAGCATTTATATAAAATTCTTTCTATTTTTTATTTCACTTGATCTTCACAACAACCTTGTGAGGTAGGTGCTATTACCAACCCCATTTTACTTATGAAGAAACTGAAGCAGAAGCTAAGTGACTTCCCCAGATACTAAGTATCTAAGGCTGACTTGACTTCCCCAGATACTAAGTATCTAAGGCTGACTTTGAAATTGTCTTATTGCTTCCAAATCCAGCACTCTAATCACTATACTACCTTGTAATCCCTAAACTACTATATTAAACCCGTTATTACTGATTAATAATAATAACATCATTGTCTGCAACTAATAGACAGGGAGAGAAGGTTGAAGGGATTGCCAGAATACATGGGTGAGAGAAAATCAGTTGCCATTTGTATATGTGGGTCTTTTGCAAATTGAGTGTACCTAACTTGGAGCATGACTATCTTTTTAAGGGTAATAGTGTGATTGAGAATTGTGTCATAACAGTCTGCTTCATTCTGATATTTCCTCAGAATTTTCCAAGTTACGCTGTAATGTTTTTGAAAATTTGAATTTATGGGGACTGTGTATGATAATAGCAATTGGCAGGATCCTAAAAATTCAATTCCACAAATTAAAAACTAATTGCAATGGTATTATAACAGTATTAGTTTCTGTTATTTTCCATGGCAAGTGTACACTATTGTAGTGATTTAATATATTAAACAGGGTTTTGTGGGCTAACCTGGAAGCCCAAGTATCATTTATGACAATGGTTTTATGAAAAGATGTGTTTGGATTTCCCAAGAACTGGCTTACAAATGTCTTGTATTCCAGAAGTTCATTTAAAAGTTCAGGAATACCTGAAATTGTTGCTCTTAATTTTTGGTAGTTTGTGTATCATTATTGCTGTGTTATTAGTCAATTTTTTTTGTTTTCAAGATTTGGAAGAATTACACCAGAGCAGAAGTAGATGTGTTCTTTGACCCCTGGGTTGGGTGGTTGGGGGCAGGGTGCACAAGGGTTTGGGAAGTGTGCAGAACTAGGATTAGTGAATGACAGTTGCAAAGAAGCAGATTTAGTTTTGGTGTAAAGAAAACTTCCAACGATCAGAAATGACCAAAAGTAAGGTAGAATTAATGACTCAAATTGTCAGATATTTACGAGCATGGCTCTTGCATCAACCTTCCCTCCCCTTTCGTCACTGAAAACAAAGTTCAAATGAAAATAAACCAAAGTAAGGCTAAAAAGCCAAATTTGTCCCCAACCACCAACAAATACACTGCAGTCATTATTTAAGAAGGTATTCAGAAACAAGCTCAAATTTGAGTTGGTACCTCATTAAGGACAAGGCTCAAATCAGCAGTGTTTCATTGCTGCATTTAAACTCCAGCGTATAAACTGGATGTTAAAAGTGCCTTAACCCCTGGCATATATCTCAACCTCACCCATTTGGGTAAGTACTTTGTAATCTGGTTTCCAAAATAACTCAACTTTAAATAACTAGAATAACTTGAAAACAATTATAGAAAATTGCTTGAACTTTTCAATATTTACATTTAATTATTCTCATTTATTTGTCTCTTTTTAAAAAAAGTGGAAATAATGTCCTTTTGTAATAGATAAATGCATATGTAATAGATAAATGCATAACCAGTTTGAATGGAAAAGCCAGTGAAACAGCTAAAACTAATACAAGCAAAGACAATAGAGATAGTTTGAGTAGTGGAAATGCAGAAACACAAAGTAAAAAGCCCAACTACAGAGGTGCAATCCACTAGACTTCGTGGAATTCACAAGTAATGTTATCAGTGGAGAGGAAAGAATATTTTGTTTGCTTTATATGAATTGTTTGGATGCAGACAGAATGAAACATAATAAATGGAAGGGTTCTCTTAAAAGTGTGTTGCTGAATACATTGCCCAAACACGAATTTTTTTAAGTTTGTTATTAAGTGACCAACTTCTATTTCTGAGGTTACTTGTTGAATTACTAAATATAAAAAGTGGAATTCAATAGAAATTATTGCTACCTGCAGCTATTGTTATTGTCAAATAATATGAAAAACAGCTTTGAATGTTTCCACTTGAAAATAAAATGGAAGGAAGGAAAATTGCCTGTGTGTCTGAGATCTATTAATGAAGAAAATAAAATGTTCTTATTTTGTCTTATGAGTAGATGAAGCAGTGAATATAATTGAAGATGCTTGCTCATTTGCTTACATATGTAGGGTACATTATTGAAACTGATGCTGGGGAAGATTTGTTACTTTGCAAACCTACTAATGGCAATGTCCCATGAAAAGAAATTTTCAATATAATCAATGTAGATTATAAAATAAATATTACATAATGTGGGAGAATTTCATTAGCCTGTACTGGTGGGGCTTACTCAATGCAAGCACAGAAATGCAAATCTACAAGCTACAGTTTTAAATGTACCCCCCATGCAGTTTGGACACATTACATGCTTCACAGATAAACACTTGCATTAAGAGATATAAGCAGGAACTGCATGCAGTTTTTCAAGTTGTTATTAATCACTTTTTTTAAAAAAATGTACATTAAAATGAAGGCTAACTGAAAATTGTAAATACTATGAAGGAGAAACAAAAGTCACTTCTTTATAATTGTGAAACCTGCTGCCTTACATTACTTTTCACTAATATTACATTTGTTATTGTTGTTCAGTTGTTCAGTTGTGTCTGACTCTTGACAATAGCATGACAATACTGTCTCTAAGGTTTTTTTGGCAAAGATATTGGAGTGGTTTGCCATTTCCTTCTCCAGTACATTATTTACAATTATTTTGAATGTTTGTATTAGAAGAAATTTTTCTTAGAGATGATAAAGATGGAGCAATTTTTTTACACCAGAAATTTTCTCCCGATATACATTCCATACTCTGATACAAAAGGGTGAAGTTAGTATATTTATGAGAAATTTAGAGCGCTTGGTAATAAATTTACAAAAATAGTATTTTTGAGATGCTCTCTAATTTTATTTTTCTCCAATTACAAGTAAAAACAATTTTTAACATTTGTCAGGTTTTTTTTAAGTTCTGAGTTCCAAATTCTATCATTCCCTCCTTCCTCTCACTTCTTCCTGAGATGAGGAGCAATCTGATATAGGTTATACATGTGTAATTATGTATAATATTTCCATATTAGTCATTTTGTGGAAGAAAACTTAAATGAAAGAGAGAAAATAGAAAAAAGGAAGGGAGGAATGGAGGAATAGAGAAAGAGAGAGAGAGAGAGAGAGAGAGAGAGAGAGAGAGAGAGAGAATGAGAATGAATGTGCTTTGGTCTGTATTCAGATGCCATCAGTTCTTTCTATGGAGGCAAATAACATTTTTCACCATGAGTCCTTTGGGATTATCTTGGATCACTGTATTGCTGAGAATAGCTAAGTTATTCATTATTGTTATTCATTATACAATATTGCTGTTACTGTGTACAATGTTCTCCTGGTTCTGCTCACTTCATTCTGTATCAGTTCATGTAAGTGTCATTCCAGGTTTTTCTGAAATCATCTTATTTGTCATTTCTTATAGCACAAGAGTATTTCATTACAATCACATACCACAGCTTGTTCAGCCGTTCCCCAATTGATGAGCATCCCCTCAATTTCTGATTTTTAGCCACCACAAAAAGAGATGCTCCCTAATTTTAAAGATGCCCGCATTTCAAATGAAATAGAACAAAATACAGATTTGCTAATTAATCATTTGACTGACTTACAGAACTAATTCTTTTTTTAAATTAAGTAATTAGATATTTTTAAATATGAAAAGATAAGTAACTCATGGTCATGGACAAATATGAAATATTTGGTTTTACTCCATCAGAAGAAGAATACTTATATTAGACATGTGATAGTATGTTGAAACAAATGTTTGAATCTTAAAATATCATGTTCTGCCTTCAGGTGAGTAAAGAGTTCTCTGTTTTACCAAACAAAGCAATACACGTTTCACTACCATTCATTACATCTTATTTTACAAAATGGAGTTCTCTACTATGGCAACTATAGAGACAAAATAGTGATCCTGATTAGTAGTTGAAAAGAATTATAATTATTATTTTTAGCTCCACCATATTTAAAAAAAAATCTATCACATTATTAATTATATGTTATGAACACAAACATCATAAAGGATTTTATCAATAAATATGTGTGTTATAAAATTTATAATACATTTTTCATTTAATTTGAATAAAATACAGGCTAAGAAAAAATGTGAGTGGACGTGACAAACTTTTTTTTAAAAGTGGAGTGTTCCTACATAAAATATGGAAACCATTGCTTTAGAAAAATCATTTAACTTTTCAGGGCCTCAGTTTTTCTCATTTGTAGAATGAGGAAGTTGGCCTAGGCAATTCAGAAAGATTCCTTTCAGTTCTGAAATTCTGTAGTTCTGTGATTTTTTTTAAAAAAATCAATGATTTTCAATGTATGATAAAAAATGTCTAGTTCTCAGCAAGCTGCAAATTCCTTGGTTTGGAGAATCATGTGATGTCAGAATTAGGCAGGGTCTCAGAGGTTATCTAATCCAATTGATAATAATCCCCTCTATAGTAGTACTTCCAACAAGCAGTCATCCAGCATTTGCCTGAAGAACAACAATGATGGATAACTTACTACATTTCAAGGTGGCTTATTCCATTTGTGAATAGCTGTCATCATTGTTAGAAAGTTTTTACTGCCCCTTCAACTTCTACCAAATGCTTCTTATTCTTATATCTGGGGCCAAGCAAAATCTAATAGCACTTTCAAATGAAAGCTCTTCAAATATTTGAAGACAGCCCTCCTATTTCCCTAAGGCTTTTCCTCTAGAGCCTAAATGCCCATAGCTCTTTCCCTTGAATGTGTTGGCTACCTCCCACTGTGTGCTCCCCAGCTGGTCAATTTCCTTCCTAAAATTTGGCACCCAAAACTGAGCACAATATATGGTCTAATTGTATAGTGGAATATTGTACAATAGAGCTATAACTTCTATTGTTCTGTAAAATGCGCTACTCTTAATGTAGCTTAAGATAGCTTCAGTATTTTGGGCTGTCACGTAACACTTGTGATTTATATTGAGGTGATTTATATTGAAACCCTCTGGTTCTTTTTCCAAGAGCTGTGATCTAATTCTATTTCTCCTGTCCTGTACTTGTGCAGTTAATTATTTGAACTCATGTAGGACTTTACACTTATTCCAACTAAATTACATGTTATTATAGTCATTCTAGCCTGTTAAATCCTTGTTGGATCCTAATTCTAGCATCTAGCATCTTAATTATTCTCACCTAGCTTCGAGTCATCTGCAATTGTGAGATGTATGAATAAGTAAGAATTAGGTCTTCATGTAATGCCATTTTGTTTAAAATGTTGTACATATTAGGGCTGGGGACAGAGCCCCAATGTTCTTGTTTAGAATGTCCAGGCCCAGCTAACAATTCATCTGCATTTTCATTTCTTGGCATAGAGTAGTGGGGATAGAAAGTTGGACTTGGATAAGGAAGGATTCAGAATACACTTTGACAGGGATGTTGGTATTGAGTTGCATAATCTACCCTACTGCTTTTACGTGATTTATGAAGATTATACACACTCCACCAGCTTCTACAAGATAGGATGGGTAGAGCGCTGGACTTGAGACAATAACCCTTGGGTTCAAACTCTGCCTCAGATACTGACTAATTCTGGGATCCTGAGCAAGTGTAACCTTGTTCAGCCTTTGTTTTCTCATCTATAGCATGAGCGTGATACCTGTAATATGTACTTCCCAGGATTGTGGTAAGGATCAAATGAAATAAAAACTTCAAAATGCTGCAAGGTGCCAACCATTGGTTCTCCTCATCACACTTTATCTTTCTATCTTTGTGCTATTAATTGAGGTATCACATATATTCATGAGACCAGAGAAACTACTGGTTCTGAAATTTTTTTAAAAACTATCACTCAGAGGGCAACAAGAAACACATGGTGGGTGTGAGCAGTTGGCAACACATTCCAAAGAAAGGATTGTGAAGGAGAGCTGAAGTAACAGATGTCATCAAAGAACAAAAAGAGGGGCAGCTAGGTGGCTCAGTGGATAGAGCTCTGGCCCTGGAGTCAGGAAGACCTGAGTTCAAATACAGCTTCAGACACTTGACACTTATGTATGCATCCACAGGCAGCACCAATGACAAATTTATGGTGCTTTAAAAGCTTATGATACCAAAGTGATTCTCAACTCTTTTTGGTTCATGGCTCAGTGAGAAATTGTGGCATGTTGAATGTTTAAGATGGCAACAAAGAAGGATTTCCAGGCTGTTGGGCCTCCAGATTCCTTACCACTGGAATTCCTCCACCTCTCCTTTCCCTCTTCCACACTTTGTTATTTCTTTACTTTCCCGGAATTCTTAACTGAGAATGTGACTTTGCATATCCACACATACTGCAGCCATTGTGACCTTCTTGATGCTAAGCAAGGAGGAGTAGTTTGTCAGCCAGCTAGCATTTATTAAGCACTTACTGTGTGCCAAGCACTGCACCTCAAGGCATCACTTCCTAGAATACCCTTTGAGAACCATAGGTGTACAACGTAAGGCAAAAAGGGATCTTGTATCCTCACTGCCTACAGAGTAAATGTTAAATTGATTTGTTAGGGTTTTTTTTAATCATAACCATTAGGTACTTGCCTGTCTGGTTTCTCAAGCAAAGGAATGAAGGCTTTGGGAGTGAGGGTCAATGAGGCTTTTAAATTTCAATTCCTCTAATAATCTAGTCTGGAGCTAATGTTATTCCCAGGGGAAGCTATTGAAACTACAGCTGTCTTATAGTTAGCCTTTTTCCTATGCACTGCTCAGTGCCTTCTCCTGTTTCTATTCCAAACCTTTATAGAAGTCTTGGGCCCTCCTAATGTTGCGCTACAAGAGGTACTTGCTGAATAGGAGTCAGAAAGGGAAGGCATAAAGCAACTACTGTGCAGGTTTTGCACAGTGTTGGAAGACCAACGTGAGCTTGTTTATTTTTAACCAGTAGTTGAGTGTCTCTTGTTAGGTGAAGAAAGATGAAACAAGAAAAGGTGGGAAAACGCAACTGGGAATTTCTCACTCTCAGTGGGAAAACCACCAACAGCTCTGGGAATAGCTGTGATATTTGTCCTCCTATTTTTTTCCCTTGCTATTAGGGTTGGTTACATGGTAAAGAATTTGTCATATTCTAAAATAACTTATTTTGAACTTTATTTTAGAATTATGGTAGAAAGAGTCTTGAAAATAGGTACATCTGACTCTGTCCCTAGATTTGCCACTAACTTAATAGAAAGCCACTCTCTGGGCTTTACCACCCTCATCTGTAAAGTGAAGGCCTCCACAGTTTTGACATTGTTAACCTCCTCTCTTGACTTATGAGACACCACGTTCTCCTGGTTTTCCTACCTCTCCAACAATTCAATAAATATTAAGTGCCTGCTATGTTCAAAACACTGCTCTTGGTGCCAGAGATGCAAAGAAACAAAATTGTTCCTGCCCTCAAGGAGCTTAAATTCTACTGGGAGATTCCAATACATAAAAGCAAATATAAAATATATACAGTTATACAAAGACATTTCAGAAGGGAGACAAGGAGGAATTAGGAAAGACCTTATTTTGGTGGCACTTGAAGTATGAATTGAAGAAAACTGGAAGTTCTGTTAGGTTGAAGTGAGATGAAAGGGATTCTCCCTCTTTTTACTGTTTATTTCATTTTACCTGGCTTGATTTCTTAGAACCTCTGGCTTGGAATAGGAACTCTGTTCTGTACCTGTCTCCAACTGCTGCCACCTCTAGGACCATATGGTCCCTGATGTGAGGTGCTGCTCAGGCTTCCCATCAGAGAAATCATCTATTACTAGCTTCTTTCTGGACATCTCAACTCTGATTCCCTCCATCTACCTGCAAATCATTTCTTGGTCTACTGCTGTGTCCCAGAGTTTTTCATTAGTAAAGAATTTGCCTCTTTTTGAGGTCTAAAGGCTCTTGTTACGTGAGTTATCAAACATCTATTCTATAGTCTCGTCTATCTAGGCAAACAAGTAATTTGAAACAAATATTTCCTACCAGCAAATATGTATTAGAGATTATATCTAAAATTAACAATACAAAATGTTAAAATTATAATGTAGGTTTGGCACATGCCTAGAGCAACAGAAATGGTATCACCCATAGAGAAGATCCTGGGGAGACCCAAAAACTGACCTAGGCATGAACATTCTGTCTACATGCTTCCAATGGTTGGGTAGCCAGAATTTTCTTTACTGTTAGCACTTTTCCCTGCACTTACACCTCAGGGTGAAGGACTTCTTTCACTCAGGCAGAGCAGTTCATCCACAACAGGAGTTGCCCTTGTTAAAAGCAGTTTCATTCACTGGAAAGTGGCATCAATTTAGCTGCCAGAACAACTTGCCCTGGTATGCAAAAGAAAAGAGGACAGAAAAAAATCTTGGAATTAGAAATAAATACCCCATCTGGAAGTTCAAAATACCTGTTGCATTTGTTATCCTCTCCTCCAATGTCTTGAAGGAGAGGACTCAAATCCTCTTGGATCCAGGCTGAAGATCTAATCTTCTCCATTCCACAATTGCACTTGATTTCAATATTTTGCCATGGCTTTCTTCTAATGGGAGATGAATTAAATGCAGTCTAGCTGTGCACTCTATAAATTCTGTTTCGTTAAGAAATGTCTACCAGAGGTGAGGAACCTGCAGCCTCGAGGCCATGTGTAGCCTTCTACCTCCTCAAGTGCGGTCCTTTGACTGAATTGAAATTTCACAGAACAAATCACCTTAATAAAAAGATTTGTTCTGTAAAACCTGGACTCAGTCAAAAGGCTGCATCCAAGGACCTAGAGGGCCACATGTGGCATCAAGGTTTCAGGTTCCCCACCCCTGCTCTAGACTCGTCTGGGAATTGTTATATCAACTGGTCTTAAACTCAAGGTCAAGGGATTAACTAACTCTTCCCATTTCCTTCCAAGGACATTGCTATATTCTTCTGTTTCTCCTGCAGCTAAGCTCTCCTTTCTGTCCTCTAAATTCTAAAGTAAACAAATAACCATAGTGGTCCCTCTGATTACATAGTTTACCAAGTTTACATATAGCTAAGTCTGCTAGAATATCTAGGCAGTTCATCCCAGCCCATGTCTCTGTAAAGATTGATTTTAAGTATTTGTAGGCCAGATTTTGGCTGCCCAGCAATATGTGTATATATACGATATTCCATTGGTAATATTGTTGCTATTTAACTAATGGCCTGTTGCAAGATTGCTTAATCTAAAGTTGTGTTCACAGAATCCGTTAATCAAACTAACTGTAGTATGGCAGCTGGGAGGTTCAGTGAATAGATCACTGGGCCTGGAATCAGGAAGACATGAGTTCAAATTCAGCCTCAGACACTTCCTAATTGTGTGATCCTGGTTGGACAAGTCACTTAATCTCTGTTGCCTCAGTTTCCTCATCTGTAAAATGGACATAATAATAGCACCTACCTCCCAGGGATTATCATTTGAGATAATAATTGTAAAGCACTTAGCACAGTACCTGGCACAGAATAAGTGCTATATAAATTATTATTATCATATATAATATACTTTGCTTCACTCATCTTAGTAAGTGGTCACTGACTATTGATTATAAGTTTTAAAAAATTATAAATTAATGTCACTCATGTAGAATATTTGGCAAAACCAGCCAAAATTAGTGAAAAATCTAAAAAAGTATCGGTTTCAATTCAACAAACATTTATTGAGTATTCAAATTGATTAAGTATTAATCATTCTAATTTTCTTATTGTTGAGTTGTTACAGTAGCATCCAACTCTTTGTGACCTCGTTTTGGGTTTTCTTGGCAAGGATACTGGAATGGTTTGCCATTTTCTTCTCTCTCATTTTACAGATAAGGAACTGAGGCACACAGGGTTAAGTGACTTGCCCAGGGCCACATAGCTCTTAAGTGTCTGAGACAGGATTTAAACTCAGAAAGATGAGTCTTCCTGATTCTAAGCCCAATGCTCTATCCACTGCGCTAACTGCCCTATCCCAGTTTACTGAGTATCTAAATTTATTAAGTAAAAGAGTAGAGTTGCAGTGATGAAAAATGATTCTGTAGAGGAACCCAGGCTGAAAGGGCCAGTATTCACCCAAGGGTTTTCTGCAGGAGTTGGTATGGGTAAATAATAGTTGGGAGGAGTCAGAGTGAAGCAAAGAACCTTTTTTTTCAGCCAGCTGGGCAGACACCAAGATAGAAGGCATCTGCCTAAAGCCTCTGGGGAGAGGACTTTTTATGCACAGATTTCAGGAAGTTTTCTGTAGCACCTACCAACCAATCCCTGGTTGGATTAAGCCTTGAAGCAGTTTCCAGGGAAGGTGAGTAGCAGTACATTGGAAGTTAGATAGCAGTAACGAGAGGTTTTTCTAACAGGATGAGGCTCGAGGGTTTGAGTAAAGAGAAAGAGGGAAGGATACCCTCCTTGACCCAGAAGCTGGGGTCAAGCAAGGAGACAAAGAGTAGAAATGTGGGGGGACCCTTGCCCCAGTTACTGGAGGCAAGCAGCTTTTGGGTAAAGTCTTAGGACGTTACAGGGTCCAACTCGTCAAGCTCAGTGCAGTTTTTCTGGTTTTCTTCAACAGTAATTCTGTTGCTGTCCTCAAGGAATGATAGAAGAGAATAATGTATATACTACATGTGTTGCAGGACATGAACCTTCAGCATTGCAACAACGTCCCCCCCTCATTGAACAATATGAATAAAAGCTTCTGGAGCCTGCCCTGTTTCTATTTTTTCCTGCCTTTCAGGGAAGCTGCCAGGGATAATTTGCATGGCCTAGTCCAGCTGCCTGGAGGAAGATGAAAAGCATAAAAGCCAATGGAAAGGGAGGAGGTGGGAACTAGGCTGGTAGAAGAAGGTTCCCCATATTCTGATACATCAGAAAGAGGCTCTTTAAAAGTAGTGAGGTAACAGGATCCCTCCTAAAGAAGAAAAGGAGCAAATAACCTGGAGCCTCTCTGACCCTGTAGTACTAAATCCTAGGGATATAAACTGAGCACTGGAAGGGACTTTTGAGAGCACCTAGTGCAACCCTCTTCACTCTACGTCTGTGAGACCTTTTAGTGTTTTTTCCTCTGTAAACAAAATCAGTTCTAGTTGATTCCTTATAAACCATAATACTTATAAAGAGAGACAGATTTTGGAGTGCCATCAGAGAGCTAGATATTGGCGTTTTCAGGCTTCATTTGAGTACAGGCAAATGACTTAAAAAAGTGAAAGGTTCCCAAAGTGTACCAAGGTCTTTCAGGTCAGGAGGGAGCCTCTGGCACAAGGGTTACATGCAAATCACCAGTTGTCCATTACCATGTAAGCCATAGGCTTCCATGGACTGAGTTCAGTATTAGGAGTTGATCCTACAAGATCATCCTCTGGCTTGTACTGCCCACACCCAGAGTTTACTCTGTTTCATCACAGAATGATTTGTAGTGGAGGAGGATGCAAGCAACTAGAAGGATGGTGGTACTCTCACCAAAAGTAGGAAAGTTAGGAAGCAGGAGAGATTTTTGTGATAATGATCATTTTGAATGGACATGGATCAGATCTATTCATTAGAAAGATTACTTTTACAGTACTGTGGTGGAGAGAAGCAGAATGGGTATCTTCAAGAACAGTTGGGAGGCTCCTATTAGTTTAAAAGCTGACCTGGGGTTTGACTGTGGAGGTGGCAAGGAAGTGGGTAAATGGTAGAAATTTGTTGGCAGTAGAAAGGGTAGGTTGGGCAAATGGTGGTAGATAGGTTGGGTCTGTTGGGAGTTAGGAAGCTACTCAAGTAGGTTAATTTGGAGACTAAAAGGATAATGGTGACCTTGGAGATGGTTTTAAAATTTGCAAAGTATTTCACATACAACATCTCATTTGATTTTGACAACAGTCCTGTGAGTTATGTATTACAGGTTTTATCATCATAGTGGAAATTCTGTCTGAGAGGTTAAATGCCTTGCCCATTGTCATACTGGGAGTGTCAAAAGCAGAATTTGAACTCAGGATTTTTTGTTTGTTTCTTTTTATTTAAGGCCAGCATTCCATTCTCAATAGTAGATCGACTTTCATAAAAGAAACATGATCCAAATTGTCACAAATTCCAAATTAAAAGAGTCCTGACTTTATATAATTTAACTGTAAAACTCAGTCAGTCAAAAATATATAAATATGTAACTGAACAGGAAATCTTTGTTGTTTTGTCCTTGTGGGGACTGCCCCTAAATCTTAATGATTTCTCATAGCCACTTTTCAAGTTTATGTTATATTTCGGTATCCAGATTTTAAGGACTACAAAGCAATAGAGCCGTAAAGTCAGAGCCAAAAGGAACCTTAGAGATTATCTAGTTCAATCTCCTGATGTTATAGACAAAAAAAAATTAGGCCTAGCAAAGAAGAGTCATTTGCTCAAGATCACACAATAGTAATAGCTGGCAGAGTTAGGGCTTAAACCCAATTCCAAATCTATTGCTCTTTCCACAATGAAAATCCTTTTTGTGAAAATAAGACATAATGAACAGGGAATCTGAATTAAAATTTTAAATAGATGATAAGTCAACTATCTCAGTGCTGATGTTCATTGTTGTAATATGCTAATATGCCTGATGAAAGTTTGAAAATTATACTTAAAAGTTAATGTAACAACATTTTTTTAGGCAGTTGGGGTTAAGTGACTTGCCTAGGGTGACACAGCTGGTAACTATCAAGTGTTTGGTCTAAGGCTGGATTTGAACTCAGATCCTCCTGACTTCAGGGCCAGTGCTCTACCTACTGTGCCACCTAGCTGCCCCGACATTTTTTAAAGTTTTATTGATTAACTTCAGTTACTTTATTTATGCCTATCTCTGTTCCATGGACCTAAATATCTTGTTATTTTATATTCTTTAGCCTCCATTTCAGCACTATGGGGAGCTCTTATCAAAGTTGTATTAAAAATCATTTGAAACTTTGTTAATTTGAAATCTAGTGGAACAGAAAGAAGTTGATTTCAGGTTAACCACATTTCAATTATCTGAGATTTTTATTGAAGAATAATAAGACATTTAGTCAACTGGGCAATTGTGATCACTTGGATTAGAAATATATTTTAAAATAAATGTAAAAATAAAGGATTTTGATAGTACTAATATTGTATACTGATAGTCTACACTTTTCAAATTCTTAAAAATAAATGAGCCAGAGCTAGAGCTCCTCACCCCACTACTCGTGTCAGAGCACCTACTGATTATAATTAAGGACTCATTGTACATCACATTTGCTTTTTCAGAAGATTAGGGTTAACACATACTTCTACTGTTTTCAACAGAGGGTGCTCTCAGTTATCATCCACCAGGTTATTTGTACTCTCAATTCAATGGCAAATTTTGCTTTCAAAATCCAGAAAGATCCTTTAAAACAAATCACTTCCTCATCTCCAGTTTTCATAGGAAAAGAATGAATGACCAAATACCAAGACTAGAAAGACCGAAGCTTTAATTAGGGTAATTAGCCTGAGAGGGAAGTTCACACTTTTTTTTTTATTCCTGGCAAGTATATTCTATTAAGAAGAAGACCAAATTTGGCACCTCTGTCCTTAAATCATAACCTCAAGACAATAATAAGAAAGAAATGGCTAAAACACACGAAGAAAGCAGTTGTCAAAAGGGAAAGAATCCTCAGGACCTAAAAGAAACTTCACTCATTTCCTCTTCCTCAGCTCACCATCCAAAGCCCTCCATAATTCCCACATTTTAAAGGACAAAATACCTTAATCTTTACCCATCTTGGATGCCACGTAAAATAACAAATTTCTTTCTTAAGGTTTTTGTTAGAAAAACATGATGATTACAAAATCTAAGTCAGCTATAATGGACAAGAATCCAATTCAACAAACATTTTTTAATAGTTACTTTGTAGAGTGCACTATGAATGTGTAAATGAAAAATTGCATCTTCTTTTCCCTTGAGAAACTTACAGTCTACTACGGGAGCTATTACTTTATGCAAATAAGCATGTTACAAAGGAAATATGTTGTAATAAAATTGTATAAGGGAGAAAATACTTTCACACAGGTAGGGATCAGGGTAGGCTTCATAGAAAAAGGGACTCTGAGCTGAGAGTTGAGAAAGGAAAAAGATATCAACAATTCTCTTCCAGGCATGCCAAGCAGCCTGTAAAAACATTCAAAATACATGGAGGCAGGAGATAGCAGGCCAAGAGTGAGGAACATTTAGTCATCAGAAAGTAATGAGGAGGAAAGCTAGAGAAATAGGATGGAGTCAGGGTGTGGAGAACTTTAAATATCCAGGTAAGGAGTTTATATTCTATTCTGTAAGTCATAGAGGAAGCAATGAAGGTTTGAGTAGAAGAGTGGCATAGTTGGAACTGTGCCTTAGGAAAACTACTTGTGCATGTGTGAAGACTGTGCTGGATAGATGAGCTGGATAGAGGAGAGATTAGAGGCAGAAAGCCCATTTAGGAGGGATGGGTGACAAGTGATGAGTGTCTGAACTAGGACAATACCAATGTGAGTGAAGGGGGAAATGGAGGGAAGGAATTCGATGTAAAATATATGGAAATAGAATTGACAGGACTTAAAAATTTATCAAAACCAAATTTGAAAACTAACTTTCTACATATTAGTGGAATTCATGAACTATTATTGTCCTTTGTTTTTAAAGATGATGTTACTTGATGGTGATTTAAAATATGTATGTTCGGAACAGCCAATGTAGTCTGTGTTAAGCAATTGGGAAATCTTTGAAAGTCATGAAAACTAGTGACTGTGGCTGATGCCCAGAGTATTTGTTGATTGTTCTAACACTGAAGATGAACTCATGATCACCCTGAAATGTTTATTCAGAGAAACACCATGCCAGGGTTGAGTTGTTTCCCAGCCATTCACAATTATACTGTATTGTTTGAGGTTTGGTTTCATTGAATTCTTGAAGTGTTTTTTTCCCTGCCCTTCCTGCTTGCAATTATCACACTTCAGCTTCCAACAGCTGCTTGGGTATCCTGCTACTGCCAATTTATAGTTGTGTGATGATGAGCATCACTTTGATACTCATAGACTGGCCATGTTCCAAGATTCATCACTGGTGTTTCTGTTCAGCCAGGATCATAGATAATGTGGATGAAATGTTTAAAGAAACTGGATATGGAATTTGTGGTAGGTTGAGGTCTCAAATGAAGTTAGAGAATATTATTGCTCTATAGGTTTTAGTCTAAAGCTTGATAATAACTTCATTTTTGCATAAGATGCTACTTAAATAGCAGAACTGGGTGAAATCAAAATTTTTAGCTCTTATTTTTTTCCCTATGAAAATGTTTCTCCTTTTCATACTGTCAGCATTAGTCTTCTTCAGGCTTGCTGTTGGTCTTTAGGGCTATGCCAGCTCTACAAAATGGTCTTTCATCAGTCCTTGATCAGTCATCTTTAATGCAGACATTGAGATTGTAGTCACCTACAGCACATTTTTGTGATGTTAGGTCTCCTAAGTTAAACAGTTGAACAAGATGCCTTCTGAGACTGGTGAAGAATTCACTCCCTGCACCTAGAATGAAAACAGATGAAGTAAAAGGTCAAAATCCCAGCTCCACTTCTTGGAGGCACATGGCCTAAAGGGGAAGAGGTTGTTTTCAGGCCTTCCCTCTCTGAAAGTGCCCTGCCGTGAGTGAAAGAAGTCCTTCACCCTGGGGTCTGAGTGCAGGGAAAAGTGCTAGTGGTACAGAAAATTCTGGCTACCCAACCATTGGAAGCATGTAGACAGAATGTTCATGCCCAGGTCAGTTTTTGGGTCTCCCCAGGATCTTCTCTATGGGTGATACCATTTCTGTTGCTCTAGGCATGTGCCAAACCCACATTATAATTTTAACATTTTGTATTGTTAATTTTAGATATAATCTCTAATATATATTTGCTGGTAGGAAATATTTGTTTCAAATTATTTGTTTGCCTAGATAGATAAAACTATAGAATAGATGTTTGATAACTCACATAGCAAGAGCCTTTAGACCTCAAAAAGAGGCAAATTCTTTACTAATGAAAAACTCTGGGACACAGTAATAGACCAAGAAATGATTTGCATCTTTTGATAGTATATATTCTGTCCACTATTGAGATAGAATAATGATAACAATAACAACAATAATTAAGCATTTATATAATACTCTAAAATTCACAAAGCACTCTACATTATCTCGTTTGAGCCTCAAAACACCCCTCTGAGGTAGTTGTTATTAAGACTATATGAAAATTATAAATTGGTATAATTTTCAAAATTTACAAAATGGTGGCTCTTATTTTGGATGTTAGACTAATAGATTTAGTTTTGAGCTGAAATTTAAAATAGTTAAGCTGTCAAAACACACATCTTCACGTTCCTGGCAAAATATCAGCTGCTAACAGTTATCTTACTGTAAAATATTATTTCTCACTAGGTATAAGTGAAAACACTAGCACAGTATAACCAAGCCCTTTAACATTTTAAAATTTGAAAATCCATCTCTTAAGTGCTATGAAAAAGGAATATGGGAACATTTCTTTAATTATCTGCTTAAGGCCTCATTAAAATTTTTTTTCTAATTACTGTGGATAAAATATAATCATCTAGAATATGGCACCTATGTGTCAAGGATGTGTTGGACTTGAAGAAGGAAGACCTGAGTTTGAATCCTGCCTTAGACATTTGCTTACAGTGTGACCCTGGGCAAGTCAGCCTCTTTCAGCCTCAGTTTCCTCATCTGTAAAATAAAGATGATAATAACACCTACTCCACAAGGTTGTTTTGACGATCAAATGAGATGATGTATGTAGAGTGCTTTGTGAACTTTAGAGTGCTGTGTAAAATGCATTATTATTGTTCTTGTTGTTATTGTTATAATAATGTGAAACTTCTGATGAATAGAGTGGCCATGCAGTTACCCATTTGCTCATATACCTGAAGCAGTCTGAATAAAGCTCTGAGGTCTCAAGTCCCAGCCCTAATCTATTGTAAATAAAATCATGGAAGTATTTCCTTATTTTCTCTACTCACTAGCTGGTCATCATACATGCCCCTTTCTTATGGAAAAGAGGATAGAGAGGTCCCTCCACCTATCCTTCCCAGAAATGTTCATATTTAGCATGGCTGGCAGGTATTACCGCTTCATCTTAGTTCCAGCCAATGACTGGAAACAAGATTGAAAGATATACTTGGTTCTCCCCTGACTCCCGGCCCCCAATTCAAGATATACAACTGTAGTACAGATATATTAAAACATGATTGTTCATTCAATGCAGCCTCTGAGGCTGAAATGCAACAAAGTATAGATTGATTCTCTGCTGCTTATGTTGATTTTGGCGTAGCAATTAACACCAAGAAAACAGAGGTTCTCCACCAGCCAGCACCACATCAAACATACATAAAACCATCAGTTATAGTAATTGGAGAAATTTTGAATGTTGTTGGTAAGTTCACTTACTTTGGCAGTATGCTTTCCAGGGATGTACACATAGATGATGAGGTTAACGCACACGTTGCCAGAGCTAGCTTAGTGTTTGGGAGACTCTGAAACGAAAGTGTGGGAAAGAAGTTGTTTTATTTAGGCTGCCTGCCGAACTGGACGTCTATAGAGCCATTGTGCTTTCCTCATTGTGTTGTATGCCTATGAAACCTGGACAATATACCAGAGCCATGCCAGGAAACTGAACAGCTTCCATTTGAATTGTCTTAGGAAGATTCTGAAGATCACCTGACAAGATAAGGTACCAGTCAATGAGGTCCTTTCTCAAGCTGACCTGCCAAACACTCAAACTCTACTGAAGAGAGTGGGCTGGCCATGTTGTTCGAATGCCAAAAGTTTGTTTGCCTAAAAGGTTGTTTTATGGATAACTCGCACAAGGCAAGTGCTTACATGGAGATTAGAAGAAGCAATATAAGGACATTCTCAAGGTCTCTCTGAAGAACTTTGGAATTGATTGTGAGACAAGAGAGGCACTGGCACAGGACCATCCAGCATGGCATGCCCGCATCAAAGAATACACTTTGTGTGAGCAAAGCAGGATTGCAGTAGCTCAAAATAAACGTGAGATGCACAAATTTAGAGACATCTTCAGTCCAAATGTTCATATGGACTATCTGTGCCTGACCTGTGGTAGAGCCTTCTGAGTTCATGTTGGTCTGGCCAGCCACATCTGGACACACGGTACCTTGACCCTAACATAGTGATGTCATTTTGGTCCTCCTCAAGAAGAAAAGACAACAACCAACCATACTGAGAAATGGAGGTGATGTTCAACCTGAGCTCTCCCATTCTTAAATGGATCTGTGATCTCATAAATTTGGAATTTCCTTCCAGGGACGCAAAGGCAGTGCATCCACGGATGCCCATTCTGGGACTCTTGTCATTACAGACAGAGTCCACTCAACATACTGGAGGCCTTCCTTGCCTTCTCCAGACATTGCAGGAGTACCATTGGAGCACTCTGTCTTTGTGTCATACCTCAACATAGCACCAACCTGCTTTCTCTTTGGGACACCCTGTATATTTTGGCCTGCTCCTATCTACTATGCATGGGGTGATAGAGAGATGTTTGGGTTTTATTGATACTTTATTGATACTTCATGTAGACATAATCTATAACATCAGTATGCTATTAAACCTGAAAGAGTATCCTGCATGGAAAAACTTATCTTTTTTCTTGGAGCTTTTGACTTGATTTTCTATACCTTGATGGATGGAACAGGAGAGATAAGTTCTAGTTCTGCCATTAATTAGTTACACAATCTTAGACAAGGTCACTTCCCCTTTCTGACCCTCATTTTCCTTATTTTCAGAATGAGGAGGTTAGACTACATGACTTCAGAGCTTTGATTTAGAGGCAACTGAGTCCTAAGTTAGATAATTAATGTTTTGATAATTACCTAGACTTTATTTTCAACCTCTAATTCAACTTGTTTTGCTTTGAAAAAGGAAATTTAAAACACAAATATTGTTGTGTGGAGAGGCATTTTGTCATAGTGGATAGAGACCAGACCTTAGAAGACCTAAGTTCAAATTCTAGCTCTGATACAAATGAGGCAGCTAGGTAGTACAGAGCTCTGGACTTGGAGTCTGGAAGACCTGAGTTCAAATCTAGCCTCAGCCTTGTTAGCTATGTGAACCTGGGCAATCAGTTTCCTCATCTGTAAACTGGGGATAGCAATAGCACCTAGTTCCCAGGGTGGTTGTGAGAATAAAATGAAATCATATTTGTCAAGTGCTTTGCAAACTTTTAAGTGCTATATAAATGCTAACTATTATTGTTACTATTACTCTGCCTGTGACTGGCAAGTCACTTAACCTCTCAGTGCCCTCAGCACACTATGAGTTGCAGAACAATTTCTGATCTGCACTGGTAGAGAGAATGTCCTCACTGTGGAACCCTTACACCCTTGAAATATCAGGTCCTGATCAAGAGATTAAAAAAAAGTATGTTGGAAAATGATCTGGGAAGTGCTGATTATTTTGTTTGAATTAAGCAAAGTAAAGCAGTGTGTGATTTGATTGAGTGCCACAGTACCAAAGGTAGGAGTTGGCATCCTGCTCAAATGGATCTCGGATCCTACCGATTTGAATGTTCCTAAATGACGCAGATTGTAACCGTACATCTATCTTTGCCTACCCACCCTTTTAAAATTTTTAAAATTATACAAGGACATTAGAGGAAAGAAATGAAAATGAAATGGGAGCTATGGAGGGAAAAATAGAAAGAGAATTTACAGTTTGGTAAAAAGAGGTACAAAATTTTACCCAAGAACAAACTCCTTGAAAATCAACATGGGATCACAAAAGTTAATGATTCCACAGTCAGCAATATTAAAACACTCATTGGAGTGCACCTGCCTCCATTTCTGCTGATGTTGGGAGCAATATTCAGGCTTTCTCTGTCAGCATTTCCTACATGACCAGCACATCTTTTCCTTTCATACATTTCCCTGACATCAGCTTTTACTTTTGTTCTTTGTCAAAGTTCCTCATTTACTGAATGCTGAAGCCTGCTGACATACAATGGATTTGATCGTGCTCTCTTTCAGGAAGTGATCAGTGGATTCTTTCTGTCTTCAGATGTAGGCTGTTTTTCTTTCATGATTTCTTGAAATATGATGTCTAAACATTTTTTTTGGTTATAACTTTTAGGTAGTCCAATAATTCTTAAATTATTCCCTCCTTGATCTGTTTTCCAGGTCAATTGTTTTTGATATGATATACCTTACATTTTCTTCTATTTTTTTCAATCTTTTGACTTTGTTTTAATATTTCTGACTGTGGAATCATTAACTTTTGTGATCCCATGTTGATTTTCAAGGAGTTTGTTCTTGGGTAAAATTTTGTACCTCTTTTTACCAAACTGTAAATTCTCTTTCTATTTTTCCCTCCATAGTTCCCATTTCATTTTCATTTCTTTCCTCTAATGTCCTTGTATAATTTGAAAATTTTTTATTTATTTTATTTTTAATTTATGAAATAAAACAATAATTTCCATAATATAGTAGAATAAAAAATGATTACACATGAAACTACAAATCTTTTATATACAACTTGGTATATTTCTTTTAAATATATAATATAATATAAATATATAGTAAATATATAATAAAGGTATTGTGTAACTTTTTTTTCCTGTTTTTCTTCCCTCTCCCCCCTACCCTAGAGATGGCTATCATTACACACAAATATATATGTGTATATGTAAGTATATATATATATATACATATATATATAATCATTCTATACATTTACTTATCAATTCTTCCTCTGGATCCAAATAATAGCATCTTCCTTCATAGGTCCTTTGCAGTTAATTTGGACATTTATAATAGTCAAAATAACTTAGTCTTTCAAAGTTGTTCTTAAAACAACATTACTGTTGCTGTGTACAAAGTTATCTTGGTTCTGTTCATTTCACTCTTCATTATTTCATGAAAGTCTGTCCATATTTTTCTAAAATCAATGAGCTCATCATTTCTTATAGTACAATAATATTCCATCACAATCATATACCACAACTTGTTCAGCCATTCCCCAATTGACAGGCGTTCCCACAATTTTTGGTTCTTTGCCACCACAAAGAGAGCTACTATAAATAAATGTTTTAAAACATCTAAGTTCTTTTCCTTTTTTCCTAATCATCTTTAGAAGTAGACCGAGCAGTGGTATTGCTGGATCAAAGAGTATAGGCAGTTTAATAACTCTTTGGGCATAATTCCAGATTGCTCTCCAAAATGGTTGGATCTATTCACAGTTCAACAGTATCAACAGTGAATGTGTCCCAATTTTTCCACATCCTCTCCAACATTTATCACTTTCCCCTTTAATCATTGTAGTCAATATGATAGGTATAAAATGATATCTCAAAGTTGTTTTAATTTATATTTATCTAATCAATAATGATTTAGAGCATTTTTCACAACCATAAATTATTTTGATTTCTTCATCAGAAAACTGTCCGTTCATATCCTCTGACCACTTATCGGTTGAGGAATGACTTCTATTCTTATAAAGTTGACAAAGTTCTTTTTTTATTTGAGATAGGAGACCTTCATCTGAGATACTGTCTATAAAATTTTTCCCCAGTTTTCTGCTTTCCTTCTGATCTTAGCCAGATTTGTTTTATCCATTTTACACCTCACACTGCTCTCTATCTCTTGTTTATTCATAAATTGTTTGCCTATCCATAAGTCTGAAAAGGAATATGTTTCACGTTATTCAAATTTTCTTGTAATATCTCTCTTTGTGTCTAGGTCCTGTATCCATTTTGACCTTACCTTGGTAGATGGTGTAAGATATTGGTCTATGCTCAATTTCTGCCAGACTGCTTTCCAGTTTTCTCAACAATTTATACCAAATAATAAATTCTTATCTCCAAAACTTAAGTCTTTATACTCGTCAAATAGAAAGGTTGCTATATTCATTTACTGCTGTAAATTGTATGTCAACTCTGTTCCACTAATCTCTCTTCCTATTTCTTAGTCAGTACCAGATAGTTTTCATAATTACTACCTTATAATATAGTTTAATATCTGGTACTGCTAAACCTCCTTCCTTTACATTCTTTCATTAGTTCCTTTGATATTCTTGATTGTTTTGTTCTTACAAATGAATTTTGTTATTATTTTTCTAATTCAATAAAATAATTATTTGGTAATTTAATTGGGATGGCATTGAATATATTAGCTAGTTTAGGTGATATCATTTTGTATCATTTTAAAATGCATCATTTTTTTCTGGGAAATCTAATTGAACTTATGTCCAAGTCATGTTTTTCCTTGAGGCTTTACTTGTAAGTTTTTTGGAGTTCTTTACCTCTTCTGGGTTTGTGTCTTGGACATCACTAGCATCATAATACCTCTTTATCTTCTTTTGTTTATTTATTCCCTAACCTTCTTGTCCAGATTAGGACTTTGTATTGGGGCTAAGCTTTGTACAGTTCTGGTGGGACTGTCCTGACATTATATGGGCTTGGCCTGCCTTATCTCTTGTCCTGCTGCTGGATTCACAGAGTATTGTGGCCTTGTTCTTTGCCTAGGCTCCATGATCCCCTTTCCTCAGGAGAGAGAGAGAGAGCCAAGGCCCTCTTCTATTCCAGAGATCTCTCTGGTTCCCAGAAGTCTGGTTCCCAGCTTCCTCTTCTGAGTAGAATGAAAGCACAGTGGTTCTGCTCTGGAAATTTAGTCATAGATAACCCTTCTGGAGATTGGAGTATCAGTACTGAGGTCCTATTCTTTGCTCAGGGCTGAGTCTGAGGTCCCCTATCTCAGGTTAGAGGAACAGAGCTACCACTCTTGTTCCCATAGGCTGAATCTTGAGTCCTATATCCCTACACTGAAGGATCAAATGCATAGCACAGAAACCCTGTTCATTGCCTGGGGGCTGTCTTAGAGTCTTCTTTCTGTGGGTAGGAGTGACAGTCAGTGCTAAGGCCCTTTTCTTCACCCAGGGTTGAGTCCGAAACCTCAATCCCCCTGTTTTGCTCCTGTGGTCTGGTTCCATGATTTGGGCCTACTTCTATTCCACAGCTTCTTCCATGGTCACTTGTATGTTGGTCAAATGTGCAAACTTGTACTGGAAAGATGAACCATCATAGCTTCTTCTTAGATTTCTAATCTCTACTTAGTCTGGTGCTTATATGAGATCTTTGTATAATTGTTGAGGGGATTGGGCTGTACTGCTTCCTTCTAATCCTCCATCTTAGTTGGTTTCTGTACTTTTTTCTAAGAATTTCTTTACCTTGTCCTCTTCTTTAATTCTCCTTTCTTTATGTCTATTCTAAATTTTTATTCTTTAATTCACGATCTGTATACTTGCTTATTCCTTCTTTAATCTCTTTGTCTCCTTCGTGGAGTTAGGGCTCCTAACGCACCACATTTGGGTTTTCTCTTACAACAGATTTCTATATTACTGCCCTGGGGTTCTTGCTCATCCTTCCTTCTCCTTTTTTTGTCATGTCTCATTCTTTGGGGTATTAGTTCCTGAGGGAGATAGTGAAGAGAGAAGCATTGCCCTATGGTAGAAATTTCCCTGTGTCCCAAATTACGTTATCCAGTTCTAACTGTCACTTCTCCCCATGATCACTTTCTTTTTCATTTGCATGCTGTAAGTCCAGAACTCGTATTCTGTGGGTGCTTGTTTCTGCCAGAGAGTTTTAATTTCCCTTCTCTTGAGGCAGGGTATGTCCATGGAGGCACAACAATCTGAGAACTGGTCTCCATGTACAACAACTCCCTGCAAAGTAGACACCTTGTAAGGACTTCACTTCCCATTATAAGATATATCTCTTTCTCCTTTGGGGAGTATTCTTCAGTAAGACACAGCCCCCACTCAATAAAGATCTCCCTCTTTCTTTCACCTTGTTTCATTCCCTCTCTTTGTGTCCTCTTCTTGCTGAGAGACTAAAGGAGTTACATTTCCTTTATTATTTATCATGGACTGGATTAGGGTACATCACACATTCCCCTCCATCCTCCACCCCACCTCATTCCTTTCTATTCACTCTCCCATTCTGCCATTTAGTCCCACAAAATACATTGATTCATTGATAGGGGTAGAACATGGTGTTTCAAGCTTGGTCCTTAATTGAAATTTCTATTTCTGTAGATTCTGCTTTCTTCTTTAGCCTCTCTTACTGCTCAATCTCTTATCATTTTTTGATCTAATACATGTCTTTCTCTTTTTAATTTTTTTTAATCTCTAGAGTTAGAATTTTAGTTTATTGCTTATGCTTTCCTTGGTAGTGGTAGTTGTAGTTGTATACTTTCTTTTACTTATGTTTGTCACAGTATTTGTAAGTCAAAATAATCTATGCACATGCCCCCCTCCAAGAATCCTTCAAATGTCTCTCTTATATTGAAACATCGATCTTTTTTCATTGATGATTAGGATCAGATTTTTCAAGGCATATCAGTTTAGACTACATCTTAAGCTCTTTTATTTTGCAGAATATTATTCCATTGCCAGCCTTAGTTTTTAATGAGTGTGGAATAATTTTGTATTACTTGAATTTCCATTTTTTTATATTTGAATGTCTTTTTACTGGTGGCTTGCAGAATTTGTTGTTCGTCATTGTAATCATGAAATCTAACCACCATGTGTCTTGGACAGTGAGGTGATCTGTGGATTCTTTTGATAGGTACTTTGTTTATTGTATTCAGTAGTTTTGAACAGTATTCTTGTTATTATTTCTTGTGCTATGATGTTCAGGTTTATTGACTTGCCATATTCTTTTGAAAGGCTTGTGATCATTAAGTTGTCCCTGTGTATCTTGTCTTTGATGTGAGTATGTTTTGTTTGTATGGAGATCATTTTTTTAAATGTTACTGCTTTTTTGCTTCTCTTCTTCCGTATTGTCCTTCACTTCAATATATTTATACTTCCAACCTGATGTTTTCTCTTTGGCTTTTTACAGAAACTCAGCATTATGGATTTAAGTTTTTCTGTTCTGCTAATTATTTCTGCTGTGCAGGCTAAAAAATTTGCCATTTGATACATTCTAACCTCTTAAGAATTTGATTTTTCTCTTGAGCCATTCAGGAACATCATGCTTTGGTTCCATGTTTCCTTGGGAATCCAAAGGGTTCTATGTTTCATTGGTTATTGATTTAATTTCAATTTCCTTTGTCTTGTAATATTTATCTAGAGATGTCTATAATGTTTCCAATGTCTTGACTCATCTCCTCTTCTAATTTTAATATCTTCCTTGTTAATTTATCTGCTCATGCTCTAGATTTTTAGTTGAATTTTCTTCCTCCAAAGATAATTGATGATTTTAGTATTTTTAGCTTGTATTTCCCTGTCACTAACTTTTTGACTCCTTCCCCTTTGATTTTTGGCTAACCCCTGGGGACTGGACCTCAAAACTACCTCAGACTCCTCTCCCTTTGAGGAATTTAATTTTCACTGGCCTTGGCCCTTGCCCCAAGCAACTTCTGGAGGGATAGGACTGGCCCCAAGTGAATTCCAGTCCCTTTTTTTCAGTCTTGATGCATCTCAGGAAATTGACACCCTATTCCAATTCCCTCCATTCTTAAGTCCTCTGGTTGGTTTAGTAAACATCTGGACTTTTTGTAGGTTTGGAAAAGGATAGAGCGAGACTTAAGGCAAAATTTCTGCCTATTTAAGTTTTCTGATGGATCACCTCAGTCAGAGCACAGTTCTTCTCTCAAATATTTTTTCCTTCTCTGCATATGGCTGGGCAGAGCTGGGATCTAGTGCTTGTTGCAATAGGTTGCTAGGAGGAAAGCATGGGTGGGAAGTGCAGCAGAGACTGTTGTATGAGGTAAATCCCTGAGTAGATCTCAACCCAAGCCTGTGGGTTAAATTTGTGTGTCCTGCCTCAGCATGAAGGCTATTAGGGGAGTGAGTGATGGGGATTAACGTTCTTCAATTTTAATTCATAAGGCCTTTATCTTGTTGGGCTTTTTTGCTTTCTTGTCCTGTGAAACCAGCTGTAATCAATTCTGGTATAATTCCTCCCTTGAGATGTGGGGAGTGGAAAGAGGGGAGAGGTTCACAATTGTCCTCTTATTCTTGTGTAAAAAGCACTTGACGCTGTTGACACCTTCTCTTACAAGATACGCACAGCTCTTTGGGTTTTGTGACTCTGTTCTCTTGGTTCTCTTCCTACCTGTCTGACTGTTTCTTCACCATCTTCTTTGATACATCATCATCCATATCATCAAGGCATAGATTTGGAGTTGGTAGGGACCTTAGAGGCCATCACATTTACTCTTATCATTTTACAGGTGAGGAAAATGAGGCACAGAAAGCTTAAATGATTTACCCAGGGTCATACAGCTACTAAGTAAGTGTCTGGGATGGGGTTTGAACCTAGCTCTTCCTGATTCCAAGTCCAACACTCTGACCACCACAATACTCTATCCTGGGCCATGCTCTCTTTTCTCTCTACACTTTATTTGGATCATAAGCTTCCATGTATTATCATCTCTACCTAGGTATAGTTCTTTGATTTAATACTTAGACCTACCACCTACTTTAAAGATAAGTAAGAGGATACTTGGAGTTATGATAGAATCAGTGTAACTGCATAGAACACTGTTGAGTCTTATCATGTGCTCAGCAGAAATACAATAACATCATCATCGATATGCTTACAACTTATCTTCTCCAAGGAAATGCTTTATAGACATTTTTTCACTACCCATTGCTTAGTTCTTTGAATTAGAATACATTTAAAAGCTGTGTCCAGCTCCATCATTTGATTGCTTTTTTACCCTGAGTAAATTACATTCCCTTTCTCTTCTTCCTTTGCTTCATTGTTTGCTATTTTTGAAAAGAACTAGGAACAATTTATGAAAGTTGCAGAGAAGGAGATTTAGATTTAATATAAGCATAAGGAGATTTAATCAGTCAATTTGATGAACTTACAGATAGAATCTTTAAAATTTTTGAAAACACCTCTCCTTATAGAGTATGGACACACCCATTTGGTACCTTGTTAAGAGGACAAAGACAACTCCAGATTAGGTCCCAGAGACTGAGGCTGCCCAGAATCAATTATGTTTGTTGGAGCCACCCTTTGGCTCCTCCAAGTTAGATGGGTTTTAAGATTATTTGGTTAGTCTGGAGAGACTTGCATGAACTTACACTGAGTGAGGTGAGCAGAACCAGGAGAACATTGTACACAGTAACAGCAACATTGTGCGATGATCAACTTTGATAGACTTAGCTTTTTCAGCAATACAGGGATCTAAGACGATTCCAAAAGACGCATGATGGAAAATGCTGTCCACACCCAGAAACAGAACTACATCAGACTATCTGAAAGCTATGATCAAAAAAAGAATCTTGATACAATAATACAAGAAGTAATTAAAGAAAATTGTCCTGAAGCATTAGAACAAGAGCGGAAAGTAGAAATAGAAAAAAAAGCACCAATCATCACCTGAAAGAGATCTTACAAGGAAAACCCACAGAAATATCATAGTCAAATTCCAAAACTCCCAGCTCAAAGATAAAATATTACAAGCAACAAGAAAAAACAATCTAAATATGGCAATGCCACAATTAGAATCACACAAGACCTATCAGCAGCAACACTAAAAGACCCCAGGTCTTGAAACACTATATATCAAAGAGCAAAAGAACTGGGGTTCTGGCCAAAAATATACCCAGCAAAGCTAAGCATAATCCTGAATGGAAACAATGTACATTTAATGAATTGTCAGACTTTCAAGACTTTGCTTAAAAAAAAAACTGAACTTAATAGGAAATTTGACATAGAAGAGCCAAGAGAAATATAAAGTACATACCAAAGGCTAATTACAAGGGACTCAAATAAGAACAGACTGTTTACCTTTTATGTATGTAAAATGTAAAACATATGTCTAAGGCTGTTATTAGTAATTGGGTAGTTCATAAGAAAGATTGGGGTACAACTGAGTATGATATGATTTTAAAAAGTAGGACTGTTTAGGACAGCTAAAAAGAGTAATTATCTTAAACAAATGAGGTGAGAAAGGAAGAACCAACACAGAGTAATTAGATGGGGAAGGAGGGCTGGTAGTTCTGGAAACCTCCTTTCCTTGGGAATGGGTTCAAGAGGGGATAATACATATATATCTAGAAGAGTATAAAAGTCTTCTAAATTCAGAAAGAAATAAAATGCTATGGTGATAGGGAGGGGGAAGAGGCTAAGGGAGGGATCTTTAGAGGGGAGGGTAAGGGAATAGGTTAAAGGGGGGTATGGGAGGGTGTTTAGATTAATGAGAATGGGAGGATAAGGGAAGGATCTTTGGAGAGGGGGTAGGTTAAGTAATAGGAGGGCAAGGTAGCGGGTAGAAGTAAAGTAGAGGAATCAGGAGGTATAGGGAATAAGAAATACACAGAAACATAAAATAAAGATCAGGAGTCGAATTTTTTAGGGAAGAAGGAGCAGGTGTGGTAATCATGATCTAAGACAAAGTTAAGTCTAAAACAGATTTAATCAAAAGAGAAAAATAGGAAATTACACTATGTGTCAGCCATATTTATCCATGTTGTTTTGGACTATTTAAAACAACTATATAGTATAAGGTGGGAATGTTGCCGAGGTGTAGGAAATGACAAGTTGGTGGACTTGGAAAGATATGGAAAGACAAGGAAGAGGTTACCCACCTCAGAGAAACAGGGGATAAATAAGTATAGTATAGTCTTACATAGATGCATATGAATGTATTTGTCTATATATGACTATGATTATCGATTTCAAAGTATATGTATGTATAAGTGTATGTATGTATGGGTGTATGTGTTTATGTATATGTGTATATCTTTGTATGTATGTCTATGTATGTGTATATGTATGCATATATGTATATGTACATGTGTATATATGTGTATATCTGTACATATACATTCATGCTTAATTGTAGCTTTTGGGGAGGCAGGGGGGAAAAAGAACAAAGTAAAAGATGTACAGCAAAGAACAAAAGAAAACTTACAAAAAAGCAAAGAAAAAATGGACAGCTCTCAACACAATGCATAGTATTTAGTATATAGGCTTTCTTGAAATGGAAATTTATTGCTGTATATTTTGAATCCTCTCTCATGTTCTGCTATGCACATGGCAAAGCTTTTTTCCCCTTTTCTTATTTTGTATTATTTTAGTTTTAGTATTTAAGTGTGTTTCTTTTCTTATTTTGTACTTAAATTTAAAATTAAAAAATTACAAATAAGAAAACTTTTTCTTCTTCAGTTTAATTGATTTTTTTGTACCAAGGTGTGGCTGTTCATTCCTTTTTCTAGTTTCAAGATTTGTTTTTATGCCAGTAATTTCTCCATTTCCCTTCTTAGTTATTTCCTCTTACATAAATGATCCCTCATGATTGTGTATGCCTAGAATTAATTTCCCCCCTTGTCCAGCTAGCAATACAACATATTGTATTATTATTACTGGGTATTAAAACACTGTGTTTAAATCCCATTATAACAAACTCTGTGGGACTACAGAATTGATTTGATTAGGGAAATTGTTGCTATGTGTAAGTTCCTTGAAATCGAATTCCTAGGAACTAGTGATTATAAAAGCTAACACCTAGCTTTACCTGGCTTGCCCACAATGTGTTATCAAGTGAAAAGAAGTGCTTTTAATCTAGTGGGGCTTATTATAATCAGAATGATCACTGAGGAAGAAAGGATGAGGCTGGTCTGCTTACATGGGCAGCATCTATGACAGAGATGAGTTGTAAGGTCAGCGCCCCTAATGCAAATGGGAATGAGGCGTATAGCCAAGGCAAGAGCACTGTTCAGGTGGAGGTATGCCTGAGTATGTGTTACTATGGCCATTGTTCTGAAGGTTAATTACTGGGCTACTTTCCATTCAGCTTTGAGAAAGTCTGTTTTATAAGAAAGCTATAGAATGTGAGCAAGATGCCAGCCTCTGCATTAAAGATTCAGTATTAAGGTATTAAGAAACACCATTAGAAAGGAACGCTTATTGAGTTAGCTTAATAACTGATCCATTTGTTCAGGTGGGTTTTAATGTGTCCAGGAAAAAGCAAACAAAGTTCAGTGACTCTTAGAAGTCCCTGATGAACTCCAGAGGATTAACAGGTTCAGGCTGGACCCATTAATGAGTTTTCATGGAAATGAAAGACCATGATAAAATTGCTATGGCAAATGTAACATGCTTTTGTTGGAAGGAGCCTTTTTGAGTAAGTTTAGGAATCTGATAGCAGCAGTAGCAAGTCAATCAAACTGTGTCTTGACCAAGAGTAATAAGAAGGGGTCTCCAATAGAGATAGAATGAGAGATGTTTAGCACTGAGTTGTTAAGAAGGCAGTAAACTCCTACACTCTGATAAGCAGGGGCCTAGAGGCTGAGGCATATCATAAATGGCCAGGAAAATAATCTCAAAGCTCGAATTTATCACTTATATATCCCTTTATTGAGAAGTTGGAGGCAAGTCAAATATCTACTATTAATTTAATAATGAATTATATATGGTAAAATGCATTAGTGAGTAGATTTTATGTTATATACATGTTACTCTCAGTTATTAATATTAGATAACCTAACTACTAGACCCACACACTTAACCAGGTATGACCTTCCAGGGTATTCAGGGAGGACTAGCACCTGTGGTATGAGGGTTTGCTCAGCCATTTTCAGGGCTGCTCATCCACCTTGGTGTCTATCAGGCATTCAACTCTCACCTGTGTTGCCAAGAAGCTGTAGCACACTCAGTGGCCATGCCCCGGGAAAGCCTCTCAACAGGCTAAACCGGTTGAAGGTTACTGAAAGGTCTCAAACCTGTCGGTGAGTTAGGAGAGTGTCTACCCCAAGTATGTGAAGACTTGCCCCTGGCAGAATGGGTAGTTGAGGACCATTTGTTCCAGTGGCCATGAAGGTGGCTGAAGCAGGTGCTGTGCAGTGCTCAGAGCTTGGTCAGACACTGAAGACATCAAGGTCATCCACTGCATCCTGGGCCATTGCCAGTCATCCTGATTTTTGTCTTGCCGTTGGGTTTTGATGACTCTGAAAGAGAATGTGAGGCTGAGGACTTTATGCAACTCTGCCTAAATTAAATCCAATTCACTCACTAGTCAAGACATCACCCTGTGATGTCATTGGTCCACTTTAAAAATGAAGGGCAAATGACAATGACTCAAAGTACAACTATACTTTTCAAGAGGAATTCTCAGTCAATCTGAGAGAGTTTGCCTTATAATCTAAAAACCTTTTAAGAGATATCAGCCTTTAGAATAACCTTTCATAAAACTAGAGGGTTGAACTAAAATGACTTTTATGATTCTTTCTGGCTGTAAATTTTGATGACAAAGTGCCACCTGAATGTTTCAGAGGTTCCCAAACTTATTTGACCGCCTGCCCCCTTTTAAAAAAATTACTCAGTGCCCCCCAGGAAATCTACTTTCTTCAACCCTTTAACATTTTTTTTTAAATTTGTATCATTTCAAAAAAATATAATTTTTTTAAAATGATGCATCTTAAATTTAATGATCTATTGTAAATTTGTGTGTTTTTTCCTGCATTGAAATTTTGATGATGCAATATTGCATCGTGTAATCGTATAGTATCGTATTATAAACAAGTAATTACACATACATATTCTTGCCAATACATGCTGGAATTCCCGACAATGCACAATATGCTCGCCTACCAACGACTTGCTTGTTAAGATCTGTTAGTGGACTTGAACGCCGATCAGTTATGACTTGCATTTTGTGTGTTTATTTGGAAAATAATGTAATCACTGCAACTTTAATTCTGTTACACAACAGATGAAACATGTATGAATGGTTTTTCAAAATGTGTTTCTCTTCTCTTCTTTCCTTATACTTCTACCACCCCCTTATTTTTATACAATGCCCCCCAACTGCACCCTAAGCTACTATTGCCCCCCTATATTGTTCCAGTACCCCCAGGGGGCATTATCACCCACTTTGGGAACCTATGGACTTTATATTTACAGTAATCACAATGTGTAGCTATTTCATAGTGGACAAAGAGCTGGTCTCTAACTCGGGACCTGGGTTCAACTCCCACCTCAAACCCACACTGTGTATGTGACCCTGGGCAGTCACTTCACTTGTCTCAGTATCCCAGATAACTCTGAGATTAAAAGGTGCACAGTAAGTGCTGATCTGCATTGGTGGGAGGGAGTTTCCTCACTGAAGTTACAGTTCTAGTCCCAAAATGTGTGTGTAGGATGGGGGTGCCCTTTGAGAGCTCCCTAAAATAGCACCTTGTCAGTGCAAATTAGTGATCAGTCTAACTTGTCACTTGCAAATTCTTCAGATATCTTTTCCAAAATGTCCATAATTGATTTTTAATTGGACAATGTTAATGACGATTGTCATTATTTCACCTAATTTGAAATAATTTGCTTTCAGCAAAAATTCATTACTTTGTATGTATAAAAAGCATCAGATATACTTAGTTTCAAATTAAGAAATCTATTGTAAATATCTCTGTGATGCAGTTCATGGAAATATTATTTAAAGCGGTAGATATTTAAGCATACTGAAAAAAACACAGTTTGCTACAATGACTGCCTTCCTATTTCCAGGCGGTGGAGAGAGGAGCCAAAGGCCAGCTTTCTACTTTCAGCAGTTTCATTTCAACTGCTAGCCAGAAGAAAGAAGTGGCTGAAAAGAGAAGTTCACCCACACAACTTGTTACACCGAACATCAAGAATGGTAAAATAAAATAACTTTTATTCTAAAATTCTGAAACCGTGGCTATTGTATGAGTATTAATTATATTTTCTCTGACCTTTAGAAAAGATTTTTTTAACCTAAAAGAGCCGTGCAATTAGCAGCAGATTCATTTGCCTTTAGACACCATGAAATTTTCTAGGCAGGAAGATACATTGTTACGTATACATGTATATATAGTTATATATTGTTGCTATTACTGCCTCTGCCTTCTTACAGTCTAACCCCTAACTCCACCCTCCCCAACTATCTAGGTCACAGCCACAGAGCAAATTAAGTCTGTAGCCATGTAGGAGTGGTCTCTCTAGCCTACCAGAATTCTCTTTCCTAGAGAAGTTCCTATTCACTAGGCCCAAATTTCAAAGTTGCAGCTGTGACTCATAATACTAATACAACTTCTGTAGTCATAGAGGCCTTCTGCCCTATTAAAAATTAGTGTGTTACGGGGCTGGGGCCAGGAGGGCCAGTAGCAAGAAATGAAATACAAGAAAACCACTGAGGCTGGCAGGCGAACATCATATCTCATTGCCCTGAGGCTTCCTTTCCTTTCTTCTGCTTTTATTTTTATTCACTTTGCCAAAAATCTTTCCTTGGGAAGATTGGCGAAGAATAAGTGAGTGAATCAGAGAGAATCACAGCCTTTGAGCTGGAGGAGATACTGGACAGTACCTCTTCCAACCCCTCACCAGACAGCTGAGGGCAGTGAGGCTTACCTGCTGAGAAGCTAAAAATCTTGACTAAGGTTACAGAGACCTAGTACTTGAGCCCAAGGCATCTGTCCCTTCGTGCCTTCCCCACAGCACTGAACCAAGGCGCCCTTTTCATCTTACGTTTTTATCCTGCCCGCCCACACTTATCGATTGAGCACCCGTCAGAGGCCCAGCTCTGTCAGGGTTCTACGTGAGGTTCTGTGAAGAGTAAGGCAGCGTCAATGCCCTGCCTGCCTTACCTGTTACCCCTCCTCCCCCTCTGGTGTTCCTGCCTCCGGGAGCACAGAAGCTTCTTGAGAGCAATAACCATCCTGCTTTTGTGCACACGACCCCAGCGCCTAGGACAGTGCCTGGCATAGGCAATTAATACGTTTGTGGATTGAGCAATTGATCACTCTTAGCAAGTTTATAATCTTGTTGAGGAAATACCATATATACACGAATAGTCATGCTGCAAAGCAGTATATGATAAATACTGAGTGACTAGCAGCATGAAAATTGTTCAGTAGTTAGGACAGTGACCTCCAAAAAGCTAATCTAGAAATTTGATAGGGGATTTTTCTGTGTGGTTTGGAACTAAAAGTGTGACTTGAGATTTGCAACACAAATATCCCTGACCCTACCCCCTAAAATGCACCAAATCAAAATAGTTATAAGGCAGTCTGCAGAGGGTAGGCACTCCTGTTTTCTAGTTTCTGGCTGGAGAATAAACATATAAAAAATATGCTTCACTGTTGTGCCACATTTAGACTTCCACCTCACCTTGAAGAGCGATAGCTCAGAGGCACCAGAATGGAATTTGGTGTGTTTAGGGGGCAGAGGAAGAGGTTGATATCTGGGAATGTATGCTTCATCCCCAGGTTAGAGGTCTAGGCCTGAGTTGCATGATTGTCCCTGCTCCTTTGTTTGGCCACACTAAGGGTCCTTCACAGAGAAGTCCTCTCATCCCATTGCTGTGTCCTCTGCCTGCTGCATCCACCCACCTCCACTTCTTCCCTGGGTGGGGTTATTGGTTCTGCTTCAGGAGCACATACCCGATTCTCTTGGAGGGGTTAGGGGTACAGGCTTTCTTGCTCTTCCCAGCACAACTGACTCCAAGCAATGCAGACTGGCCTGCGTACCTTTTCTCATTCTGCCAGGCAGCCAAGAGCACTAGCTCTGGAGTAAGAGTACCTAGATTTAAATCTGACCTCTGATGTTTACTGCACATGTGACATTGGGCAAGCCCCTTAACCTTCCTATGCCTCAGTGTCCTTTTCTGTAAATTGACAGGAATAGAGTTAGATGGCCTCTCAGGTCCCTCCCAGCTCTACAGCTGTGAGCCTGCGACTCGTGCTATGCATGGAATTGTCTGCAGTGTCAGGATGTGCTGGCCCATTTGGGAGTCCTAGACTTTTCCATATAATCAGTGAGCTTTCTTGGACTTGGCCTCCCCAGCAACCTCTCCAGCAGTCAATTCTCCGTGTCTTTGTCTACATGGATATGCTGGAATCTTTACTCCCTTTGCTCTCTTCATGGGACTTTGTTCCCTGTTGTCCAAGGTTTCTCCCAGGTCAGTCCCCCGATACTTTTCAACTGAATTAAACCAGGTGTCAGAATTCCTAATTAGGGCTCTGCTCTGAGGACTCTGAGAATTCAAACCTCTGTCCCCTGTTGATACTTCCTTCTGTTTCCTGGGTCTAACTGAGAGGACTCCTTGGGGAAAAGACAAAGATACTGCTCCAGTTGGGCCCTGTCCCTCTTGGCTGGACTCCACTAAATTCAGAGGAAACTATCTCCTCAGTGGCACTCCATAGACACAACTTGTCCTTCTGCGAAAGATCCTTCCTTTGGCAGGGGGCATGGAACAGTGAAAAGAGCACTAGGTTCAAATCCTGGCTCTCCCACTCACCACCTATGTGACCTGCAGCAGCAACTAGTCACTGAATCTCTGTGAACCTCATCTCCTCATCTGTAAAATAAGAAGTCCAGCCTAGACGAACTCTGAGGTCTCTTTCAACTCTGAATCTGTGATCCCTGTCTTCTCTACCCTCTGATTTCTTTGATTCCATCAGGACTCACTAACCATCTCTCTGTCTGCCTGTCCTTCTGTCTATTCAACATGCATGTTTCAGTGAGTTTGGCCTCACTTTCCCCTCTCCTGATCTCTTAACTGCTCTTATTCTTCTCCACTCATCCCCACTTGTACTTCTGGAATTAGCCTCCAGTTTGCTTGATCATACATCCATTGATGCCCCAAAATAACTAAGCAGTACGGTCAGTTAATAAACATTTATTAATCACCTACTAAATGCCAGGCACTATGTTAAGTGTTGAGGATGAAAAGAAGGTAAAAAACAGTCCTTGCCCTTAGGGAGCTCACAGTCTAATGGGGGAGATAACAAGAAAACAGATATATATGACCAAGCTGTATAAAGGAGAAATAGGAAATAATTAAAATAGGGAAGACACTAAAATTAAGACGGATTGGAAAAGGCCTTCTGTAGAAGATAGGATTTTTAGTTGGAACTTGTAGGAAGCCAGGGAAGCCGGTAGATAGAGATGAAGAGAGAGAGCATTCCAGGGTGGGGAACGGCCAGAGAATATGCCCAGAACCAACATATGGAGTGTCTTGTTTGTGGAACAGCAAGGAGACCAGTGTCATTGAATAAAAGAGTGTGTGGCTGGGAGTAGGGTGTCAGAATACTGGAAAGGTGGGATGGGGTTAACTTAACAAGGGGCTTTGAATGCCGAACGACTTTGGATTTGATCTTGGAGGTAATAGGGAGCCACTGGAGTTTATTGAATGGGGCAAGTGACATAATTGGACCTGCAATTTAGGAAAATTGCTTTGGCAGCTGAATGGAGGGGGAATGAGAGCAGGGAGAGAACTGAGGCAGGTAGATCCAACAGTGACTTATTGCCTTGATCCAAGCATGAGATGATGATGGCCTGCGCTGGAATGATGGCAGTATCAGGGGAGAAAAAGAGGGAGATGTTGCAAAGGTGAAATGAACAGGCCTTGGCAACAGATTACGTATGGGGACTGAGAGATCGTGAGGAGTCAAAGATGACATATTAGTCCTCATACCTTGTTTCTGCTTCTCCAAAATAATTACCACTATTTTTTGTATAACCATACCTGCCTCATCCCAGTGCTCAGCCAAGGAAAGAGAAATTTGGCCCATTCTTGGCACACCCTCTTCATTGATAATGGGCCATGAAGAACAGAGATGAATTTAGCTAACAGAATTTGAGAGGCAAAATATGAAAACCCAAAGCTAAATTACTCTTTGTATTCCCAGTGCTTACTTAACACAGTGTCTGACACATAGTCTGACACATTTTTCTGCTTTTGAGCATGTCCTGTTATAGCCTCTTTTAGTATAAGGTTACTCCTATTCTCCTCTAAAAGATGCCATCTCTACAGAAATCCCAGAACTTGTCCCATACCCAGAATTACTTTGAAAATGACCCAAGGTTATATCATATTTCATGTTTAAGATCTAGTCTATTCAAACTAGTCACTGTCAGGTTAAAGGCAGCTCTATTAGTTCTGGCTTCCTGCATTCACCATACTGAATGTTCAAACCTTGGATAAGATCATACTAAAGAATGATTATTTCCTAAAATATGTGAAGTGTAAGATGTTCTATATCATTTTTAAAAGTCACACTTTTTTTTAGAAAGAAATATTTGTACCTATTATAGAAAAACACTATAACCAAATTCTTCCAGGATTGTAATTAGCCCATAAAGGAAAATTTTGCCCAGGTCTGTGACTGGAAAATCCAGTTTCCTGGGGCAAATTCAGAAGGCACAGAAGATTAAAGGCCCTCAAATACTGTGTAGCCAGCCTGTGCCACTTTCGCTGTTGACCAGAGGCCTACCATGTACCCATAATTTCACAATCCTTAGAAATGCTTTCTAAAGTCCTTTTGGTAGGATCATTTATGTCCACCTTAATTACCAGAAGTGGGCTGTAGTCATCAGAGTTATCAAGTCTTTGAGGGCAGGTAGATGGAAATGGCTCTCCGTTACCTTCTAGGCATATCCTCTGTTAAAAAAAACCACATAGCTATCTTTTGCTATTATCAGGTTGACAAATTGCTGCCCCCTGGCCCCCGAGCCATTGGATAGTCACCAATCACCATTATGCATCTCATCCTCTGATTCTTGTTGGATAATCTCTGACCACAGCACCTAGGGATCCACATTGTCATTCCTTAGAGAACTAGCAGCTGTTTCATACTTACAGGACTCAGCTTCCTCTCAGACTAGATATAATGGGCATATAAAGAAATGTTAGATGCTCTCTGCCCTAAAGGAAGTTAACAGTAGTTGAGATAAGCTATATATACCTGGAAAGATAATTAGCAGTATTACCTAATAGATAAGTGCCAAATGATAGGTACAATGTATTCTGTAGGAATTCAGAACAAGAAAAAAATAACAATAATAGATGTTTATGCTATGAGATACCACATTTATTTATATAACTTATTGCTGTACAGTGATGTTGTTATGAATTAAAATTCCAGCACTGAACCTGAGCTAAAAAAGATTGGTGAAAATACACTACATTATCTTGCTAGTAAAAAAAACAGTAGTATTTCAATGTACTACCTTGATCCGGTAGTACTTCTATGGCTAATACTGTTATTGGTAATGAATGGGGGGCATTTATTGAAAACAATAATGTGTAAATGCATAGAATTTGAATACCATTTTTGTTTTAATCATTCTAAGACACATACTATGTAATAAAAAGTTTATAGAAGGGAGAGATCACTTCCAGTTCTGGGAATCCTGGAGAGGATAGGATTTGAGCTGACCTTAGAGGATGGGTAGGACTTTATTTGGTTTAAAGAGAGAGAGTAGTCATTCTAAATTGAGGAGGAGATTAAGTTATAACCAAAGACTTGAGGCAAGAAAATATAAAGTGTGGTTGAAGGATAGCAAATAGACGAGTCTAGCTCTAAGTTTCATAGCTGACAAATTAAGAATGATGTGATTTGATGACCTTTTCCAAAAGGAATTCCAAAATCTTACCTATTTTTATATGTAACTATATGACCTTGGGCAAATTGCTTAAAGTTTCTGGGACTCAGTTTCCAGAAATGATTGTACTAGATGAGATTTTTCCTTCTGGCAGTCTGCCATTTGGATACCTCATCATTCACTGACACCTTGACTTGAAGAAAGGACTGAGAAAATAAAAAGTGAAATTTGCTTCTGATAATTGGTGAAAAATGGTCGCTTTTAATAATTGTTAGTTCTGGTAAAAGTTTTTGTGGAAGATGAGGTTATAACTAAACTAAAATGAGTTTTTAAAGGATAATATCTGCATTTTAATTACATATATGTCCTTACGACTTTGGTTTTCAGTGTACATTCTAGTTTCAGAGGTCACTTTGGGACTGGTTTTACCACATGGTCTCTCTGTTTTGTGTTTACTTTCAATTTAACTCAAATATTGTTAAGTGCTCATTATGTATGAGGCATATATATCACAATACATTAAAAATTTGAATCATAAAAATAAAATAAACTTTTTCAGCCTTATTCAACTACAAATTCTTGTGGGATAACAGAGTTCAGAACTCTTGTTACACATAGAAACCCTAACAGCAAACTTTGTCATTAGAGATTCTCTTTAGAATGAAGAGAAGGGAGATTGGGGAAAACCTTTGTTTTCTCTAAGCCTGAAGCACCGTGCCACCTGCAACTTTCTTTATACTAGCTTCATTCTTTTACTATCTTTGCTTCTCATGTATTCATAGAAATGGTCTCAACTTCTCTGTTATATGACAAATTTAAATGGAGATCTGTACATTTGTGAAAAGCGTCTCAATCCCCAGTTTTCCTATGCTAACAAACATATACTGTTTTCTTGTCAACAGTAATCTGGCAGATTTGGCTAATAATCCTACCCTATCTTACAAGGTGGTATGTTTCTGTTAATTTTCACAATACTGCCAGCTCCTACCACAGCCCTTATTCTTCCTGTACTCGTTTTAAGTGATTTTACTTAATGTTTCTAAGCAACCCACTAAAATTGGCAACACTATATTAAAAGGAAGGAAAAAAAATAATCAGTGCTTATCAATTCAGCACACAACATTCTCAAGTATTGGCTGAAATAAAACTAAATGACAGGTTTTCAACTGATAAATGCATTATAGCTTATTTCACAGCATTGCAAAATCCTATATTTCAAACAAATCTGCATGTGCTAAAAAGAAAGCCTTGCCTGTTCTATTTTTAAAATCAGTTTGAGTTTAATATCATCTGTCTTTGTCATAGTCATTGATTGCTTCCTTTTGATTCTTATTTTTAATATCCATCTTTGAGAACAAGCAAGAAGTCCTCTCTGGAAACAATGCCTTGATATTCAGGAACATTAAAGCAGCTGTGAATTGCCATTTCCTTCTCCCCTTAATAGCTGAATATCATATCCTATATTTTGGCTTTCATTCACTAATGTGAGGGACGGATTCTGTCTTATTACTTAACTCCAGAGTTTCATTAAGATAGAATGTAGTAGTACTCTGGATCACTTTTGTCTAGCCCCAGCAAAACCTTCTTTCTGAGCTAAATATCACTTCCATCCATATTCTTGGATTCTTTCTATTGTAGAAATTGGTTTTGTCTAATGTTGCTCTCTACCAAACTAAACTCTTTTTTGGTATCCTAGCTTTACTATTTTTTGTATTCTCTTTTGTAAAAGTTTTATTGATGCTTTTTGTTTTTTATATCATTTCTCAAATACCATCTCCTACTTTCCCAACCCTAATATATAATCCTCCTTTATCACAAAAAACATAGTTACTAATTACTAATTCATTAATGCACTAATTAACAAAATTACTGTCATCTTAATATTTTTTCCTTTCTCACTCCTCTCTTATAGCACAAATTGAGACCTGGTCCTCACTTTGGCCTCCCTCTGCTGCCTGACTCCCTTAATTCTTTTCTAGGACCAGGAGTGGAAAACCTGCAGCTGTGAGGCCACATGTGGCCTTCTAAGTCCTTGGATGCGGCTTTTTGACTGAGTCTAAGTTTTACAGAACCAATCCTTTTATTAAGGGGATTTGTTCTGTGAAGTTTGGATTCAGTCAAAGGGCTGCACTTGAGGATCTAGAGGGCCACATGTGGCCTTGAGGCCACAGGTTCCCCACCCCTGTTCCAGGCCGTTACCCCTACACTGACTTTACTGTATTTCTTAATCTCAACCTGTTGATAAGTCAATTCAACTCTGCACTAACCTCTCCACTCAAATCCCCTTTCCTATTGTTAATTATGCATTGCCAAGCCCCAACCTTTGATTTCTTTGTTTATTCCTACCATCCTCTAATTTTGCTCATTGTACATTTGCTACTATACAAAGCTGAAGAAAGTCATTAAACCATCCTGATGACATCCACTAAAAATTAATATTACGTGATCTCAACTGGACCTTCACTGTGGAAAAGCAATCCTTTTATCTTTCCCTAATCAAGTCACTATCCTATTTACCATAGTACTTTCTATATAGTCTCATCTTGCCTCAATCTATACACAGACAGTTTACCACACATTCTCTCCAGTGAGGACTTCACTTCATACATCACTGAAAAAAAAAAATGAGACCCATTTACTGACAGCTCCCTTTCTTCCACTTTGTCTTATTGCATATCACCCAGAAGTCTTTCCCTACTATTTCCTCCTTCACAACTATCTTACATGCCTAAATGTGCAACCTAGATCCTATCCTATCCCATCTTCTCCAGCAGATTGCCCCCACTATCTATGCTCTCTCTCTAATCAATTAAAAAAGTCCGTTTTCTCTCTTTTCTATCTCCCTCACCCATTGAAAAAAGAAAAAAAATCTTCTAACACATATTCATATTCAAACAAAAAAAAATGTCCCATTGGTCATGTCCAAAAAATGTTCTTCATTTTGTATCCTGAGTCCATCACCTCTGGGTAGCATGCTTCATCATTGGTCCTCTAGAATCGTTATTAGGGATTGAGTTGGTGAGAGTTCTTAAGTCTTTCAAAGTTGTTTGCCTTTATAGTGTTGTCATAGTATGTTCTCCTGATTCTACTTATTTCACTTCATCAGTTCATGCAAATCTTCTCAGTTTCTTAAAAACTGTACCTTTCATCATTTCTTACAACATAGTGGTATTCCATCAGCCATTTCCCAGTTAATAAGGGTACCCCTTAGTTTCCTCTTCTTTGGTACTACAAAAAGAGCTACTATGAATAATTTTTTCCAGGTATGTCCTTTGCCTCTTTCTTTGCTTTCTTTGGGGTAAGGGCCTAGTAGGGGTATTTCTGAGCCAAAGAATATGAACAATTTAGGAAGTTTGGGCTTATTGTTCCAAATTACTTTTCAGAATAATTATACCAATTCATATCTCCATAAACAATGAATTAATGTTCCTGTTTTCCCACAGCTCCTCCTACATTTGTAATTTTTCTTTTTTGTCAACTTTGTCAATTTGTGGATGTGAGATAGAACCTCAGAATAGCTGTAGCTTGAATTTGATTTGAAGAACTTTTCGTGGGGCTATTAGATATCTTTGAAAGCTGCTTATTAATATCATTTGATCATTTATCAATTAGAGAATGGCTATTTATTATTCTTACAAATTTGCTATCAGTTCTTTCAATATCCTGGAAATTAAATCTTCATCAGGGAAACTTGCTGCAAAGATTTTTCTTCCAGTTTCCCCATCTAATTTTAGCTGGTTGGCTTTGTTTGTACAAAAACTTTTTATTTTTATGTAATCAAAATTCCCCACATTGTCATCTGTGATCCTCTTTTCTTAGGTCACAAACTGTCCCTCTATCCATGGATCTGAAGGACAATGTCTTCTTTGTTCCTCTAATTGGTTTGTATTATCACCCTTTATGGCTAAGTGATATGCTAATTGAATTTTTTTGGTATATGAAGCGTTGCTCTAAATCTGATTTCTTATATACTTCTTTCTGGTTTTCTTGGCATTGTTGTTGTTGAATAGCGAGTCATTATACCCAGTAACTGGGTTTTTGAGTTTATGTTTACTTCTGAATGTTGTGTACCTAATTTGTTTCACTGATTAAGATCTCTGTTTCTTAATCAGTACCAAATCATTTTCATGATCACTAGTTTGTAGCATAGTTTGAAATCTGATATTGCTAGGCCCCCTTCCTTCACATTTTTTTTCATAATTTTCCTTGAGTTCTTTTTTTTTTTTTTACTTTTTATTACTCCAGATAAATTTTATTTTCCTCCTAGCTTTACCAAGTAATTTTTTGATGGTTTGATAGTATGGCACTGAATAAGAAAATTAATTTAGATAACAGTATCATTTTTTACTATATTGGTCTGGCCTACCCATGAGTAGTTAATATTTCTCTAATTATTTTGTCTGTCAATTTGTTCTGTTTTGTAGTTGTGTTTACATAGTTTCTGTGAGTTCCTTAGCATGTACATTCCCAAATTTTGTGTTTTCTGTAGTTATTTTAAATGGAATTTCTCTTTTTATCTCTTTGTGCTGGGTTTTTTGGTAATATACATAAGTGCTGATGACTTGGATGGGCTTATTTTATATCCTACAACTTTGTTGAAATTATTAATTGTTTCAATTAGTTTTTTAGTTGCCTCCCTAGGATTCTTTAAGTAAACCACCATACCATCTTTAAGAACTGATAATTTTGTTTACACATTATGTATGCTTATTTCCTCAATTTCTTTTTCTCATCTTATTGCTATAGCTAATTCTAGCATGACATTGAATAAGAATGGTGATAATGGATAACCTTGCTTTACTTCTAATATTATTGCAAAGCCTCTAATTTATCTTCATATAATGCTGGATCTTGGTTTTAAATATAAGTTAATTGTCATTAATGAAAGGTTTATTTATTCATATGTTTTCTAGTGTTTTTAAGGGTAATGGGTGTTGCATCTTATCAAAAACTTTTTCTACATCTAATAATTTGTGATTTCTATTGTTCTTGTTTTTAATATGGTCTGTTATTTTGATAGTTTTCCTAATATTGAACCAATTTTGCATTTCTGGTATAAAGCCAACCTCATATTGTTATAGCCTCTTTGCTAATATTTTATTTAAATTTTTTACATTAATGTTCATTTGGGATATTAGCCTATAATTTTCTTTCTCTATTTTGAATCTTTCTGTTTTGCCTATCTAAACCATATTTGTATCATAGAAAGAATTTGATAGATTATCTATCAATTATCAATTAACAATTATCTATTGTTTCTATGATTTGTTCTTTGACCCACCAATTTTTTAGGATTAAGATATTTAGTCTTTAATTTTTAATCCTTTCTTCAGTGATTATTACATATTATCTTATTGCATTGTGATCGTAAAAAGATGTGATTCATGTTTCTTAGTTTTGAAAAATTTGTTGATGAAGTTTTTATGCCCTAATAAATGTTCAATTTCTGTAAAGGTGTCATGCACAGCTAAGAATATATTCTTTCTATTTCCATTCAGTGATTGCCAGAGGTCTATCATTTCTATCTTTTCTATTATACTATTCATATCCTTAACTACTTTCTTGTTCATTTTTATTAGATATGTCTTAGTCTGAAAGGGATTAATTGAGATCCCCCACTATTATAGTTTTACTGTCTATTTCTTTCTATAACTTATAGCTTAAGTATTCAGATGCTATGCCATTCCATGCATGTATATTAAGTATTGAAATTAATTCATCATTTATGTTTCTTCTTTTCAGCACAATGTAGTTTCTTTTTTATCTCTTTTAGTCAAGTCTCTTTTGCTGTTGCTTTGTCTGAGATCATGATTGCTGCCCCTGCCTTTTTTACTTCAGCTGAAAAATAATAGCCTCTTATTTTAACTCAGTGTGAATCTTTGTTTTACGTGTTTCTTATAAACAGCATCTTGTTAGACTTTGCTTATTAATCCATCCTTCTATCTGCTTTCATTTTATTGACAAGTTTAGCCCATGCACATGGCCTTTGTCACTCTCCTTCACTCTGTTCTCTTCTATATTTTCCTCTCTTTATTCCCTGCCCCCTCTTTTTAAAGAAAAGGGTGGTAAGAGAAGAGTGTGCTCTGCATTAACGCCTCATGCTTTATGCAGTCTGCTTCTGCTATTGTGCCCCTTTTCTCTCTCACTGAGACCTCAATCACAAATTTTTACATTATCTTTCTTTCCTTTTTAAACATCTCTTCAGAATCCATTGTTTTGCTTATGACTAATCTGTCCCTGAATCTATCCTTACTTTTATTTCCCACCTCTCCTTCCCCCTTTTCTTCCTATCTGCCTCTCGAGTTAAATCTATTTCTTCACCTAATTCTGCATATCTATACATTTTGTCCTCCTTAGCAGTTCAAAGTAGAGTTCAGGAATCAACCATTTCCCTCCTTTTTCTATTACTTGTACATTCCAGTTATGTAAGATAATTCCTTGAACCTTTTCCTTCCTGAGTATATTCTTTCTGCCCGACTTCCTTTTTTCTTTTAAGGTGATCAAAATATAAGAAAACTACTCCCAGGCCTTCTGTCTTATTTAACTCCTTATCTGATCCCTGATAATTTTAGGGTTCTGAGGAAAAATGTATCACTTCCTCCTTTTAGGAGGTAAATATTTCATTCTTGTCTCTCCTGAATGATTGCTTGTTTGCTTGTTTGTTTGTTTTTTACCTTTTATGATTCTCTTGACTCCTTTGTTTATATTTTAAAGTTTCTATTTAGCTTTATTCTTCTCACCTGGAATGCTTGGAAGTTCTCTATTTCATTAAAAATCCATTCTCCCGCCTGTAGGGATTACATTCAACTTTTCTGAGCAAGTTATTCATGGTTGTGTAATCTGTTTCTTTTTCTTTTTTGCCTCATCTTTGGTTCACTAGAACTCTTTTTTTGACTGCTTAAATTATTTTTTTCTTTGACCTTAGAGATCTGGATTTTTGCTATAATATTCCTGGGAGTTATCATTTGGGGATTTATTTTAGGAGGTAATCAGTGAATTTTTTCTGTTTTCACTTTGCCCGCTGGTTCTAAGAGATCTGGGCAGTTTTCTTTTATAATTCCTTTATTTTTTTTAACTTAAAAATACTTATTTATAACATTCTTTTCTTTTTAAATTTTGAGTTCCAAATTCCCTCCCTCCCTCCTACCCATCCCCCACCTACTGAGAAAGCAATATCAATTAGACATATGAAATCATGCAAAATTTATTTTCACATTAGTCATATTGCCAAAAGAAGCAAAAAAAAATAGAGAAAATTATAGTTCAGTTTGCACTCAGAGAGAGAGTATTCTCTCTCTGGAGGTGGATAGCATTTTTTTCGTCACAAGTCCTTTAGAATTGTCTTTGATCATTGTATTAATCAGAGTAGTCAAGTCTTTTACAGTGGACCAACAGCTGTTACTGTGTATAATGATCTCCTGTTTCTTCTCACTTCACTTTGCATCAGTTCATATAGGTCTTGCCATGTTTTTTCTGGAACCTCTCCCCAAGTCATTCCTTAAGGCACAATAGTGCTTCATCATAACCATATACCACAATTTGTTCAGCCATTCCCCAGTAGATGGGCATCCCTTCACTTTTCAAATCTTTGTCACCTCAAAAAGAGTTGCTATAAGTCTTTTTGTACATAGAGGTCTTTTTCCTTTTTTTGATCTCTTTGGGGTACAGACCTAGTAGTATAATTGCTGGATCAAAGGGTTTTATAGCCCTTTGAGCATAGTTTCAAATTGTTCTCCAGAATGATTGGACAAGTTCACAACTATACCAACAGTGCTTTAGTGTATCCATTTTCCCCCATCCCCTCCAGCATTTGTCATTTCTAATTGGTGTGAAGTAGCATCTCAGAGTTGTTTTAATTTGCATTTCTCTAATCAATAGCAATTTAGAGCATTTTTTCATATGACTATAGATGATTTTAATTTCTTCTTCTGAAAACTGCCTGTTTATATCCTTTGACCCTTTATCAATTGGGGGATATCTCTTTTATAAATTTGACTCAGTTCTCTATATATTTGAGAAATGAGGCCTTTATCAGAGAAACTTGCTATAAAATTTTTTATATTACTTCATTGTCTATGAATGTTTGTTTATGTCTATTTTAGCAAAATGGAGTTTCCCTGATTGTCTCTTTTAATAAGATATGTTTTTGCTTTTGCTTTGTCTGAGATCATGATTGCTATCCCTGCCTTTTTTTAGTTCAGCTGAAGTATATTAGATTCTGCTCTAGTCCTTTATTTTAATTCTGTGTGTCTTTCTGTTTTAAGTATATCTCTTGTAAACAACATATTGTTGGATTATAATTTCTAATACATTCTACTATCCACTTCTGTTTTATGGGTGAGCTCATCACATTCACATTCACAGTTATGATTCCTGACTGTGTATTTCCCTCCATCCCATTTGCTTCTGCCTCTCTCTCTCTCTCTCTCTCTCTCTCTCTCTCTCTCTCTCTCTCTCTCTCTCTCTCCCCTCCTTTGAGTCTTTCTCTTCCTCCTCTTCCTCCTCCTCCTCTTCTCCCCTCCATCCCTCCCTCCTCTCCACTTTCCCTTTTATCATCCTTTTATCCCCTTCCCCTCCTATTTCTTCATTGAGTAAGTTGCATTTCTATACAAAACTGAGTGTGTGTATACGTATGTGTGTATGTATATATATATATATATATGTACTTCCCTCTTTGAACCAATTCCAATGAGAGTGAGGTTCAAGCACTGCCTGCCACCTCCACAATTTTCCCCTCTGCTGTAAAAACTCTCCCTTGCATGTCTCTTTTATGTGAGAAAAATTTCCCCTTTCTTCCTCTCTCTTCCACCTTCTCCCATTACATCCCTCTTTCTCACCCCTTCATTTTGTTTTGGATATTATCCCAACATTATTGACCCACACCTCTGTCCTCTGTTTATGTAGACTCTGTCTAAATGCCCTAATAATGAGGTTCTCAGGAATTACATGTATCATCTTCCCTAAGTAACCAGGGTAGGGAATGTAAACAGTTTGAATCCTTTCTGATTGCCCTTTCACATTTACCTTTTTATTCTTCTCTTGAGTCTTATGCTTGAATGTCAAATTTTCTATTCAACTCTGGTCTTTTCATCAGGAACACTTGAAGGTCTTCTATTTCATTAAATATCCATATTTTTTCCCCAGAAAGATTACACTCAGTTTTGGAGGTAGGTTATTCTTGGTTGTAATCCTAGCTCCTTTGCCTTCCAGAATATCATATTATGAAGCCTCCACTCTTTTATTGTGACAGCTATTAAATCTTGTGTGATCCTGATTGTGGATCTATAATATTTGAATTGTTTTTCCCTGTGAGCTCTGGAATTTGTCTATAATATTCCTGGGAATTTTCATTTTGGGATCTCTTTCAGGAGGTGATCAGTGGATTCTTTTCATTACCATTTTACCCTTTGGATCTAAGATATCAGGGCTTTTTTCCATATAATTTCTTGAAATATCATGCCTATCATCATATGATCATGTCTTTCATATAGTCCAATAATTCTTTAATGATCTCTTCTCAATCTGTTTTTCAGGTCAGTTGTTTTTCCAATGAGATATTTCACATTTTCTTCTATTTTTTTTCATTCTTTTGAGTTTGTTTTATTGTTTCTTGATGTCCCATAGAGTCATTAGTTTCTATTTGCCCCATTCTGATTTTTAAGGAATTATTTTCTTCAATGAGCTTTTGTACCTCTTTTTCCGTTTTGTCAGTCCTGCTTTTTTTGCTGCTGTTTTCAGAACTAGTTCTGGGGATCTGAACATTTTTGTTGCTTCTAAGGTGTTGTGATCCTGGGAGAGGTATGGTCATTGCTCTTCTGGTCTATGCCCTAGTCTTTTCCCAGGAAGTGCCCCCTGTCCCCCTGCAGTTCCAAATACTATCACTCCTCTTTACTTTGGTATTGTGACCAGGATCCCTGTCCCTTGTGTCCAACCACCAATGCTCTTTTCTACCCTGAAACCATGACTCAGAACTGCATATGGACAATAGAGTTGTCAATCAGAACATCCCCTGTAATCTTTTTCTGACCAGTTGTCTGACGACCTTACTGTCTCTGGGCTGAGCATTCCTGAAGCTGCTATTGCAGCCACTATTGTTGCTATCACATATGTGGGCTTCGGACAGGCCATCACCCTGGTACCACAGACTTCTCTTACGTCTTAAGTTTTCTTAGGCCAAAAAAATTCTCCTCCTGGCCTTTGTTGGCTCTGCTGCTCTGAAATTTGATTTGAAGCATTATTTTAAAGTTGTTTTAAGGGGACTCTTAGGAGAGTTCAGCTGGGTGGCTGGTCCTCATCTGCCATTTTGTCTCCGCCCTCTTATGATTTCTTGAAACATGTTGTCCAGGTTCCTTTTTTGGTAATGGCTGTTAGGTAGTTCCAATGATTCCCAAATTATCTCTCTTTGATCTGTTTTCTAGGTCAACTACTTTTGATATGAGATTCCTCAGACTCTGGTCTGAGGAATTTTCTGTCTTAGTTTAATATTTTCATTCTGTCTTAGTTTAATATTTCTTGTTGGCTTTTGGAGTTACTAATTTCTGTTTGACCCATTCTCATTTTCAAAGAGTCTGTTCCTTGAGTAAGGTTTTATATCTATTGTACTAAGCTATTAATTCTCCTTCCAAATTTCTCCTTTCTTTTCCAATTCTTTCCTCTAGTATTGTTACATTATTTATAAGCTAATTTTAAACTCTTGCTTTATTTTTTCCAGTAATTCTAGTTGAATATATGTTCAAGCTTGCTTTTTCTTTGAGGCTTTGCTTGAAGGTGTGTTAGAGTCATTGGCCTCTTCTAGTTTTATGTCTTGGTCATTTTTATCATCATAATAGCTCTGTATAGTGCTTTTATGTTTTTGTTGTTGTTGTTACTCAGTTTTCCAATCTTCCTAAATTGGGATTTTGTGTTAGGCTCTGCATACTGCTAGTGGGAACATGTGGGTCTTATTTAGTACTGATTTGAATTCTCTGGGTCTTGATGCTACTTTCTCTGAGGATTGAATGCTATGTTCTTGAAAGATATCAGGGATAGCTTAAGTTGAGAAATTACAAGGTTTCAGTGTACCCAAAACAATCAAGTCATAGAGCCAAGTCTTATTGCTGCCGTTCTGGTCTGAACTTTTCAAACTCCTGATCCCAGTTCAGGTCTAGGCAACACAACTACAGTCTTGCCCCTGGTTGGGCCTTCAATAGACTGAGCTAGTTGGAAGGCTGTACAAGTTCAGAGTAACACAACTTCAGTCTTTTTTTGTCAAAGTTCCCTACCCTGGTTACTTAACAACAGGTCCCTGACTAGCCTAGGAGCTGAAAATAAGACCAGAGTCTTGGGATCTAGGTCAGTGCCACACAGATGCTCCTTGCCCAATACATAGTTTTGGACCATGGCCATTCCTTGGTGCAAGTTCCCTCTTTAGTCTGCATTGGGTCTGTGACTCAGCTCTGGTGTATGAGTGACAGAGTTGCCACATGGCTCCTGCAAAATGATAGACCCAATCCCTGCTGGTTCCGGGACTACTTCTTGTCCAGGTACAAAGCTGCAGGCTCTAGTTTCGTCCCTGCACTAGAAAGCGCTGTCCAGCACCCTCATCTCCAGACACTAGACACTGTCTCAGTATACACATGCCTCTGTCTATTTCCCTCTGCTAACCTAGATTAGAAAACTGATGGGAGTTTTCCTTGGAATTCCTGATTACAACTTGGTATGGCCCACTTTTGAGGTCTTTGTTAACATAGTTGTTAGGATGGGTTTGACTGGGCTGCTTTCTCCTCATCTATATTTGTTCCTCCTGTTGCTTTTCTCTCTATCTCTGTCTGTCTGTCTGTCTGTCTCTGTCTTGTTTACAGTCTTACTATAGACTGTCTCCTTCTCTGCTCCTTCCTATGAACATGCCCCTATCTTTACCATCTTTAAAACTTACTCACTTGATCTTACCTCTTTAAGTTTTTATTACATTTTTCTCTCCTGATTCTCTTTTTTCCTGATTGCTTTTTCTCTGTCTGCTTAGATGGATTTTCATTTAGATCACACCCACTAACTGTGGGTACCATAATGCTCTATCCTGGGGGGTATTCTCTTCTCTGTCTCTGCTATTTCAGTTGGTGATTTGATCAGTTCTCATGGGCTCAATTATTATCTCTATGCAGATGATTCACAGATTTATGTATCTTATTCTAGGTTTGTTTCCTTAGCTTCAGGCTTGTAATTACTGATCACCTTTTGGCCATCTCGAAGTCAACTTGTATATTTTGTCAAGGGTGTTGTACAGTGATCCATATTTTGTAAAACCTTGGAATCATTCTTATCTCTTCTCTCTCCCTTAATCCCTATGTTCAATCATTTGCTAAGTCTTATAGATTCTATCTCCACAAAATCTCTCATGTCTGCCCTGTCTTTGGCTCATATAGTCTCCACCCTAGTTTGGGCTATCACCACTTCTATCTCAATACAGGTAGCTTGTAAGCAATACAGGTAGAATCATGTTGACATTTAGGATGATACTTAACCTTTGAAGACATTACTTTCCTCATCAAGAAAATGAGAGAAATTTATTAGGTTTTTTTCCTTTAATGTACTTCTTATATTTAAATATATAATCTCTCCACAATTTCTATATTATTAATTGTCTATATTGGTGGTGTCAAATTCAAATAGAAATGGATCCTTGAGGCCACATATTAACTTAGAAAACCATAAATTAATGTTCTCTATGTTTTATTGTATTTTATTTATTTTGTTAAACATTTCCCAATTACATTTTAATCTGGTTCAGACCACTCAGGAATTCTCTTGGCCTTTAGTTTGATGCCTCTGGTCTATACCATTCATTTGGTACTATTTTATTTTTATGATACTGAACTTTTATATTCCTTTTGTTTTCTAATTTAACTTTCCATATATTTATGTCTTGATTCCCCAACTTGATTGCTAGATTATAAGCTACTTCATGTCAGGAACCATGATCTTCATACTTATTGTATACCTCATTGTGTCCTTTGCATAGTAGGTGCCTAATTTGCATTTATTGATTTATTCAATTATTGCCATAACTATTAACCAAAATATTCCTGTACTATAAATTTTCCTGTACTATAAATTTTCCTGTACTATAAATCAACCCATGGTTAGCCAGAAAAACATACTTTATACTCTATGCCTATTTTCTTTATTCATATTAATCTAGTATTTTTGTAGTTGGGAATAATGGTTTATAATCATATAAATGTTCTGTTTTATGCCTCACAGTGAGAGATCTGCCACCAATTTGCCTTGATGTTAGACAAAAACAGCGCCTATCTATTGATTCATTGTCAGCTGAAATGAAAGCACCAGTCCCTCCAGAACCTGCCCTTCCCATTAGAACCAAAACTATGAAAGACTTTCAGTAAGTTTCATCTATTTGATATTTACAAAGAATTGTCTTCATGTCCTCTGAGACTTTTACAGAATATACTATTCTTTACTTTTGTAAGATGTTGGGTTCATGGGTTACCGTGAAGTTCCTCAGTTATTAGTGTTTATCATTAGTTTATCAGCATTCTTATTAGTTAATTAATCAGTATGTTTTATGTGCCTTGGATCAATTAAAGACAAGCATTGCCAAATTCTTAATATTCAGATTGATAATGCAAAATGTACCTTTTTGCTGTCATCTTTTCTACTTTTCAATTATTTCACTGCTCATTATTGCTTCTAACACTGGTTGACCCAGGAAAGAGGAAGTAAAATTTAAATCAACTCCTTTTCCATGCATTAGCAACTCTGACAAAAAAGATTTTACGACAGATGTTTATTATTAATAACACGAACAATAGCTGACATTTATATAGTGCTTTATGATTTAAGAAGTATTATATGTGATTTTTCTTGTTTGATCCTTACAACACTCTTTTAAATTTGAAATTCATGAGATTTTTTGACTAATAATGTGAACAAATAGGCAAAGAAAACTTAATAAGCAGAATAGTGTCTAAAAACATATAATAAAATAATATTGCTTGCTGTTAGTTTCCCAGAAGCAATAATAGGAGCCAGAGAGCACTTGGAAGCATGATAGTCACATTGCAGTGACTACACTTAACAGAGTACCTGGCATACAGTAGGCACCTAATAAATGTTTATTGATTATGTAGAATGTGGAACAAAAGGGATGATTAAAAAAACTTGACTTTAGTGATGGCAGACAAACTTCAACCAAAGGGCAGACCTCACATATAGGTATAATATGCTAGACTCTCTACTTCATTCATGTACTACTGTCAGTAGTTATTTTTACATTTGCAATACAAATAATAAGACTCCATGAATCCTCCAGTAGCCAATACTTTGGAGATTCAAGTTTCTGAAAAGCTGTTTAATGTGGAAGACTTAAAATTCTACCTTCAAAAACTATCTTTCAGAAAAAAGAAGAAAGCTTCAGAAATGGCATAGAAAGTTTTACAGAGGGAATGTGGTATATAGGAAAGAGCACTTAATTTATAGTTAGAGGGCCTGGGTTTGGATCCCTGCTATGCATCTTACCAACTTCTGACTTTGGCCAAGTCACTTAAACATCCTGATCCTCAGGTCCTCATTTGAAAAGTGAAGATAATAATATTTATATTATCTATTACTTAGTGTTGTTGTGAAAATGTGTATGAAGGCTTTTAAACCTATATAGGGAGTCCAAAAGTCCTAATGGGATTTTAAGCTTGAATACCTCAAATAGCTTTGGGGACACTATACAAATGTAAGCCAGTCAGCAGCCAACAGATTTATTAAGCACCTACTGTGTATCAGGCACTGTGCTAAGCTCAGAGGATACAAATACCAAAAAAAAAAAAAAGAAGATGGGTCTAGTCCTCAAGGAGCTAACAATGTCAGGGGAATGACAATACATAAAAGGAAAGGGAATGGGGGCAAGGGAGGGAGAGGGAGGTACCTCAGGGGCAAGATAAAGTCCAAATGCATGTAGTGGGGTGGGCAATGAAGAGATGGCTGGCCTGAGTGCCTTCCTGAAATAGAATTTTTAGAAGGATCTCTCCATTCCACCTTCTGTTCAGCGGGGTCCCAGGTACCAGAGGGTACTGATGAAGTGTGAGTGCCAAGTTTAAAGCAATCTTGCCCAGTGATGAGGTTCCTGGGGGCATGATAAAGTCCAAAGGATGGTAGCTAGGTTTTACTATGGCCTTTAGGGCCCATAGAGCAAAGATGGAGAATCTGATTTTTAAGGCCCTTTTCAGCTGTGAGAGTATGATTTTCCTTTTACTTTACCCCCAAAAATCACTTTTTAATGGCCTCCTTTTCAAAACTACCTCCAGCCTATATTTCTAACCAAACTTAATTTTTAAGTATTTTTCATTTTTCTTAAAACTCTTGAAGCTTTTTAATTGTTGCCTATGTGGAAAGTTTTAATCTTTCCTTCTTGATTTTATTTAACTTAGCAGTTTATACCAAAAGTATCTCTGTGCTATGTAGTTTCATAAGTCAATCTAAGATATACCTAATACTTAAAACCAGAGAGAAAGCAAGAAAGAAAAAGAAAAACTATAGATCAATATCTTTAATTAAAATTGATGTAAAAATATTGAATAAAATATTAACAAAGAGGCTGTAGCCATATTTTTAAAATATTGTATACTATGATCAGGTAGTACTGATTTCAAGAATGCAGGGTTGTAGGAAAGTGACAGCGGAATAGCCCATATTAATAACAAAACAATAAAAATCACATGATTCCATCAATAAATGGCAAAAGGCCTTTGACAAAATAAAATATTCTTTTGTGTTTAAAAAAAATCTAGGAAGCCTAGAAATAAATGAACCTTTCCTGGTATGATCAGCTGCATTTATCTAAGTCTAAGACTAAGAGTAAGTATCACTTGTAATAAATAAATACTAGAGGCCTTTCTAGTAGGTTCAGAGGTAAAACAAGCATGTCAGTTGTCATTGCTAGTATTTGATATAGTTCTAAAAATACTGGCTAAAGCAGTACAATGAGAAAAAATAAATTGAGGGAAGAAGCATATAGTCAAAGAAACAAAATTATTGCTTTTTGATGATGATATATGATGGTTTACTTAGAGAATTCTAGAGACAAAAATTTAATATATATAGAAATAATTACAATAAAGTTAGCAGGATACAATGTAAATGTACAAAATTAATCAGATGCTCTTCACAGAAGAAGCTGAAAACTTCAGATCTCATCATCATGCTGCTAACTCAATCTTGGATACTCAGACATCTTCCCACCTCCATCAGCCTTCTCTCCTCTCTGATTGCAGGGCTGGAGAGTGGAGTACTAAGCTCCTTCTAAAGCCTTCCTTTATAGAGGGCAGAAACTGGACTTTGGACCTACTCCCCACTCCATCTACAATTCTGCTTGGTTTCAATTCATGGGACAAGATACCCCTCACCACTACCCAACTGCTTTCCAGCTTCCTTTTATGTCTTGTCTTCCCCCATTGTATTGTAAATTCCTTTTGGAAAGGGGCTGTCTTTCTTTTTCTTATTTTTATCCTCATTGCTTAGTTTAGTACCTGGCACATAGTAGGTACTTAATAAATCTTTGTTAAATTGAATTGAAATAGAAAAAAAAATTCCATTCAGAATTGCTATTGAATGTGTACATCTGAGAGTTCATTTACCAAGACCTATGCAGGAATTATATAAATGCAATTACCAAAACCTTTTTATAGAACTAAAGGAAGACTTAAATAATTTTAAAGTAATTCATTTTTCATGATTGGGCTATGCTAGTATAGGATGAAATTTATTTTACAGATTCAAAGCCATGCCAGACTACTGACACATTACTTTATAGAACTAGACAAAATTATAACAAAATTCATCTGGTGGAACAAAAGGTCAAGATCTCAAGGGAACTTTTTTAAAAATGGAAAGGAGGGATACCTAGCAGTATCAGATCTCAAATTATACTACAAAGCAGTAATCATCAGAATAGTTTGGTAGTTGTTAAGAGATAGAGAAGTCAAACAGTGGAACAGATTAGCTATACAATATATAAAAGCAAACAGGCACAGTAGCAACAAATTTTATTCTTTGGGATTGGGGAATGAGAAATCTGAATGCCTGGGAATTCCCAGGTATTCCCAAATCATAAAGTATTCTATGTTTTTCACAATATTTTGTTTCTGTTTTTTAAATAATAATGGAGTTACCATGATGATAAACAGTGAATCATTTTTCTGTGATAAGTTTATTCTAAAAGCTTCAGGGATTTCCTGTAAAAATAATGTAACATAAATGCATGGTTTATTATTAACCAATATATTGTGACAACATATTGTCACAAGGATTCAAATATATATTTGTGTTTTAATTTAAACAATTAGTGATTATTATTTAAATTATTTTAATCATGTGATTAAATTGATTATATGATGAGTGATATAAATGATTATGATAATTTAATGATTTATAATACATTTATAATAATTTATATTATCCAACTCTTATAAGAATGTGTGTACCAAGCAAATTGGATACTTATATTGGTCAGTTAGGGTACACTGTTCCTTAGTGTTGGATAACCTCTGAAAAATTCTTACTCTTTGGCTACCTTTTTTCAAGGTTTCATGTAGAACCCCACGCTCATATGATATGACAAAATCAAGTTATAATGCAGATAAGTAGTTGGAGTCTTTTTGGCCTTCATTATACTTTTTTATTGGGCTAGAGTGGTTTCAAGGATGCTGTAGCTAGGGTTATAATAACCAGGGCTTTGCCTTATCGTACCAGATAAGTAATAAAAACAACTCATTTATTTAGCAGTCTATTTATAATGCCACATTAATCCTGTAGTAATAATGTTAATAGCTAACATTTATATAGCACTTTAAGGTCTGGAAAGCACTTTATATGTATTATCTTATTTGATTCTCACAGCTACCCTTTTACAGATGAAGAAACTAAGATCAAGTGACTTGTCCATAGCGAGGGAATGTCAGTGGCAGGATTTGAACTCTGGCTTTGTTATTTTACTGAACCCCAAGTCCACTACTCTATCCATTGTACCACCCAGCTACCTCACGAGGTCGTGAGGGTCAAATGAGATCATATATGTCAAGTGCTTTGTATACCTTAAAGCACTGTCTAAATGTCTGTTACTATTATTGCCTTGATTGTTAACTCCAAGATATCCAGAGAAACAAAAAATATTCTCAAACTATTGAGATTTATGGAAAGACTCAAATGAAAATCACATTAGATGAGATGGTGTTGTTGAGGTTTCAGTTTTCATTGGTGGAGGGATCATAGGATTTAGAGCTGAAAAACCCATTGGAGATCATCTGGTGTAAGCCTTTCATTTCATAGCTGAGGAACCATAGACTCAGAGAAGTTATGATTTGCCTAGGGCTATTTAGGCAGTAGGTGGCAAAGACAGAATTCAAATGTCATCTTCCAGTTCCAACTCACCTACTTTTCCTACCATCCCAATTATGTAGATGAAACCACAGAATCATCAAAGTATCAGGCCCTCCAAATCTATGGTGTGCCCTGTTGGACCTTTTAGATTCTTATGTACCTCCAGACTTGAAGACCACTAATTTAAATTATTAGGATCATAATGCTTTAGATCTTTAGATTCAGAGCTAGAACTCTCCTTTCAGAAATGAAGGTACTAAGGTCCAGAAGTTGAGTACCAGACATAAAATTTAAACCTTGGTCCTTTGACTCCAATCCAATGTTCTTTCCACTGAAGCTCAGTTAAGTATTTATTTTTGTCTTTTAATCTAAGGTATGAACTATTTTCATTCATACTTCACATATATTTACTTATAGTCTAAGTTGATATTTTCATGCAGGTTAATGAAGGAAATGCATTTATTAGAATTTCAGATGACATCAGTTAAGACGGTATTACTGTCAGGAGACCTAAATTCTAATACCAGTTTCACTACTAACTAACCAGCCTTCTCTTTGCTTTTATTTCTATACCTGTCCTAGCTGTCTCACTAGGTTGCAATGAGGAAAAGAGAAAAAAAAGGAAAAAAGTAATTAGAAAAAGCTACATAAATGTAAATTATTATTTCTCATGAAAAGGAAACATTTGTGATGAAGGTAAATGTTTTTACAAGTGATAGATAATAGCTGTAGTAGGAACTTACTCAAAAAGTAGAACCCTCTTTAGACATGGATATGCATCATGTCCTTGGTGACTAGGCACTAGGCTACATTAGGCTACATTGGAGGTGAAGTAATGTTGTCATCTAATTTAGAAATCACCATTTCATGATCAAGTAACAAGAACATACTAATTCTGAAAAAAATTTCAGTATTATTTGTATTTCAAAATTACATGTTTCAGTCAGTTTCACCTATAAAGGAAGAAAAATATTATTTTGGAATGAGAGCATACTGTAATTATGTGTGTATTAAATTTATTTATATTAAAGTGATCTTTATTTTTCATTTTAGGGAAGATGTAGAAAAAGTCAAGACATCAGGAGAATGGAAAGAGGTCCATGACTTTTATCTAACAACGTTTGATTCTTTCCTGGAGCTCAGTGCTACGTTTAAGGTTAATTGATAGTTTTCTAATCCATTTTGTGTTTTCTTAATTTAAAATTCTTCACAAAAATGTGATTACTTTCCCCTTTGCCTTGTTTTCTACACTTCAGAATTAAGCATCTTTTAAAACAAATATGCTTGAACTAATGATTTAAATCCTATACAAAAACTATTCTGGTCTGTTATTGGTACAAACATTATTGTATGGTCCTTTTTTTCAGAATTCAGAAATGCTTGCTCACACACACACATACACACATAAATAGCTTCATTTTCAATATAAGTAATTTTTATAAAAAGGTTCTTCTAAATCATCAGATCAAAAAAAGAGTAGGTATAATTTCAATTTTATTACTGAGATCTGCTTTTATAAACTTATATGACATATTCAACTGTTTAATTGATTCAACTGTTTAATTGACTTTGTAGAAAGATGCCAATACACCATTCAATACCCTTGAAGATTCTGGGATTAATGCCAAATTTGTGAATGCTGTGTATGATGCCTTACTAAATACAGTAAGTATTATAAAATAAATCACTGAAAATATACATATGTAAATGTTCTAAAGTGTTTAGTGAATTTATAAGCTGTAGAATTTATTTTAACTTTTTTTAAGCCTAAAGATAATAGTTTTGGAAATTACCTATATAAAGTGATATTTAAAGCTATGTGATTCATTGAGATTGCCAAGAGGGGAATAAATCAGTGCAAATGCAGATCTCAAAGAATAGAAAAGTACAACTATACACTACTTAAATTCAACTACAGCCTTTATTGATGATACACAAAGCAGTGGCAGACGCAGAAAGGATATAAAAATACATGTGCCAAAAAGTTCTGCCAGTTGCCCGTTTTCTCCACAAAGAAGCATACTTCCTGGCTGTTTACAAAATTTGAGGATCTAAGTCTGAATAATAGCAGGGACAGGGCTAGTACTGTTTTGTACTTGGCAGAGTAAAAGGGGCTTCAGGGTTTTTAAATGTACCGGCAGATGCCTTTTAAATACACTAGTCAAATGCAAGGTAGGTTAGGATGTACTAATAGCTGAGAGAATTCTTTTGGGGGTGGAGGAGGCTACACTTATCAATATATCAGTCAAAATATTCTCACTGTTTCTGCCTACTGATCCCCTTCTCCCTGTTGAGAGGGTTACATAGTTTGACCAGCAGCATCAGAATGAAGTTGGAAAGGTTGTTAAATTTGGCAGGGTCTTGAATATAAGGTTAAAGAGTTTGAATTTTTATTCCATAAATATCTGAGAGCCGCTGAAGATTTTTGATTTGGGGAAGTAGGTTTTTTGAATGAACCTAGAGATGAGTATTTTTTTGTCATGTGCCTTTTATGAAATCACAGCACAAAAAAAATTTCTCATTAACCAAGATTTTAGTATGTTAGCTGTGTTCAATATTTTTATTTAAAACAAATTATTCATTAAAGAATAACATTTACCATTGTTTAAAATATATATTATGCAGCATATTTTATATAAAATATTTAATATATAATAAATTTATATAAAATGTATTATTAAACTGCATGACATTTTAGGATTTTTTTCCATTGCTTTGTAAAAATTCTCATCTTGCCATTTTGTTTTTAATTGCGTCATTTTGTGGCAACTAAGAACAAATATTTACATAACTTGCCCAATGCTGCTGTGGTGTTAGTACAATAAATTATATACAACTTTAATTTTTGTGTTAAGTATGGTCTCTTCTTATTTGTGTTCTTGTCATATTATCCTGTGAAGAAAGAGAAAGCAAAAACTTTTTTTTGCTAGATTTTTCCCTGTTAAATCTATAAATGTACCTAACATGTAAAAGTGAGGTTTTTTTAAAGTAGTTAGGTGCTAACATTTTAGTTTTCTTTACTTTACAGCCTCAAGATATTCAAAAGTCAGTACTGAAGGGTATCATTAACAGTCTATTAAGAGAATGGAAAGGGTAAGTATATTATTTATTTTATAATTAAATTTTAACTCCCTAATACTAAGTAAGGTGTTTATAAGTAGCTTATACTTTTAAAATATCAGATTGAAATATCTTCAGTTAAAGTAAAATACAATATTATTTAATAGATTTTTTCTTAGAAATTCACCTTAATTTTTCATTATACAGTTTCTGATACCATAGCTATAAAATTATTGTTACTCTTTAATGACATCATGAGCCATCCAAATTATTTATAATCCTGTTTTGAAAATGAATGCATTATTAAAAATCCCATTCCAATACTTCAGAACGTGGAGAAAAGCTCTTAGGATCATAGATTTAAAGTTAAAGGAACTTTGAGGCAATCTCCGCCAACTCCTTCATTTCTCACATGAGGAAACCAAGGCCTAGGTAGATCAATTGACTTTCCAAAGGTCATAAGGTAGCAGGTAGCAAAACTGGATTTTGAACCCTATTCTCTGACTACAAATCCATCCTGTCTTAAAGCCAAGTTAATTTATTTTTCCTTATTTGCACAACGGATTTGCAAGTGAAAAGAAGTACTTTGAACCTTGTTAGAAACAAGGTTGTGACCCTCCTTCAAAGCCTTGGCGAATGTCTGTTGCTTTGATTGTATGTGTAAATTATCTTGTTATCACGTATCACAAGAGAAATGGTTCCCATAACATATAGTAGTATCTAACCATAGGCAAATCACAACCTCTCAGTTCCTCAGACAGCTCTCTAAGATGGTAAATTATGGATGAGTTGTTGATCTGCATTGGTAGGTGAATTTTTCCACAGTGGGTATTATCCAAACTGATGAAATCACATATCCAGACTGTCCCACAATGCCATTCCTACTCTCTCAATCAATAACTGCTGTTATGAATCATTCTCTTAAGAGGAATTGAGGGATGCCTCATCAGAGAGAACCAAGGAAGATAAATAGGGTTGATAGCCTAAAACAGAAAATGTTTAAGTTTTCATGGGGATCTGCCAGTCATTTTACAAAATGAATTGAGAATCGCTGGTGCTTCAGACAAGAAACAGAGGCTTTCAGGGCAAGAGGCTTGAAGCAGGTAGACACCAGGGGAAATTTTCTCTGGCCACTGGAAGGAGCTATTATGATGTGAAGAGAGACCCTACAGAAGGTATGATGCTGAGCAAGTCTCTCTGGGTCTCTGTTTTCTCATCTTTTAAATGTGGAGGTTTCACTCTTTAAGGCTTTTACTCTGATTCACCTTTATTCGACATCAAAGCCACATGTCTATTAGTGAGGTGAGAAGATGCTAAATTGAAAAAGAGGTGGAGAAACAAAGTTTTGGAGACAAGTAGAACCAGCCTTAACAACCAGCTACTTATTGTTCCTCAAGAAAACCAAACCCATGTTGAAGAAATGAATCCGAGGTAAGAGTAGACCTTCCATGAGCCCAAAGCCATCCAGACTTTCAGGAAAGTAAACAAAAGTGCAGCTACAAGGTAAGTGAAGGATAACCTGGGGTCCAGTGGCAAATGAAGAAAACTCCTTCCATTTAGAGACTAAGGACTACATGAGAGGAGCCAGGAGGCTGGTGGTCAGTCAACAAGTCTATGAGCATTTATTAGTCTGCTACTGTGCTAAGACTGAAGATACAAGGAAGGACTTCAGGATGGATGTACAGTGTAGTCTAACAACACACCCAGAGCATAACCAATGAGTCTGTGCTAGATAAAATGTTAGGAAGCAGATTCAGGACCTAGGGCCTCAGCCTTCCGAGTCCTGTCAGCTAAGCAAAATTTTTTTAAAAGAAAAGGTTAAGACTTTATTTATTCAAGATGAGTATATCAAACAAGAAATATAACTTTTGCCTTTGGAATACTGTCATTGACATCGCTCCCAAGTGATGTTTATCATACTACTATTCTATGACAGGTTTTTCCATGCTGATTACAAGAAGTCAACTATCGTCAGTATGCACAATTAGTCAGCTAAGCAAATTGATCAATTAAACTAGAATAAAAACACTTGTGCACCTAAATTTGTTTCTTCATTTTTCCTCTTTCACTTCAGCTGAATAAACATTAAGTACATATCAGGTAGGAGGAATTTTGTTAGGCCCAGAGAAAACAAGACAAAAATAAAAAAATCCCTACCCTCAAAGAGCTTATTTTCTACCTGGAGGGTGCAACAGGTCCACACATCAGCAAAGGAGAGAATTAACAACTGGGAAGATTGGAGAAGGCTTACTTACCCGAGAAGGCATCTAACCTGAACCTTGAAGACAGATAAAGAATTCTATGAAGCAGCAATGAGGAGGGAAGGCATTCGAGGCTGGGGCTCAGCTTGTGAAAATGTACAAAGGTGGGGGATGGGAGTCCTGTGTTTGGAGAATAGCTAATAACCCAATAACCCTAACCAATTCAATTAGAAAATAAGTATGGAAAGGGAGGTTGGTGGCAGATTATGGAAAGCCTAATACCCAAGGCTGAGGAATCTCACAGAATCTGAGAGTTGGAAGGGAGCTCAGTGGCCACCTAGTAGAACTCATCACCAGGCTGAATCCCCATAGTTATTAAGGGGTTCTCCAGACTTTGCCAGAATGTCTATTGTTCCTGGTTGTGCCCCCTAGGACCAAACAGAGCAAGTTTGGTCCCTTTTCCATGTGACAACCGTTCAGATAGTTGAAGAGGGTTGTGATGAGTTTTCTCTTCTCCAGGCTAAACATCCCTAGTTTCTTCAAACAATCCTCATTTGTCATGAACTCAAGGCCTTTCATCATCCTGTTTGCCCTCCTCTGGACACTCACCCATGTCTGTCCTTCTTAAACTGTGTTCCCAGAATTCCCAAAATTGAACACAACATCCCAGATGAAGTCTGATATCGCATATGGCAGGAGTTCTTAATCTGGGGTGTGAACTGGTTTTTTAAAGCATGATAACTGTTTCCCTTTGTGATCCATTTATTTTATTTTATGCATTTAAAAATCTTATTCTGAGAGGGGATCCACAGGCTTCACCAAACTGTCAAAGAAGTTCTTGACATACAAGTTTGAGAACCCTTGATATTGTGGGACTATTGGCTCCTTATTTCTAGAAGCTGTGCTCCCTTTAATGCTGCCCAAGATTGCATTAGCTTTCCTGGCAGTCACACCACACTTCTAACTCATAAACAACTGCCATTTATCAATGTCTCTCTCATGTTATACTTGGAAGTTTGTTTTTTGTGCCCATGTGTATGACTTTACATTTTGATCTCCATTTTTTTGGATTCAGCCCAATCTTGCCTGTCAGGATCCTTTTAGATCCTGGTTCAGTCATCCAGTGCATTAGCTATCTCTTCCAGCTTGAAGTCATTTGAAAATTTGTTGGGCGAGTCATTTGTATCTTTATCTAAGTAACTGATTTAAAAATATTAAATAGCACAGTCCACAGTGTGTACACCACTAGGGACCTCCAGTCATATTGACAATGTGTGACCTGCTCAAGTCACTTAAATGACTTGGGCCTTATGTAAGTGAGATCTACTTCCTGGGGCCCCATTTCTTCACCTGTAAAATGAAGACATTAAAAAAGGGGCCTTGGAGGTCCCTTTTAAGCACTAAATCTATGATCCTGTGCACTACACTTTTAGTCTAGTCATACAACCAATTCTAAGTCCAACTTGCAATGAGATTTTGTTTGCTATGTTGTGTTGCTCAAGTAGTATTCCTTGGCATATTAGGAGAGCTCACCTCCAGAATGGTATGAATTGACTATTCACATGTATATTATGTTCTTAAACTGGGTGTTCAAAGTTGAGTAATGTCAGTGTTGAAATTAGTCATTCTGGAAACTCCTGTGAAAACTTTTCAGTGTCAGACCATGCATGTACTTTCACCAAATCAGGCAGTGCCTGCATGATGACACCCACTAAAAGAGGTTTTCACAGTGAGTCTTCTATTGCGCACAAAAAAATTTTTATACTGTACTTAGTATCAAAAGAAATACAAGAACCCTTTTTAGTGTAATGCTAACCATTTCGAAGTTGGTTAATTTTCAGTCTTTTCACCAAACTTGACAATCTGATTTGAAAGTTTCCTTGGTTTTATTTTAGATTGAGTTTTATTCTGGTTCTCCAAAGATTATCAGAACTACTTCAAGTAGTTATTTTGGTATCTGTTTGATCATGCTTTTGGAGTTTATACAGTCATAATGTACATCAATCAGTCAATCAACAAGTGTTTAGTAAGGAATTATTATGTGCCAGGCACTGCCTTTGTGACCTCTGACTCCACATTTTAATTTACTATTGACCAAGTCATACTAGCATTTATAGGACTTATAGTAAAAAAAACACTAAAGTACATAAATTAGATTTGGGACTGAACTACTAAGAACTGAAGGGAAGTACTATACCATTATTTATATTGACTTTTATTTTTTGTAAAAATTTAAATTCATTAACTCACTTATCAGACAGAAAAGATGAACCAAAAGATGCCCAGTTAGCATAAATCCAAAAAACCCCCAAAACTTTAAGTAGGGAAAAGTTGCTTGTCCTTCAACTTTACTGTGTTTACTGTGGTCCCAAGTTTTTCTCACAAGATTTGAAGTAGCAGCAGCAGTAATAGTAGCAGCAGTAGTAGCAGCAGCAGCAGCAGTAATATGGTAGTAGTAGCAGCAGTAGTAGTATAGTAGTAGCAGCAGCAGCAGCAGCAGCATAGTAATAGTAGCAGTAGTAGTAGCAGCAGCAGCAGCAGTATAGTAATAGTAGCAGTAGTAGTAGCAGCAGCAGCAGCAGCAATAATATAGTAGTAGCAGTAGTAGTAGTAGCAGTAGTAGTATAGTAGTAGTAGTAGCAGCAGCAGCAGCAGCAGCAGTATAGTAGTAATAGCAGTTATAGTAGTAGCAGTAGTAGTATAGTAGTAGTAGTAGCAGCAGCAGCAGCCGTATAGCACCTACAATATGCCAGACACTGTGCTAAGTAAGTACTTTACAAATATCATCTCATTTGATCCTCACAACAACCCTGGGAGGTAGGTGCCATTATTATCTCCATTTTACCTTTGAGGAAACTGAGGCAAAGTTAAATGATTTGCCCAAGTGACAGAGGCCAAATTTGGACTCAAGCGCTCTATCCACTTCACCACCTAGTGGCCTCAGGTAGTAGTTATAGTCTAAGGAGGTTTAAATATCTTGACACCAATTTGCAACTTACCTCATTACTTTGAGCCACAGTGTCTGGAAATAACCTGGTCCACTTCTTTCTTGGTTTTCAGAGCAGCCAGTCTCTCAGTCTGTCTGCTCAAATGTGGTGTTTCTTTCTGGAACAGCCCATAGCAATCCTCTGTTCTTTATAGTTTGTGAAGAAGCATATGAATAGTAGAGTGTTCAACCTAGAACGGATATTTAAGGTTATCTAGTCCAGTCTCCTCATTTGGCAGGTAGGAAATGGAGGCCCAGAAAGATTCCTCGTGTACTCATTTGAGGGACAAAATGAATACTAAATAACATCTTTGTGACTGTCACTCCTGGCCTAACTGACCCTTCCCTCCCCAGCCCTAACACTCCTAAGCTCTCTTGGTATGACTCAGTTCTTCTGGCAAACCTTTATTGACCAATTCAGTAGGAATTTAATATTTATCGTAGTCACTGATCAGACTTCTGTTTCTTTTCAGGCCACGATCAAAAGATGATCTTAGAGCATATTTTATACTTTTACAGGTAAGACAGTAAAAACCGAGCTAAGTGATTCTGGTCACATAAACTTGTGTTTATGTATATACAGTGAATAATGCAGTGCAGTAAAAATGTAAACTGTTGATTTGAGTGAGAATATCTTGATATTTAGTGAATACCAATCATTTGTGACCAAAGAACTAAGGCTATTGACAAATTTGTAAAAGGAATCTTAGCCAAAGTGAGGTTTAATTACTTTCATTATCATTTGCACTTTAGCTGCACACATAGCCAGAACACACAGGTGAAAGAAACTTCTCTTCTCCTTTTTCCTATCCAGCTTATATTTGGCCTGGGAGTTAAATAATTCCTGCTCTTTAGTCATCTTCTTATAGTTACTGGATCTTAAACTTTCCTATTTCTTCTCAGAAATGTTTGAGAAAGCTGTTTTGTGAGAAACTATGGACTATTCTCCATAAAGCAAATGTACGGAACCTTTGGGAGGGGGAGCATATGAGGGACACAGAACCATTGTGTGTGGTGGGGGAGGGAAGCAATTGACATCTACGTACAAAGGCATCTAAAATTTGTTTTTGTTTTGTGGTATTTTTTTTAAAGGAAGAAAGCAAATATTTCTCTTATCTACTTTTAAAATTAAGAACAGGGAACATAAAACTGCATGAAAGAAATAAAAAGTTATGAAATTCATTTCTATACCATGAGTGACTTAAAAAGGAAAAAGGGGAAGAGATAGAAGAAGGGAGTAAAAGATAGAAAAGGATGAAGAAAAAGAGGACCAATATTTACAGGAGAGGAGAAAGAACGGAGCAGATACCTTAGTATCAGAAGGGACAATAGACAGATAATCAATAAATAAACAATAGACAAACTCAGTTTCTACTCTTGTCATATCTAGCTACTCCTTTTAGCTATGAGCATCAGACTAAGTAACTTATTGCAACCATTGTCTTTTGAAAATCTGTAGTCTAGCCATCCACCCTTTCCTCCTATTCCTGCTTTTCAACAACTGAAATAAGGTTTATTGTCCCATGGAATTCTTCTAGGTGTTTTTGTACATTTTGAAGTAATGACTTATGTCTTAGAAAGTTACTACAGAACCTTAGAAGTGTTTGGAAATTTACTTTTAAATTTACTTATCTATACTTGAAACATTGGCATTTAGAAGATGACATTTAGAAATTACCAATTCAGCAACAAAATAAGCATTTATTATGCACCTACTTGGTATTATGTACCAAGCATTATGCTAAGCCCTGAGAAAACAGTGCAAGGCAAAAGCAGGTCCTTTCCTCAAAGACCTTACAGTCTAATGGGAGAAAGAATATGTAAACAATTACTTAGAAACAAGACATATTCAGGATAAATTGGAACTGTATCTGTTTGGGAAATTAGGGCATACATACAGAGTAGTTTAAGTTTGCATTCAGAATCAGCATCTATTTCATTTTCTAAGTATTTTTGTTGAATCAGATCTAATTTTCAGTTGGGTCATACTTCAGCAAATATGGAATCTCATCAATATGAACACTTCCTCCATCAGTAAATATCACAGACTACCTGTTAACCTTCTCATTCTATGTAATTGTGATCTCCTTGAGGGCAGAAAATATCTTTTGCATTTCTTTTTATCCCTAGTGCTCAGCACAGTGCCTGGTACATAGCAGGCACTTAATAAATGTTTATTGACTGACAGACTCTATGTCATCCGATGACTTGTCCAGAGAGGATCTGCCCAAGGTATTAGAGGCTCCTTTAACTTTCTCTGGGGAGCAGTGTAGCACTTAAGCTGTCCATCTGTTATGCCTTGCTCTAGGTCACCTCCTTTTGCAGCTAGACATTTCCTAGATGGTATCTTTTACACCATTCCTTACCTGGGAGTGATTGTTGGTAATATGCTATAAACTCCTTAGACCCATTCTGTATATTTTGCCTTTGGTTCCCTTGGAATTTGAATGTTTTCAAGATTGTAATGTTTTATGATTCATAGTCATATTAGCATTACTCCCCCCAAAATGGTATTAATAAGTTAAGTCATAGTAGGATTGATAAATAATGAGAACCAACAAAAAATGAGAGGGAACTCCTTAGAAATAAGAGGGAGAAAGACTTAGAACTTGAAAAAGGGAAGGGTAAGGGACTCAAGTTTTAATGTTATTATATTCTACAATTGTTATTATGCCCTACTGTTCATTTGAGCTGTAGTAGTTATTGTGATTGTTGTTTTTTAAAATTCTGAATCACTCTCCATCAATTTAGAATACTCTATTCTCCCTTAGAAAATGTATGTTTCCCATTCCTCTTACTCTCTTTTTTTCAAAGATTCTTTTTTAAAATAAATGTAATTATTTTCCCATAAAATTCTAGAGGTTTTCTGTGTATTTTGAAGGAATAATTTAGGCATTAAAGGATATTCACCTGATACCTTATGTTTGAATTTGTTTTCCTAAATTATAATTTATCATTAATTTCATTTTATTTAGACTGTCATACATTCTTTTTTTTAGTATTGCAAAGTTTTAACAAAATGTCTATAATGTCTTTTGCAGAATCCTCAGTTTAATAACACATCTACTTATGTCATCTATGCCCACTTGCTAAGACAGATAGCTACCTTAGTGGAAGCGGACCACCATTTCCTTGTTCACTGGTTTAAAAAGTAATTTTTTCCATGATTCTGAATGTTATTAATCTTACTGTTTGTTTGAAACCATCTGAAAGATTTAATAATAAGATGCATTTAAATATTTTCAAATATGTATTAGTAATATTTATACACAATATTGCTTCAAAAACCTGTTGTAAAAGCTACTATACAAAGATAAATGCATGCTTTAGTAGAAATAGCCATTTTTATATAATTTTGGAATGTCTCTAGTGTATTTTTTGTTTTATGAGATAGATTTCTATTGCTAGCTTTTCAAATATCTCAGAAATAATGATTTGACATAATACTTTTATTTTCATCTAAAAAGTTCACTTTTTTTAAACATTGCTCATTATTACTTACTTAGAGCCTTAGGGGAAAGAGTATAATATAATGTAAAAGGTAGAGGCAGAAGACTTGGGTTGATGGCCTACCACAGTTACTTTATTAAGCTAGAAGGCCTTGAACACGTCACTCTACCTCTCTTAGACTCAGTTTCCCCTAAAATTAGAAAATTGGACTAGATATTTTCTAGGTGTCCTTTTTAGCTCTAAAATTCTGTGGTTCTTCCTATCTAAAAGCTAATGAAATGAAAATTGGTTATTGTAAGCCATTTGTAAGAGATATAATACTCCTTTTTTAAGGTACTAAATCTACTTTCAAAATAACTTTTATTTTTTTATTTAAAAAGCTGAGAGGCAAAAAATATCTCAAGATTAGAAAATAATTAAAGTAAAAAAGTCCAATAAATCAGCAAGCCTGATAATCAACATTATAATAATCATATTTTGGTGTTTATTTCTTATTTAATTAAAACCATTATTCAAAGAAGAAGTATATATCTTCTCTAATTCCTCATAATTTAAAATATTGATATAATTTTAAAAGAATATTAGAAATTTTTGCATGTTTTGCCCAATAAGCATGTCTCCAAAATGTAGAAAATGTTTCATTTGATTAGAATTATTTCAAAATCTTTCCTAGGTTATCACAAAAGAGGTTCAAGCAATTGGTAGACAGATTGCTACAGTTTATTTCCTTACGCTTGTTTCCTGCAAAGCCTGAAGAGTTCCCACCTATGACAAAATGTTCCTGGTGGATTCCATCAGCAGCCAAAGTCTTGGCTTTACTTAGTAGGTTTTTCTTCCTCTGATTTTATTATAAATATTGCATTTATTTATTTAAGTGGATTTAAGTATACTATCTTTCCCTGAAGATTTCAGTGCCCTACATAGATAAACTTAAGATTTCTCCCACGAAGAGAATTGTTAAGTAGTTTTCACTTCAGTGGTAGTTTTCTGAATAAATTTACTTGAATAATAAAGTACATTCTTAAATATTTTGCTGGGTTATATCCTCCTGTGTATCAGTGAAGTTTCAATGGCATATTGTAAAGCCAGCAGTCACAGATGACCTACTAAACTGTGCTTCCTAAGAAAGGAATTTCCATTCATGTGTAAGGGATCATGGGAGACAATGACTGAGGCTGGAAAACAGTATATGGAAATGGTGGTATGTGCCCTTTCCTGCTGTGATCACAATGGTGTGTGTGTGTGTGTGTGTGTGTGTGTGTGTGTGTGTGTGTGTGTGTGTTATATTCATGTATGTTTGTGAAGAAATCATTGGCAGAAGTTTCCACTCAATTTCAAAGCATTCCTTGCAAATGGAATTAGAATTTATTGAAATGATGCTCTCTAACAAAAACCTTTCTCATTTTGTACATTAAAATGCTTCATTGCAATAAAATAAGCACATGAGTTACATGTCAGTTTCATATGTAAGATGATAAGGATCATGCCAGAAGTTTTCTTTTCAGATGCTGCCAATGATCTGGCCCACCTTCCTGTCATTCCTTATACTGATTTCTATAATTCTACATTGGATCATATTGATCTCATGGAGGAGTATCACACTTGGCAGTGCTTTGGAAATTCTCGAAGGTAAGACAGGTCACTAGCCAAATGCAGCCCTTACTCATCTGATCATACATGGCAGTGGAAAAAAATTGATTTAATTAAAAAGTAGTTTTGTCATTTACTTTCAGAAGAAAGGCCCTATACCAACCTAGTAAATAGATTATTAAAGGGTGTCCCTTTAACACAGTGACTTTTTTAGGTAGATCCCTGGGATAGTTCACTAAAAAAAGAAATGTTTTTCCTTAATCTGTTTTCTGTTTCTGTTTTTGAGCAGGTTTTCCTTCTGTCAGTATCCATTTGTTATTTCTATAGCTGCAAAAAAAATCATTATTCAGAGGGACTCAGAGCAACAGATGATAAGCATTGCCAGGGTAAGCCAGATCATAGAAAAAGTTGTATGTTGTCTGTAATCAATACAGTGAACATGCTTTTTGAATTTTCCTAGCATAATTGGTGAAACTTCCAAATAAACTTTTAAAACAGTGGATGCCCAGACAATATCAGGAAGCTCATGTTGAGCACAAACCTCTCCTAGAATTCAGCTTCACAGAATCTCGGCCCCTCAGAGGTGTAATGGGCAGTCAGAGTTTATCAAACCCAATATGGCCCTGTGTAGAAATCCCCTCTACAACACAACTACCTTCAGTGGCAGGTAATCCAGTGCCTTCCAAGGCTGTCCATTCCTCTTTTGGACAGCTCTAAGTGCTGAAAAAGTTTTTTCTTATAAAATCTACCTCCCAGATTCACTTTCTCCTTCTCATTCAACCCTTAAGGGCCAATCAGAGCAAGTCTAATCTCAAAGTCACATGACAGTTCTTCAAATTCTTGAAGCCAACTAGCTGTTGTGGCACCCTCACTCACAGTTGAAAGGGACCATACTAGTTCATCTTACCCCTGAACAAAAATTCCCTCTACAATGTACCCAATGCAGGCCATCCTGCATTCCTTAAGCTATCACTGCCACCATTTTGGTTGTTCTCCTCTTGACCTAATTCAGTTTGCCAATTCCCTTCCTAAAATGTGGCACACAGAATTGAACCTTGTATTCCATATGTGGTCTACTCAAGACATAGTACAATGGGAATATCAGCTAACTTTATTATGGACACTATTCCTCCATTACTAAAGCCCAAGATTGAATTTGCTCTTTTGGCTGCCATTATGACATCTCATCAGATTTGGAAAAGTAGTAAAAAGATGAAATGCTGAAGTATCTGAACTATACTTTGTAGATTAAGACTTAGGTTAGCATAATTCTATAGCTACATTATTCCAACCTTAAGTAACCAGAGAAATATTGACTAAAGGTATAGTGACCATTTTGTGTCTTCATGGGCATATTCTGAAACAATTGGGACATGTGAGAGTTTTACAAGAAAGCAAATATATCTTCCAGAGTACTGGAGTATATACCAAAGAATTTAAAGAGGGACAAGGGTTCCAATATATGTCACACATTCTAAGGAAATTAGAATGTTTATTAAGCCCTACTAGATACAACATGTTGTGCTAGAGAAACAAAGACAGGGGCAGGGGGAGAGATGCTGCCTTCAAAGAGTTTACCAGGAGCTACATTAAAGAAGTAGTTTCAAACAAATAGAAATGGAGGTCACTAATCCATATATAAGGATCCCTTGGGCCATGTATTGATTTAGTTTTAAAATGTAACATTATCTATTTTTTAGTATTTTTAGTTATTTTGTCAAATATTTCCCACTTGGATTTTAATTTGATTTGGCCACGCTTGGGAATATTGCTGGCCTCTAACAGCCTGGGTGTGTTTGATACCTTTGCATTAAAGCATCACAAAGTAAATAACAACTTTGTGTCAAGATAAGAAAGGCACACAAGAAGTACTGAGCCTTCCCTATTATCTCCGAAGATTTCAAATTGCTACCATTTCTTGTTTAAGCTATAGTCAGCTTGATTGGGGCCTTTCTTTGTTCTTTTATGTTTAAATATATATAACAAAGAATGTGAAAACTTGACAGAAATATTTCCTATATTCATTAAAGTAACTACCATGAAATCATTCCCCTTCAGGAATGTTAAAATCGATTTTATAAATCAGGATAACTATCCTAGAGAGGCTGCCCCCATCTGTGCATTCTTTATAGTTTACAAAGGTAGTCCTGAACCCATTATTGGAACTCATTACCCACATTCTTAAACCAAATCACCATGAAGAAAACTCACTGAGTTATCCTGCCAGCCTCACTTCAAGTAGGGTGAGGTGAGATAAGAGATGAGAACAAGAACTCTGTCATAAGAACTCCCATTTTTTCTCAGCGTATCTCAGCTAGGTATTGAGAAAGAAGTCTGATTAAAGTAAGCTGTACATTACTGCTAGTAGCAGCTACCCCTTCCCCCAGAGTGCCTGCTTGTTAAGCCAAGTGAATTTGTTGATTGGTAGAATTTCAGGCTGTATGAGAGAGATGTTTCGTAATGGGTCTGAGGAGAGGATTTTCACACTATTCAGTCCCATCTGCCTATATGTAAAGTGGGCCCCGAGGTGGGGGAGTTATAAATCTCTCAACTCTTTCTTTCTGACAGTTGACACAGCTGGGACCTAGAAGTATCCCTTTCTCCTTCCAGGACTATCTAATAGCACCTTTTCCTCCAAAAAGGACAGTCATTCATTGTTTTACCTCCCTTTTCCCCATCAACTTCCTCTATGATCCCTGAGACCTCATTTGGCCCCATATGATATTCACCAATAGAAAAGAGAGAAATATTATTATTCCACCTTAAGTAAACTGAATTCTGAGCACTTCATTGTCTTCTATACACCAATTCTCAAACATATATGTCTTCTTGAAGACTTCTTGAATTATGACTTCTTGAAGATAGCTCTAACTAGAAAATCTTGGAATCCCTTAACTATTGGGTCTTCTAGAAACATAAACTCTCAGAGTTGCAAGATACTTCAGAGTCTATCTAGTCTAATTTATACCTGAACAAGAATACCTCATAACAAACCCCTTGGCAGGTGATTTCTTTAACCTAAGTATAATACTGCATTTATCTCTATTCAATTTCATATGATTAGTCATCCAACTTCTTTCTGGATACCTCTGGTAATGGAGAGCTTGCTTATCATTTGAGTTGACCCATTCTGCTTTCAGACAATTCTAATTGTTATGAAGTGTTTCCTTACAGGGAACTGAAATATGCCTCTCTACCACTTCTATCATTGCTCTGACCTCTGAGATGATAATAAATCTAATATTTAGATTGTGGACAGCTAGGCGGCACAGTGGATAGAGCGCCAGCCCTGGAGTCAGGAAGACCTGAGTTCAAATCTGGCCTAAGACATGTGCTAGCTGTGTGACCCTGGTCAAGTCACTTGCCTCAGTTTTCTCATCTGTAAAATGAACTGGAGAAGGAAATAGCAAGCCACTCCAGTATCTTTGCCAAGAAAACCCCAAATGGGGTCACAAAGAGTCAGACATGACTGAAACAACTCAACAACAACATTTATATACCACTTTAAGATTGATAAATCACTTAACATATAGTATCTCATTTGATCCTTAAAAGGTATATATCATTATTATTCCTGCTTTATAGATAGGAAATTTCTATTTATAGGACATTGAGGCTGAAAGAGATTAAGTGACTTGCCCAGGGCCATACATAATGAGGATCTTTGACAGAATTTGAATTCTAGTCTTCCTACTCACATCTAGCACTTTATCCATTAGATCATCTAACTGCCACAACAAATCTGTCTTCAGTAATTCTCCAGTCATCTGCTGTATTTCCAGTTCTTTACTTTCTACCAAAAGTGCTGCTATAAATGTTTTTGTATGTAAATGAAATCTTTCTATCTGTGACTCCTTGGGTTATATACATAGCAGTGGGATCTCTGTATCAAAGGGTGTGGACATTTTAGTCACTTTTATAACACAATTCCAAAATGCTTTCCAGAAGAGTTGGACCAATTCAGAGCTCCACTATTTTTGAAGTATACCTCTTTTTCCACAGCCCTTATGACAATAACTTCCCATCTTCTGCCATCTTTGCCAAATTTTCTGGATGTGAAAGTAAAACCTCAGAGTTGTTCTGATTTGAATTTCTCTTATTAGTGATTTGGAGCAGTTTTTCATATGTTTGCAATTTTCCTTGTGAGAGCTATTTGTTCATATCCTTTTGGGGGAAAATCCAGTCTTTCAGCCAGTTCTGAATTCACCTAAATGCTATCACCTATCCTACAGCTCTCCAACTTGTACACAAGTCTATCATGAAACACTTTGTCAAATGCCTTACTGAAATTCTGAGATATATCATTCATATCCTCCTGAACCATCAGTGTGGTAATCCTCTTAGAAAAAAGTGTGTGAATTTAGTCTTACATGAACTCCTGCTCATTCTCAGTGATCACTTCTTTCCTTTCAAAATGTTTATAATCCATGCCTTTAACAATATGTAACAAGAGGTTTTTCAGCAATTGAAGTCATAATTACAGACTGATAGCTTGAAGGATTTATTTTTGTTCTGTTTTTGAAAACTGGAAAAACATTTGCTCCAGCCTTGTGTCATCTCTCTATTTTTCAGTTTTTTCAGAAATTAACAACAGTGATTTAGTGGCCACATCAAATTCTTTCAGTTTCCTAGGATGTGGTTCATCTAAAACTTGTGACTTGAATTTACTGATGGTGCCTAGGTATTCCCTTACAGTATTCTCAGTTATTTGGTGTTTTAATTCCCTATCAATCATCTTTGTCCTAATCTTCTCATGATTATAATTTTGCTTAGTATAAAATAAGAAGCAAAATGAAAACTGAATAGTTAACCCTCCCTTCTCTGTGTCATCATCATCCCTTCACCCTGGAAAGTCATCCTGGGAAGGATCCAAGATGGTGGAGTAGAAGAAAAGAAATACAGCTAAGCTTTCATCAACAGCCCCTCCACAAAGATCTAGACAGACTGAATCCTGACTGGAAAATCTAAGAAAAAAATCACAATGACTCATTTTTTTCCAGTCCAAGTTGGCATAGGGAGAAAGACAGAGAGAACTATGGATTCTGGGAATGGGATCTAGCCAGGAACAGTCATGCAGAGTATTCAGGGACTGAAAGAGGCCCGAGGCTATTCACCAGGGAAAGAAGCCCCAGGACACAGAGGGCCAGACCTTGTACAGAAATATATACCAACTGGCAGTTCTGCCTCTTACTACCTAGTTTTGAGTCACAGATACAGAGAAGACGGAGGAGAGGACCTTCTCCTATGTGTCATATTCCATGGCAAGAAGTGATCACAGGCCCTGGGCTATCTGCTAGGCAAGAAACAAGTTCAAAAGCAAGCAGCAGCTATGGATCTCTGGCTCTGGGAGTGAAGTGGAACAGGAGAAGTTTCAGTTTGAATCTCCAGTCTGAAGCCAACAGCAAAATAATCTGGGCAGGAAATCCAGACAAAAGGGAAGCCTACCATTCTGTCACTCTGGACCAGCAGAGCTTTCCAGCTGGCTGATTATGGTTAAATCTAGAAACAGTCTATTGAAACCCCAACCAGGAATAAGTCCATAAGTATACTATTAAGAGCCAAACCCAGGTCAGGAGCTTGCAGAGCTCAGAGTGAGAGAGCTGTGGTCAGACTTTGCCATGGATCCAACAACTTTGGGAGCACTGAAAGTTTATGGGTCCCTAGCCTGAGCTCTTCCTGAGATATTGGAATAATGTAATACTCAATATCCTCAAAGAAAGCAACAGTAGGACCTAAGAGGACACAAACTCAGCCCAGATATTCCTTCTATAAATGCACAGATCCCTCCTCCACATAAAATCCAAAGTTAGAAAGTAGGTTGGAAGAAGAAGGAAAAAAGAGAAAGAGAGAATCCCACCATAAATAGCTATTATGGTGATAGGTATATTCAAGACCGAAACCCAGAAGAAGAGAATGACTTCAAGACATCTATAAGCAAGGCTTCAAACAATAATACAACTTGGGCACAAGTTCAACTAGAGCCTCTAGAAGAGATGAAACAAGAGTTTTTAAAAGAATTAAACATTTTTTATAAATAAAATAAGAGTGCTGGGGGGATTATAAGAGAAATGAAAGTCATAGAAGAAAGTATTGGAAATAGATCTAGTAGCTTAGGACAAGAAATATGAACCTTACCCATAGAGCAAACTCCTTGAAAATGAGAACCAATCAAAAAGAAACTAATGACTCTATGACACAACAAATGTTAAAACAAAGTTAGAAGACTGAAAAAAATAGGTGAAAATATAAGACATTTCATAGCAAAAGCAATTAGCCGGGAAAACAGATCAAGGAGAAAAAAAACCTTGGGAATCATTGGACTTCCTGAAGGCCAGGACCCCAAAAAAGAAAAACCTGGACATCGTGTTTCAAGAAATCATAAAAAAAAACTGCCCAGAACTCTTAGAACTAGAGAACAAAGTGAAAATATAATCCACCGGTTATCCCCTGAAAGAAACTCCAAAATAAAAATTTCTGTGAGAAACATAGGCAAAATCAAGAGCTTCTAGGTCAAAGAAAAAATACCAGAAGGAGTCACAAAGAAAGAATGCAAGTACCAAGGAGCTATAGTCAGGTCACACAAGATTTAGCAGCCATCACTTTGAAGGAGCAGAGAGCTTAGAATGTATTTCAGAAAGCAAATAGGGTTACAACCTAGAACAACTTACTCAACAAAATTGAGTGTAACTATACGAGGAGAAAAATTGATCTTTAATATAATAAAGGACTTTCATACATTCCTGATAAAAAGACCAGATCTGCATAGAAACTTTGAAATATGAACACAGGAGTCAAGAGAGATATTTTAAAATGTAAAACTGAGCAAGAAATCACAAGGGACTAAACAAGGATAAACAGTTTACGTTCTAATATAGGAAGGTGGTAGATGTGTTCCCTCAGAACACAGTTACCGAAAGTCATAGAGCAAATCTAAGAAGAAACCTGAAGGTAGTTTTGTTATGTTTTGATTATCTCAAAATAAGAAAAGAAGAAAAGAATATAGTATGAGGGGAAAGGAAAAGAAGAGTGGGAAAAATTCCTTCACATAATCAGTTTTCAAGTAGAAGACTACAGCTAACTCCAGATTAGTGCAAATAATGAATCCTCTGAAGTGATTGCATGTTTTAGAGCTCTCACTGTTTAAAGTTATAATTATGTAGAATATGCTAATTGGTTGCAACCCAATAGAAATATGCAGTGTGAATTCAGATAATTTACCCACTTCAGGGAGATTCATTATTTACACTAATCATGACCTAGTGGTGTACAAAGAGGAAGGGATAAGAGAAAAAGAGTATGGAGTGAACTTCATTCTCATCAGAATTGGTCAAAGAAGGGAAGAATACACACACACACACACACACACACACACACATGCGTGCGTGCACACACAGAAGAGGGTACAAAGATACATTTCATTCAGTAAAAAAAACAGGAGGGAAAAGAAAAAAGGGAGAGAAGGAAGAAAGCAGGAGGGTAGGCTAAGGGAGAGAGTATTCCTAAGCAAAAAAAAAAATTAACTAAAGAGAATAGAGCTTAAAAAGATTTAAAAGAAAATAGAAGAACCTGTAATTGAGCCTCTTAGTGAAGGAAAGGGAATAGGGGCAAAGGAGTGGAAGCAAATTGTACCAGACCTGGAGCACTGGCATTTTATACTCTCCTCTCTTATCCCCCTCTTCTTTTTTATGAAGAGGAGGCAGAAAACAAAGAGAAGAAAAAGTATAAGAGAACAAGATGAAAGGAAAAACCCAATTAATTATCATAATAGTGAATATGAATGGGACAAAATCACTCATAAAATGGAAGAGAATAGCAGAAGGGATTAGAAAGCAGACTCCAATAATATGTTGCTTATAAGCAAAAGGGAAAGGAAGAGAATAAGCATTTATATAGCATCTACTATGTGCCAAGCACTGTGCTAAGTGCAAAATATTACACTTTTTACAAATATTATTTCATTTGATCCTTACAATAAAACTCTAAGGTAGGTACTATTATTATCCCCATTTCATAGTTGAGGCAATCAGAGGTTAAGTGACTTGCCTAATGTCATATAGCTAATAAGCATCTAAGGCTGGATTTGAACTCAGGTCTTCCTGACTCCAGGCCCAGTACTCTATCCACTGTGCCACCAGCTGCTTCTGAGAAACACACTTGAAACATAAAAGATTCACACAGAGTTAAAATAAAGGGCTAGAGCAAAAATCTCTTATGATTTAGGTAAAGATGTAAGAACTATGATCAGTCCAATGACCAACCCTAATTCCAAAGTTCTGATGATACAGCATGATACCCAAACCCTGAGAGAGAGGTGATGGACTCAGGATTTAGAATGAGACATATATCTTTGGACAAGGTTAATTTATCATAACATAAGAATGTGTTTTGCTTTACTGTGCATATGTGTTATAAGAGTTTTCTTTTTCTCTTTCTTTTCAATGAGGGAAGGGAAAGGAGGAAGAGAAAAATCATTGCTTGGTAATTGATAAAAAGTAAAATAAAGTAAGTTACATCTTTAAAAAAAGAACCACAGAAGTAGTCCTGTCCTGACTTTGATTTTCTTTTTGCTTCCAACATAAAAAAGCCTTTTTTTGTTGTTGTTGTTGTCCTTACCAGTCACTGTCAGTTTCATCTTGCTCTGAGCTTTGACATTTGGCAGTACTTTTAAAGGGACATGCCACTCATTTACCTAATATTCTGTTTATGTATTTTAAAATTTGAGTTGATGAGAGGCAATGCAGTGTAAGGGAAAAAATCATTGTAAATGGAGTCAGGAAATTTGAGTTTCACTTCTGCCCTTGAAACTCACTAGCTGTATGAGCATGAGTCAAATCACTTAATTATCTGAATTCACACTGCATATTTCTATTGGGTTGTGACCAATTAGCATATTTTATATAATTATAACTTTGAGCAGTATCTAAGCTTTACTTTGCTCATATATAAAATGGAGAAAATAATTATTGAAGTACCTATATTACAGAGTTGTTCTGAGGATCAAATGAGTTGATATGTGAAAAGTACTTTGTAAGCAATAAAGAATTCTGTAAATGTCAGCTATTATTAGTATTGTTCAATCATTTTTCAGTCATGTCTGACTCCTTGTGACCCCATTTGGGGTTTTCTTGGCAGAGATACTGGATGGTTTGCCATTCCCCTTTCTAGCTCATTTTACATATGAGGAAACTGAAGCAAGCAGAGTGAAGTGACTTGCCCAGGGCCATACAGCTAGTAAGTTTCTGAGGCCATATTTGAACTCAGGAAGATGGGTTTTCCTGATCCAGGCCCAGTGCTCTATCCACTGTGCCACCTAGCTGCCTCTATTATTGATGAGTTTCCTGTATGTCCACTTTGACCTCTCAAACTCATCCCTACTTTTATTCTTCATCACATTCATTTTTTGTGTTGTCATTTAAAAAAAATTTGAAAGTTTTATTTTTAAAAACATTCCACCTTTCCTGGACCAATTTCTTTTCTTTAATTTCAGGCCATGTGGAATTCCACTTATCTCAACCACCTGATGAACCAATTTAATTCTACACTATCTTCTACTCTTGAATCCTTTGTTCCTTTGTCTTATCACTACTAATGTCTTGCCGAACCCTAACTCTGTATTATTTCTACCACTTCCTCCTTTGTTCCCACTCACCTGCTTCTGAGTAGAGTTAGAAGTCATGAAACCAACCATGTGTCAACCACATACTTTTGTTGTCTAATCTAAACTGGGCCCTCACCGCAACAAGACAATCCTTCTGATCCTCCCTAATTGATCCAAGGTGGTTTTTCTAAAGTTCAGGCTCAGCCATGTCACACACAGTTGTCCCCACACACACACACCACACCTCCAAATAAACTCTTATAGCTCCCTATTGTCTCTGGGATCAAATGTACATTCAGGAGTTCAGCCATACTGGCCTTCTTACTGCTGCTCATACAGTCAATGTTCCATCTCCTCTGCCTTTGCACAGGTCTGTCCCTCATTCCTGGATGTTCTCCCTCTACCTTCAACTCTTTGAATTCTTGACTATCTTCAAGTGTCAGCTCAAGTTTCACTTTTGGCCAGAGGTTTTTCTTGGACCTCCTAGATGCTAGTGTCTTTTCCTGTCTACTTTGTTTATATATCTATCTAGGTACACGCCATCTCCCACATTAGCATGTAAACTCCTTGAGGGCAGGTATTGCTTTCATTTTTTTATTTATAGCCTTAGCATTAGTCACAGTAGCTGGTATGTAATATTCACTTAAATTCCCATTGATTGATTGGTTGAAATCCATTCTCCAAGCATTTTTAAATCTATCCTCCCAAGGCTAATGGTGTGCATGTGTCAGACAATGTCTAGCTTTTCCCCAATTATCTAATATAAAATTTATAAATAGTGTGGTCATATCTGCCCAAGATTCCTATCACTTCTGCTTTTTATTGGTTCTTTTTGGTAAAAATGAGGTTTTGAAAAGAGTTCTCCTTATCACTTCCTACACCTTTTGAAGAATATACATACACATATGTATATGTATGTGTGTGTGTATATATATGTGTGTTTGTGTGTATGTATGTACGTATGTACATCAAGAACTTATCAGTTGCTCTGCTTTTAACAAACAGCTCCAGAACGTCTCATGACTATCGTATCGTGCCTCTGTGTCAGATTGTCAGTCTTTCCTGAGTCTGTCATCCATTTTCTCCCTCTAACCTGATGGCCTGTAGCATACTTCCATCAGAACATCACTTTTTTTCTCCTTAACATTTTCCCTTACCATTCGTGATCTAGACTACTGCTTCATTGCTCCTTTTTTCTGATTTGTTCCCTTTGAATGGTACACGTGTTCTGTCTTCGTATTCTAGTCATGAGTAACAACTCACCAGGCCTCAGTGACAGCTAGGAGGTTGAATTCACCTACTTGCATTGAGACGTGTATTTTATTAATTATGCACAGTGCGTTTATCCGTAGACATCGGAAACATACGTCTTTTGCCTCCCTTCTTAGATATCGTCTCCTGATAAGTATTGTTTTTTCTACTGCATCTTCTTCCTGTATTCTGTGCTTGCCACTCTTTGTAGTAACCACTTGATTGATGGCTCTGGCTTCAGCGCTCTTGATCCAGTTGTGCCAGTCAGATCTATTTCAACCTGTCCTTGTGATATGTGCAGCATCACTGGTCAAGAGCCTGTCGCGTCTTTATTGCAACCCGCTCTCTCAGAATTCATACCTCCTTCTCAGATCGTTTCTTCTTAACCAGCCGTTTACTCTTGCAGGAGCCTTTGTTCAGACTTTAAGTGAGTTTCCCGCTAGTTCCTGCTAACCCTTCCTACAGCTGACACCAGCAATGCTTTCTGAACATCAGCTTCTAGTTTCTCTGCACTCTCTCTAGGCCCAGCACCTAATTGTTTTGCTTTGTTTTGAGCATTAGGTCCCTTATTCCCCAGATGATTGCCCAAGGCAAGCGTTAGACCTACCCTTGAAAAGCAATCTTTATTCCTACATCCACCATCCCAAGGAATTTGCCCATTGTGCGATGGGGTAAAATTAGAGTAGTTATTCTCTGAGAAAAGCTGGTCATAGACAAGAGCTCAGGAAGTTTGACTTTGGACCTTCATACCTCCTTTAACTATTTGTATGCAATTATCATGTAGCAAAGTTATTCAGTTCAATACCTACTTATTAATGTAATCAATATGCATATCATTAAATTTATCAAATTGACTTTGTTGTCCATTTCATTTATCCATTTTTGACATTTTATTTATTTATGATACTTCAAAGATCTGTAATTTCATCTATGTGGGTTTTTCTTCTGCCTGTGTAGATCATGAACCCCTTATAACTTAATAAATGGTTTTCTAGAGTTATAGTTGCTGAAAAAGTTATCTTTGTTTTCCTTCTTCTTTTGGACTTTACATCTTCTTCCATCCCCGTTTCTTCCCTTCCCTCTCCCTGGTGATGAGCCTCTCTAATTTTATCTAGGCTACTCCTTGAATAAATGGGCCCATACTCAGAGCATTTCCAACTTAGTAGGACTTTTAAAAGTTTGAGCTCTACTGGTATAGCCTCAAAGAATACAGGGTCCCCTCCGTACCATGATGAGACATGTGAATGTAAGACATTAGGGGAGGATAACAACACTCAGTTCTATGTCTAGGCACATAGTTTATTGCTCATTCATCAGGATAATCTCTTCACAGTTTACAGTGAGTTGTAGTGTTGTTTGTTTTTTAATAAAAGAAAGTACATAGGGAACACAAGGGGTTTTTTTGTGTCTGGCTTGAGAAAGTAAAAAGAACTTTAGGATCATAATTAGTATAAAATCTAAAGAGTATTTCCTTTGGTAATTCAGTTCCCAGAAGGCAAATATTTCTTTTTGTCACAACCCAGGAAGAAAGCTTTGAGTGATTGGTGACATGCGTAGTCAGCCTTTACTGATCAAAGGACTCAAAAGGTCTATGAGTATGGGGGTACTAGAAGAAAGTTCATTGATTATGCCTGCCAAGAGAGTTCCAAAGCCCACACTGCCCCTTGGAGAAAGATTTTAACAGGTATTTTTTAGTAGAAGAACTCACCCTTGATCTTGTGTAGATGCTGAAACCCAATAGCACTTAGTTGAAATAATTCAAGGAGTAGTCCTTATCACTAAATTTATGATGCTTTCTTCCCTGTATTTGCACTCATAGTCTTTAATACTGATTTTTAGTATTTTCCCTTGACCTATGATTTTTGATATGGGGATGGAGGGCAGGAACCTAAATCAAAACTGCAAAATTTTGTCAAAATTTCTCTTAGCAATTATCTATTTGTGGGTAATTTTTATTTCCTTAAAGAACATCCAGAGGAAAAACTGATAAATAGAAGTATGTATAGATTAATTTTACATATATGTATATATACACAGATATATACATGTATGTGTATATGTATATATATGTGTGTGTGTGTATATATGTGTGTGTATATATGTGTGTGTATACACACACCTATTTGTGTCTAATGGTAGCCATCTCTAGAGGGGGAGAGAGAGGAAGAAAAAAAGAAATTTACATGATAATTTTATTATATATTTAAAAGGAATAGGAAGTTGTACATAATAGATATGTAGTTTCATATGCAATCATCTTTTTAATTTTACCATGTTATGGAAATGCATGTTTTATTCCATAAACTTTTTAATTTTTTAAAAAGAACACATGTCACATATGGAACTTGCCACCAGCTAGTCCCCTAGGTATTCCTGGCCTATTATTACTTAGGGGCTCTGACCCAGATGGATGGGAGAAGCTAACCAGTAAATCGTTAGGTTCAAAGGCACCACCTCAGAACAATAGCAAAGACAATTATCTTACATTGACAAAAGTTTTTACAGTTTACAGACTGCTTTCCTCCAATGGCCCTATGAAGTAGTTAATATAAATTGTGTGGACTCTGTTGTACAGATGAAGAAGTTGAGGGTGAGTTTTGGGGTGACTTGCCTCTAGTCAGGCATAGCTAGCAAGCATCGGAACTGGGTGCTAAACCCAGGTCTCTGGGGTCCAAGGCTACTCAGCTTCCCAGCAGACAGCTAAACGTGTGGTAGGAATTGAGGTCGCCAGGAAGACTCCTTTGATCAACAGTATCTCTAGCCTATCTCTAACCTATTAGGTACTGACGTACCTAAAATTCTGTCATTTGAGTGGAAAGCCTTTGGGTCATAGAGGCCTAACTCCTATTAAAATATCCCTATGGGAGAGAAAACACATTTGACCTTACTAATCTTTTGACATAGTGTGTTTTAACTTATGGAGTCTTTTCCAGTATAATAACTCATAGAAAAGGTAAATCCTACTTAACAATATATTGAGCATTGAACAGAGTGAAAAGTACAGAGCAAAAGATACAACTGACCAGGAAAGGCAGACCTATTTCAGATGCTATATTGAAGAACCTAGGGCCTAAGCAGGGAGATCCATGGGAGAGTAGTAGTCACTGAAGGGTGAAGGTCCCTGCACCCAGAAAGTTTTAGTAGACTTAATTGGACAGATTATGAAAATGGTCTTGTTATGTGGATCCTTTTCTTAAAATAGTTTGTGTTGTTAAAAAAATTGAAATGGAATTTGTGGTATTCATCTTTTCAATGACAATTTTTTTTTTTACTTTTATCTGATGCACAATAGTTCTATTTTCTTTATTGATAGAGAAGGTAATGTCTTGTGGGAGATATTTTTAATGAAAATGAGTGGAGGAGGCTGTGAATATGTCTGTGCCTGCTTGTACTTCAAATACTTTCCTTTATGAAATACCCAAGATATCATTTGCCTGACAAGTTTTGTTATTGTAGATAAAATTTTCTGTTTTGTAATTTTTTGGTGAAACTAGAAAATTATCTAGCTTTAGAAAATAAATTGGCACTTCATTGTAAATACTCTGCATTTCCTATTAGTTGGTTATTCTAGACTCCATAAGTTAAATTACACTAAGATGTTAAAAGATCAATAAGGCCTAATTCTTGGATCCCATCCAAGGTAGGTTGATTACTGAAGTACCAAAAAGACATTGTCATAAGGCAGTTTCACCAATAAGATGGACCTATGGAATAAATTTATAGGAGGTACCTCTGTAACAAGATTCTAATACATAATTATTGTTAGCTTTGGGGAATTATTAAATGATATCCCAGTGATAGTAAAAATATTATGTGTATTTTTATAAGATCTATCCTTTTTACTAAAGTCTAATAAAATTATACTTGTGAAAAACTGAAAATGATCTTTCTCTGATTCAAATAGCAGAGTCTGGTGGACAAAGTTTCTCGAAGGCAAAGACCTGATATGAATATGCTATTTCTAAATATGAAAGTAAGAAGAACACATCTTGTTAGTGATTCACTCGATGAGGTACAGTGAAATGATTCTTCACTCATATTTATCACTTGAATACTTAGTTTTTTCAATTCAGCCTAGGACTTTATATACACTAGAAATATTGTTAAGTATTACTTTTTCTAAATGGCAATGAATATTCCTCATTTAATTTTAATATTATGGTGGCAGTTAGGTTATATAGTTCATAATAAAACCCTACATTCAATGAAATTATGAATTATCAGAACTGGAAAGATTTTAGAGATCATCTACTGTAGTGTTTCCATTTTATAGCTAAGGCAAAGTAAGTTGCCAAGGTCACATAGCTAGTTAGTGATACAGCAGAGTCCCAATCTTGAACCTAGATTTCCTAGTCCCTTTCTGATAGAGCAGTTTCTGAATATTCATTATTCAAAATAGGCAAAAACAAATCAAAGAAATAGGAAACCTGAGTCTTAGTCCTAACTTTGCACCAACTAGTTATGCCACTTTATAAAAATCACTTTTAATTATCTGTAAATGAAGTTTTGAGGTTAGATGATTTCTTAGCGCTCTTCCTATTCTAGTATTATTTGAGGTATTTCTAGATAATAATCAATTTTCCTCTAATGTCCCAAGCTTTACCCATTTTTTCAGCTGGACTAAAATAGTCATTATTTAATTATCTAAAGTGATTCAATTGGTTTAAAAATTTTAATAACAAGTTAATGAACTGGAAAAGTAATGAATGTATATTTCCCTTAGTTAAAAGATAACATCTTCATTTTAAATATCTTCACATTGGAGTAATATTTTTAAACAGTTGACAAGGAAAAGAGGAGACTTGAAAAAGAAGCTGAAAGTGACATTTGTGGGTGAGGCTGGCCTTGATATGGGTGGCTTGACAAAAGAATGGTTTCTTCTCCTGATTCGCCAAATTTTTCACCCAGACTATGGTAAGTACTTATAATGAAAGTTTTACAGCTAACATGTCCTCGAATTCACCAGATTAACAATCATAGTAATTTCACCCAGTCATATAGGTTATTATGACTTGTTTTACCCCCCCAAAAAATTATGCAATCATAGACATAAATGCCAAAATGTTATTTTAGAGTGTAAGAAAAGAAGTTTAAAGTTTTAACAGTTTCATGGTATGACTACCCAATGCCCCTATTTGGGGACACTAAAGAAAGAATATTATTGCAAAAATTATCAAAAAAATTTCAAGACCCATTATCATTATAGTCTTATATATTATCATCTGTTCCATAAACTACTTCAGTTTATCCTAATCAATTAATCTTATGAGCATTTTCTGTTTAAAACTATTTTGATGATTCATTACAAGCTATTCTATTATTAATTTGTTAACTGATTTTGTTTTAATACTGATAATACTTTCCCATGAAGATTATTCCTTGGTCTTTGACTTTTCATTTGAAGAATGACAAATAAGTTAAATAAATACACCAAGGTTAAATATCTTTTTACTTGATTTTTGTACAAAAATATGGTCTTGCAAAAATATTTTTAAACCATTAGAATGTAATTTGCTAAAGGAACTAAATATATAGGAGTTAAATGTCATTAGGTTACAGGAAACAAGATATAATAATAATGAGCTGTACTGGATTGTTGTGCCTTGACATTTGAAAAATAATACAGAATTCTTGTACTTGACTAATTTGGTATTAGGTCCATGATTTCATTGGTATGGGTAATCTTCCATAGATATAGTTGGCAACCCCTTCCTACCATTTTATTCCGTGTAGTTCTTTTTCATATCTTTCAATAAATCACAAATAGAGGGCCAACCGTCTGTGCTAGAAGGTCCTTCCTCAGGTTGTTTCAGTATCCTTAGAGTAACACAAAGGCCTAATACCATCCTTCATCATGGTGTGAATGTGACCCGGGTTTCTCAGAGGTATCTTCGTGGAGTACCAATTTTGGCAGGTTTTACTATGCATGGAAAGCTTCAGATATAGTTCTGGCAACAGTGTGTCTGCTTTCTGAGGACTAACCTACTTAAGGATGGAGTGATTTATCATAGGTAGCCTGGGCACTTGGTGATACACTCTTTAGCCATGGCATTCATAAAACAAAGGAAAGTAGAAAATATTCATTATTCATGGATCTGCCTTCCATTGCTACAGCAATGGTGGCAAAGTAGTGGAAATGAGGTCAAAGAGTTTTAAGAATCTGTGTTCAGACCCTCTAGAAATGTGAACTTAACTGTTGGCATAATTGTGAGATCTTTGGCCAGTGACCAGTAAGCAGCCAGATTACCGGAGAGACTGAATTATATCGATCTTTACATTCTTGCAACAAGTGAAAGACAAACAGGATGCTGCTAAATGGAAGGATGGCTCAAGTCTCTCCTTAGGGAGGTAAATAAAGGAGGTAGCAGAGTTGATTTTATTGTTCATCCAAGAGCAAAAAGAAATGTCTTTTTGTAGGACATTTGGTCATCTCATATTTCATAAGCAAGTCATGTAATCTCTCCTGAGCTTCAGTTTCCTTATCTATAAAATGGGACTAATAATAATTGTACTATCTCACAGAATTGTTGTGAGACTGAGATGAGCTAATTTGTGCCAGATGCTTTACAAATTTTAAAGTGCTATATAAATATCAGTTGTTATTTTTAATCATCAATTAATCATTAAGAAACATTTAATTGCAACTTTTTTCTTAATTTTTAGACCAGACTTGTAACTTCATTGGCATATGGAATTCCTAATGAAGAAAATTTCCTTACAATTCAGATTAATACCTTTATGCCACTTAGTCTTTAGAGAGTTGCCTCTGGCATTGAGAGGTTAAGGGACTTGCCCAGGGTCACACAGCCAGAATGTATCAAAGGCAGAACTTAAACCCAGGCCTCCATGACTCTGGAGCTAACTCTTAGGTCACTAGATCACACTGATACTCCAGCTGCAACTTCTTTATGTCTTGTTATATCACCAGAAGGCTGCTCGCCAAGGGATGATTTTTTTAAAACTACAGAAATGCATGAAATAGCCAATGGACAGTTTTATGCAGTCCCCTTCTGCTTCTGAAGTGATGGTGGCAAAGTGATGGGAAAGGGGGAGGAGAGTACTAAGAACTGTATGATTCTGTGTAAATACATAAAACTTTACTAGTGAATAAAGTGATTTCCCTGTTGGCACTCGAGATATAATCTCTATCAAACAACCAATGGTATAACACAGTACTGTAAAAAATGAACCACATACAAGGCTTGTCACAGTCTTTTGAATGAAACAGGATTCAGATGATAGCCCCCACCCCAGAAGGCAAGAAAGCCTTGAAAACTAGATTTTGTTTCCTTTAGCAAGAACTTATATTATAATAATAATGATTTTATATTAATATATTTTATATTTATCTATATTGTATTTCTAAATAAATAAATTTATAAATATTTATTTGTATTAATATATTATGCTAACTGGGCTAAGATGTTTGAACACCCTGTATAAAGTTTTAAAGATCTGCAAAGTATTTTACATATGCATTATCTGACAATGATAACTGATTGACATAATATATTTTTGCTAGGTATTGCCTATCTTCTTTAGAGTAGGACTCTAAGAATTATCCTAAGTAGGATGTTTTTATAACTATCTTTTTTTCACTGTCTTTGTTAATGGACAGTAGGAGAGTCATGAATAAATAAAACCAGTGGATAGTGCCCAAATTTAATTTTGCACATTAACATTTGAAATTTATTCATCTTATATGCCACACCAGAATAACTAACATGACAATATTGACTAAAGAATCATCTACTTTGTTTTTTTATCTACCCTTTGTTTAGGGTTGATGGGCAATAGAATTCTCTCAGTTTAGGCACCAGAAAGAAAGAAGAAACTACACAATCCAGAAAATGAGTAACTAATTCCTAAATAATCAAAAGTTGGTTTAATTTCAAAAAGTCAGCTTTTCGCTGATAAAATATTATTCTTTCCAAATAGTTATATGTTACTGACGCCCATTGTAAGACTATTTGACTGATGTGTTTTATATGTATATATATACATATACACACACATATGTGTGTATGTATATATATGTGTGTGTGTATATATATGTGTGTGTGTGTATATGTATATGCACGCACACAGTGATTCGGTCATGGGGTTAATATGAAATTTTATTTTAATATGAAATTTCTTTTACTATAAAGAAACTGCTGAACAGGTGAACCTCATGTGTTTTCGTATTGCATGTTGTTCACTTTTGCTTAATATATTATTTTGCCAAAATTGTTTTTCCTTCCTTAGGCATGTTTGCATATCACAAGGATTCACATTGTCATTGGTTTAGCAGCTTTAAATGTGATAACTATTCTGAATTTCGGTTGGTTGGAATTGTATCCTTTAAACTGTCCACTAGGAGGTGCTGACAGACTAGAGGAAAAGGTATTTCTTTATGTATTTTTAGCAGATTACAACCATATATGTAAAATAAAATTATCTTACTAAATATAAAGTTTACTAATTTCCACTAACTACTACTAGTAGTAGTAATATTTGTGTTTATCATAAACAAGATAAATCAATTAGATAAGAATTAATATAGAAGCTAAAAAGTCAGAAGAATAATTTTGATTTTTTTCTGGATAATCTTTATGCAATTAAAATAATCTATATTCCAGATATAACCTGAATGATAAGAAACTCAAGTGCTTCAAAACATTCAAAAATACAAATTATTTGTTCAAGCATGGTTCAACATTTCTGTATTCTTTAGTTTGGTACTATATAAGGTACCAAAATATGATTATCTAAGATTAGCTTATTCTTAGTAAATTAGTTTGAAAAATTTGGCAAGTACTCTGTTCTCAGACATGAAATACATATTTACAAGAAATAATTCAATAAATAAGTTAGAGTTGATAGAATAAACACATTAAAAGTTGAATATAGGACATATACTGTTGTATAGTACCATAGAGCTTTTATTCCTATAAATTCTTAGGTCTAAATATTATCAAGAAACCAATTATTAGTACCAGCAGCAAACTGTACTGCTGTATGCTTACCCAGTGTAAGGCACTAGAGCCACAAACAGGTTGGAGACAGTGTTCTGCTTTGTAGGAGCTACATTCTGGTTGGTGTTACAGAATATACACATGAAAAACTAAATAATCATGTAAGGTGGCATATGTTAAATGTCAGTGAGTGGTAGAAACAGCAAGTGCTACACAGACTCAAAGGAAGGAGGGATCACTGTGGACGTCCGTGGTTGAGGAAAATTTCACAGAGAAGGCAAACTTGAGTTGATTCTGGAAGAAAGACCATGCTATAGAGTAATCCAGAGGAGATGGAAAGGCAATCCAAGTATAACTAATTGCATATGGGAGAGTGTATGGCATGTTTGAAAGATGAATAGACTAGTTTGGCTGGAGCAGACAGATTATGTAGGAGAATAGTAGAGATAAAGCTGAAGAAATAGGTAGAGTTCATGTTTCATTGTCAGAGTAGAGTCTGGATTTTATTCAGTTACCTGAAATAAATGCCTGGGAAATCAGTATACTTGGGGAAAGAAAAAATATAATGATAACCTACACATGCCTTGATCTGAAATTCTATTGGGTTCAGGCCAAAGACCAAACCTCTACTAATGACCACAGTAGTGAAGACAAATTATAAATTTTAATTAAACAATAAACTTTTAATTATTTTCATACTTCTATTACAAATTTCACTTACTTAACATAAGTATTCTGACTTCATTACAGATTATCATCATTAGAGTATATTAGTAAATAACAATGTGATTAGAACATGTATATTTGCAATCTTAGCAAAATTCTAGTTTTATTCATTCATTCCAAGGGAAGGGAAGGAAGGAAGCATTTATTAAGCACCTCCTATGTACTAGGCATTATATATATTACTGTGTACATAGGCATTACATGCTAAGCTCATTACAAATATGATCTCATTTGATTCTCACCACAACCCTATGAGGTAGATCCTATTGTAATTTTCATTTTACAAATATTTATCACATATCTGTTATGTGTAAGGTACTAGGTATTGGGCATACAAAGATAAAAAAGGGGTACAGTCTTATACATCTATATAAAAACACAGATAAGTATAATATGAGGCAGGTGGTTTTAGAGACAAAAGAGATACTCAAGATGTTCTGGGAAAAATTGAGAAGGGAAGCAGTGCATTCAAATTTGGAGATGGAGAAGGCTTCACTTTCACAAAGGAAGTGTAGTGCCTGAGCAGACCTTGAAGGAAGAAGCAAATTTCCATGCCAGTACAATATAGACATATGAGATAGCCCTGTGCAAAAGGTATGGAGGCGAGTGAGCAGATTCAGCTCAGAGAACAGCTAGTGGCCATTTCTGGCTGAAACATAGGTCAGGGAATGGGGGGGGGGGGGGGTGTTACATGAAATAGGCCAGACCCGGATTGTAGCAGGTTTTAAATACTGGGCTAAGGAGTTTGAAAGGGTTTGAGTAAATTTTCAACTCAGCAAATATTTTCACATACTGAACTTCGTAATCAACATATAACTTTCTTCATAGTTATCATGCAGAATAGAATTATAAGCAAAACTCTGGGCAGAAAGTTTGCTAATTGTTTCTATTACTGTAGATACCCCAGTTTCTATACAGATCCATACTCACACACATAATACATATTTATGTGTTGTAACTTTTCACAATTAATAAATTTGGGTGTTCACTGAATATAAATTGAATTATCTTCATTACCACTAAGCCCTAAATATTTGTTACACAAAACATTAAAACAGAGAAATCAAGATTACTGGCATTTGAAACCTATGATAGAAGAAAAGCACCTTAGGAAAGAATTGAGAGAAGATACTCAACTTAGTAAGAAAGCAGAATTGTTGCAGAATGTGAGGTTTTCAGTTTTGAAGTTCTGACAGTAAAATTCTGCTTTTGCCATTTCTGGAAAAATAGTGAATTTGAAGTATTTTCAACAACAATTTTTTAGATCATCTATAATGTTTTAGATTTTATAAAATATGCTGTCCTCCAAATATGGGATGTCTATATGAGGTGCTTTAAAAGTATCATGAAGAAACTTAATGCAATAGTTTTTTAGAAGCAGAATTGATTCTCGAAATGGAGACATTATATATAAAGGGCACTTTATGGAATTGTTTTAAAGCTATTGAGTTTCTATTTTATACTATTGAGTTTACTATACATTTTCTGAAATAGGCATATAGTTACTTGCATTGCACAGTATTACAGTATAATGCCCAACTTAACAACATTGTTAGTTTTCATTCCGACTTGAGCAAGCTAGGATGCTCAATCTTCTCCAACAAGTTGTTTTTATTTCTAAATGATATGAAAGAACACACACACAAAACCCAAAGTCATATGTTGCAGTTTCCCCTCCAAGGCTATAAAATAGATAGCTTCATTGGTGACCTGATATAATCTTTATTTAGTTGGAGTTTAAATATTCTAGAATGTGATATATAACTCCTCTCTTGGCAAATGGGTCAGTTACATTCCTCCTACACATCTGTCATAATATAAATATATACATTAAAAAACCACAAACCTGGAAAGCTTATAAATATATCAGCATTACTTTATTTTAACTTCACTACTCCACAGTAATCTGTTCATAAGAAAACCATTGAATTAACTTTTCACTGTAGGAGTATAGCTATCCTATACTTTGTCAATAGTATATTTATGTACACATCTTAACCATCTTATTTTCTTCAGATACTCTAATTTTAAAATTCCCACAATTACTGTAGCCAGAATCAACATTGAGGGCTCCTCATTTTAGTCAACTGCTTCTTCTATTCAAATCATCTATATACATGTTGATCCAATTTTAGAATGTATTAGACATTCTTTAGAAATATCTGAAATAGATAGCTTTTGTGGTCATGGATCAAGGTTTCTAAGTATGTCATGAATTCTATAAATTTAACCTTTCTTTTTTTGTTGTTAATAAAAGGATTTTGTTAACCAAAATCGAGGGAGAAATCTTTGAAAAAGAGAAAAGGAAAGCAATATAATATGTAGAAGTGAATGGACAATTGACAATAAATCTGAAAGAAGCTGGAATGAATGAATGAAAACACATTTATTAAACGCTTATTATGTGCTCTGCACTGGGGATACAAGTAGGAATACAAGACAGTTCCTGCTGTTCAGGAATCAATGCATATTGAGAGTTTTTATCAACAAGTTAGATGGAAAGGCCCAGTGGTCCTTAGGGCTCAGTGGCAAAGCAGGTGATAACTTTAATGTCATTTCCACTGATAAAACCATCTTGAACCATTTGACAACGCCAAGGGCTGTGATAAGAACTTTCTTTTCTAGGTTTTCAATAGCTGTTGCTGCTGATGAGATGGGGGGCTTCGGAAACTGCAGAGGTACTTAGCTGGTCACCTCTCCACAAGAGTTATCACCCTACAGTGCCAACGGGCAATGAGGCCCAGAGCAGGCTTGGTGGTCACTGGAGCACCACTGTTCCCAGGGTCCTTGGAATTACCTGCCTATCAATGGCACTTGGTCCACTGTCATTGGGGTGGTGGAGGTGAGGGTCCCCTTCTCCACCAGGGTTGCTTCCCTGCATGATGTTCTCTTTAAAATGTGGTTGTTATCATGGATTCGATTTTAATTCTTAACATTTAACATATGTAGCTTATGGGACTAGCTGTATATAACAGCATTACGTTGGATATTCGTTTCCCACCCTGCTGTTACAAGAAGCTCTTAAGCCCTCCCATTGTTCCTGGTGACCAGAACACACCAGTAGGCATCTGCAGTGTTACGATAGATGATCTATATCAGATTATGCCTGTAAGTACAAATTTATTAACATCTTGCAGTTCTACAATGACAAATCATTTCTCTTCTGCATATTCTCTTTTGCAGCAATCTCTCTTTTTTATCCAATTCCTTTACCTTTCATTCATTCATTTTATTTTGCACTCAGTTTCCCCCTTCCTCATAGACACATTTAGTCCACCTTGAGTGGCTTGTAACAGAAATAGGGGATCTAGTCATGTCACTAGATGCTGTGGGAGTTTCAGAAGGGGCAGGAGGAAAAATGGGAACAAATTAGAAGAATTTGTCTCCTGACCGGTACATCATTGAAATGGGTAGCTCAGTGGAATGGTTCAATTTGTAGGGTTAGATGGATAGACAGAAAAAGTATGCATTCCCAGCATACAACTAACTTTCAAATGATCTATTCACAGATTATCCAGATTTCAAGAATCTTCATGCTCTATGTTTGACTCTCCTTTCAATACTCCCTGGGAACTTCTTTCCCATATCTTTTGAGTACTTTGTGCTGCTTCTCAGCTAGTTTCATTAGGGTAATGATAAAGCCCTTGGGAATTTACCCTTTTAGTATCTATTGAAACAGAGCCCTGCTGGCCCTATAGGGACTGTAGTTGCAAAAGGACGATCCTACTGCTACTGTTAATTCATCCAGGGATGAGTATAGAAGATTGACAAAAATCATTATCCTACAGTGGCAGCCATGGCTGGGTTTGAAAGGTTGCTTACAAGAAAAGGGAAGAGAGGTACCCCTTAGGCTATAAGGCATATCTCTGCAGTATTTATTACATGTATGTACTCACTTGAACTCTAAATTGGGAAAGCCCAATAATACATACAAGGCTTGGAATGTTGTCTCATGAAAGTTACAGGACTTACAGAGCCTGTAGTTCTACTAATTTTACAGAGAACAATTATGGGAAGTTATTTGATCCCATTATACATGCAATACTTAGAATTTCATTTTAGAGGTCCTCTAAAATAGTGGTATCAAACTCAAATAGAAATGAAGCCCACTAAAGCCTACGTAAGGACCCCTGCAGGCCACACATTTACTTAGAAAATAGCATGTTAATGTTATCTATATTTTATGGTGTTTGATTTATTTTGTTAAATATTTCAAATTATATTTTATTCTGATTTGAGAACATGCAGGAATACTATGGGCCACATGCAACCTGACACCTCTGCTCTGAAGCAATTCCCTAATTTTATATATGATCAAAATGCTAGCCTTATATAAGTCAGTTTCTTCAGCCATAAAATTTAGCTATTAAATTTTAAGATTTAATCAGGGCTTGAAAATTTTGCTTTGGATCTAGAAACCAAACACAAAATCAAAGAATAACAAGGATCTAATAAGATGATTTATAATCACCCACATGATTTTCAAAGACAAAGCCATGAGGCTCTCACTTCCAGTAGGTACAGAGAACAGGGAGAATTGTGTAGTGACTTGCAATGACTATGAGATTTTTATATTTTCTCTGCAACCAAGTAACTGCTTTCTAAGTTCAAAATACAGGCTAGTCTTCTTCCTAGAAGAAAAGTTGAAGGGATTTGAGAAGCATCTCTCTTAGGGCATTGGGGATGGTGAGGATTCCCTTTTTAAAAAAGGAAGAGGGGTTTTAAAGTGAAAAAGAGTAGACAAAAGGATCTGAGAGGAAAAAGAGAATCCTGAATTGTGTCATGAGGTTGGAGAATAGCAAAATGTCACACAAAGGAGGGAGGAAAGAAAAAAGAATCATGGAAAATATGGAATGAATAAATATATAGAAAAAATATCCATATACACACACATATTTGTGCATCCTTTTGAAAAGGAGAAAGCTGACTAACCTGAAGAAACAGTTATTTGTCCTCCAAAGAATAATAAAATTGTTCTAGAAGTGAGAGATCACCCAGTAATGGTCAGAGAAAAAAGAGAGAAACATGCTCCCTATTCTCTCCATGTGGAGAAATGCTCTCCTCATGTGCCAAACCCATGTGGCATTAATAAGATACCCTTGTGAGAAAATTCAGGAACCAGATGGTAGAGAAATATGACAGGGAACATTTTGATGAAGACCAGTGTGCCAAAAATATTAGGCACTATATACAGTTGCTGGGTGCCTTGGTGAGCTGGCAGCCCGTCTTTGAAAAGCCCTGGACCTGACAATTTCTAAGGACCCTTCTAGCTCTAAAATTCTGCCATTCATGTTTTCAGTTCCCTCATTTGCAAAATGAGGAGGTTGAACTATGTCTAAGATCTCTTTTAGTTCCACCATTCAATGATTTCTATTTCAGTTGAATCCATATTTTTAAATTTTTGACAGAATAGCACCAACAAATTAATTTTTAAAAATTGAAGGGATTCAGTTTTTACTGATTTACATTTACATCTGGATTTTTTTAAGTTAGATTTCAGCAGATTTTTTTTAATGAAAGACTAGGATCATGAAGAGTTTTGAATTATAGCACTGAAGTATTTCTTAAATGTAAGTAACAAAGCATCTGTCAGATTAAAATATGTGATCAGCACAACAAAGAAAATCATAGGGCTCATATTTAGAGCTAGGGGTAGCTAGGTGGCACAGTGGATAGAGCACTGGGCTCAGAATTAGGAAGACTCCTCTTCATGAGTTCAAATCCAGCCTCAGACACTTACTGTGTGACCTGAGGCTCATAACTCTATTTGCCTCAGTTCTTCATCTGTAAAATGAGCTGGAGAAGGAAATGGCAAACCACTCAAAATATTTGCCAAAAAAACCCCAAAAGGGGAGCATAAAGAGTCGGATACGACTGAAACAACTGAACAACACCACAAATTTAGAGCTAGAAGGGACATCAGAGAATGTCTGGTCTAACTCCCTCACTTTTGCAGATGAATCAATAAGCCTTTATTAAGTGCCTCCTTTGTGCTAAGCACTCCGCTAGGTGCTATGGATACAAGCCCTAAAGTGAGATAGCTCCTGCCTCTTAAGAACTTCTATTCTACTGCATTCTACTGCTCAACTGATGAGGAAACTGAAATCCAGAGAGCCTTGCCTGATGTCTTAGAGGCATTAAGTATCAGTCCAGATCCTTTGACTCCAAATCTAGTCCTCTTTTCTTTGTTTCCCCTGCATTATTAGCTGCTTCTATATAATATGAAGTTAATTAAAAATAGACCATTGAAAAGAAAAAGATGAATAGAAAATTCAATGAAAATACATCTGTGAAAATTCAACATTTAGATGTTTCAGAAGAGTAAAATGAGATGGAAAGATGCATTGAGGTGTAAGAAACTGAGTCACATATTCCAGGCTAACAAGATAAAAGATTAATAGTAATGTATTAAAAAGAACGTGAAACCAGCCTACTTTTAGTTTTTGACAAGTTAAATTTTTAACAAGTTAACAATCCAATATGACCAGGTGAATGAATTTATGTATGTTTATCTAGCAAACTATTGTTTGTCATGGAGGAGACCTCTCAATGCAATAGGACTGTACAGTAACAAAAACTCTTCCCAGGGCAGGACCAGAGTTAGAAATTTGGCAATTTTCTTTGTGATTTGAAACTGATAGGGGAGGATCATAACTTGGATTTGTAGCCTAAAGAGGCCTTTCCCTCACTTCCTAAATTATGCCTGCTATAATGAGGTTGGATCCGCAGAGGGATCATGGCTTGGTGACTAAAGTTTGGACTTGGAGTCTGAAGGATCTGAGGCCAGAACCTACCTTTACTTTTGTGACCATGGGCAAGTCATTTAACTTGTTTCAGCCTGAGTCTTCTCGTTTCTAAAATGAGGAGAGTAATACCTATAATATTTACCTCACAGTTTTGTTGTAGAGCACAAATAAGATAATGTATGTCAGGCTTTGCAAACCTCAAACAAAGCACTATATAAAACACTAGAGTTATTTATTCCAGTAGAATGTAAACTTTTTGAAGGCACAGACTTTTTTGGTCATTTTCATCATGATAGCTCCTGTGCCTAGTGCACCACCTTGTACATAGTAGGTGCTAATAAATATGCTTGTTGCATTATACACTAATCTTAGAAGGAAAAATCAGATAGGCCATTGGTGAACTACTCGCAAAAATAATTCAAAACTGGGACCAACTGGACTAATTAATGTGTTCTTACATAGCTTCAAAGAACAAGTAATCTTTATGTTAGACAAGTAGCTTGATGGAAATATGATGGACCTGAAGAGAGACCTGAGTCTCTGAACCATCACACTTAGTAGTTGTATGGACCTGGCAAGTGGCTCAGGTCTCTAAACTTCACTGATCTTTAGAATGGAAGGAAGTACTATCATGTTATATCAAATAATTCCCTACATTGTCCATGAGTAAGGACTTAATGTAAGATTAAATATTGGATATTGAATATTAATATTGAATATAAAAGTCAAGCCCAGCCTCTCAAACAATGTTTTCATTAATATTTTTGCACAAAAACTCTAACTTTCCAGAAATGTATTTGGAATTATTAGAGAAAAAGGGAAGCAGAGTAAGGTTCAGGTGGACATTTTATAGACAAAAGTAAATTCTGTGTCCCATTAAAATAAGTACCTTTTCAAGAAATCATATTTTTATTCATTTTTTCATCATATTGGGTATTAATGAAAGTTGTGTGTTTTGGAAGGGGCAATTCAGAGATTTGGAATTGTTACTAAGAATCTCAGGAATACAAAGGCTATTGACCAATGTGTAAATCTATCTAACCAAAGGCTGAATATATCTTGAATGACAAAACAAGTGAATAGACCATGGAACCTCCATTACCTTTTCTTAAGGTGATCTTTTAATGAAAACTAAAATATTAATCTGGGTCACCTATATAGACTAGCTGCAGGGGTGGGGAACCACGTGGCCTTCTAGGTCCTTGGGTCCGGCCTTTTGACTGAGTTCAAGTTTTACAGAACAAATCCTTTTATTAAAGGGATTTGTTCTGTGCTAGAGGAAAGGAATACCCAGACTTTGGATAGCTCTCATCACTCCCTATACCATGTTGTGGCCCTCTTCTACCTTTCTGGTTTTGCTTCTGTTTGGCTGATTACTATACCCACCCCAGCATCAATTCAATCTAGACTAATTTAATTCAGTAAGGAACATGATAGGGCTCTAATCCTTTGTATTTTTAGCATTGCTACTCCATATTTTCTTCATTAAATAGGTTTGCTGAAAGTCAAATGGAGTGAAAAATAAATTGTTAGCTTTGAAAATTTGGAAATAATTTATTTTAAATTATTAGAATCTAAAGATGTTGGGAAATATTGGTTTTTTTAATTCATAATGGTTAATTACAAAATAAAACACAAAATGAATACAAGTTTCAGATATACAATGCACAATACATTTTCACTTTAATGTACTTGAACTAACTTCTAATTTGCATTTAGTTTCTGTTTAAAGGAATTGATGACATGAAAGAATTAGGAAAGAAATTTTGTAATGAGGTCAAGGGATAAGAATGGTTCTGAACTTGTTAAGACATGAATCCCTCGTCACTTCATGTAACATACAAAGCATTGGCAAATAGTGACTTATTTCCAGTGTTCCCATAAGCATGAATTGCCTGCTGGTACTTACTAATTTCACTAATTTAAATTAATTTTTTTGTAATCCTATTTTAAACCCAGTTTTGCTTTCCCCAAATTCCTAAATTTCTCAGAAATGAAATTGAAAATTTGAGTACTACTTGTTCATTTTATAGGATTATGGCAAGCAGGGAGATTTGTTCCTTAAGGAAAAAAGAAATTTTTAATACAACTTTAACAAAATTGTAGTGGGAAGTACATGGAAATGCTTTCAATTAACTACTCAAGAATTTTCTTAAGTTTTATTGATGTCTTTTACATAAAATTCCTTTCCAAATTTACTCTATCCATTATGATAAAGTTTTGAGGGGGAAAAGTTCAACAAATCAACTGTCTCTCAGTTTATGTACTATTGCATTCTTTTCATCCCTAACCTCTTCAACAAAAGGAAGATGGTACATTTTCTCATATCTTCCCTGGAGCCAAGCTTGGTTTTTATAATTGTACAATAGTTGGTTTCATTTTATTTTTCTTCCCATTTACATTGTTGCAGTAACTGTGTATATTCTTTTCTGCATCAGTTCATATAAGTCATCTCACATTTTTTTCTGAATTCTTCATATTTGTCATTTTTATAGCACAGTAATATTCTGTTGCATTCATGTAATCTCAGTTTGTTTCTAAGTTCCCCAACCAAAGAACATCTACTTTGTTTCCAGTTCTTTGCTAACAAAAAAAGTACTGTTATGAGTATTTTGGTACACATGGTACCTTACCCTCTGTCATTGATCTCTTTAGAGTATGTGACAAAAAATGGGATCTCTGACCCAATGTCTGTGGACATTTTAATCACTTCTTTTTAGTATAATTCCAAATTGCTTTCCAGAATGATCCGCCAAAAGTGTTTCAGATACCAGACTTCCCATATCCCCTCTAAAATTGATAATTTCTATCTTTTGTTATTTTGACAATTTCTCAGCAAAAGAAAAAAAACTTTAGTGTTATTTTAATTTATATTTCTCTTATTACTATTGATTTGGAGCTGTCTTTCATGAGATTGTTCATAGTTTACAGTTGAGAACTGCTCATATCCTTTGACATTTGATTCATTAGAGGAATGGTTCTTGGTCTTTTATACTTGCTTTATTTTGCTATATATCTGGGATATCAAATCTTTGTCATTGCTATTGAATGCAATGGTTTTTCTCGAATCAAGTTTCCCTTCTTATCCTAGTTGCATTTATTTTGTTCACAATTTCATGTACTCGAAATTATTTTATCTTTTCTGGTCTCTTTTATCCCTTGTTTGGTTAAGAATTTTTCCCCTATTCATAATTGTGAAAAGTACCTCTATATATTTTCTTGTGTATGTGTGTATGATGTGACTTTTAAATATTTAAATTATTTATCCATTTGGAATATATTGTGGTATATGGTATAGGATGCTTATCTAAACCTATTTTTTTCTTTTTTGCTAAACTACTTTCCTTTTTTCCCAGCAGTTCCTGTCAAATAGGGAGTCCTTAGCAAGTTAGTTTATCTTCTTGGATAATGTAGACATTTTCCTGTTATCTAACATACCAGAAAACTTTTCAATGATTTAAGAATATTTTGATAAGGAAAAATTTTTTCTTGGGTACATATTTTGAGTGATAACAGAAAAGTTTTCATGAAAACATCCCTTTTGTTAATAAAGATAAACCATACCAACTGACATATAGCTCTGTATATATAACCTTTATGCTTTAGTATATAAATAGTTTATTTACTGTATTAATTCCTATCTTAAGTGAAATTACATATATATCACTTTACTTAATATAATTCTATAAAATAGCACATAATATTCATTTTTACAGGAATTGGCCCATGGATTAAATGAACTTTTATCACATGATGGCAATGTTGAAGAAGATTTTTACTCAACCTTCCAGGTAATATAAATGTAAAACAAAATGACATGTAATATTCAAGTCAGTATCAAATAAAAATTTTATTGTTACCATATTATTGAATATGGTGCCTGCCAATTGCATGGTGCTATACTAGGTATTTTGGAATACCTGCTTTTGTTTGTTTAGTCATTTTCAGTCGTGTCTAACTCTTCATGACCCCTTTGGAGTTTTCTTGGCAAAGATACTGGAGTGCTTTGCCATTTCCTTCTCCAGCTCATTTTACAAGGTGAGGAAATGAGGCCAACAGGGTTAAATGACTTGCCCATGATCACACAGCTAATAAGTGTCTAAGACCAGATTTGAACCCAGGTCTTCCTGATTCCAGGTTCTGTGCTCTATCCACCGTGCCACCTAGCTGCTTATTTGGGAGCCTAATCTTAATACTGTTATCTACTCTCAGGTACCTTATAGCTTAAAGTAGAAACAAAAATGTAGTCATAAATAGATTAGAATGGCCTTGAATATAGATCACTGATCATCACAGATGGGTAGAAAATTCTATGAAGATGAATGTCATTATAAGCCTTAGCACCTTACAGAAAAGCAAGGGTATCAAAAATAATATGAGTAATCTGTAGGTAGCACATCAGCCTGTCCTTGGCTCAGCTGCTCTCTTTGATCTTCTTTTGAATCAAACTGTGCCCTCACCTCAAAAAGCAAGTTGGTAGAGACCAATCTGTAAAATAACCTGCATATAAATGTTCTGTTAGTCTTTTTGGGGGGGGGGGGGTAGGCAATGGGGTTAAGTGACTTGCCCAGGGTCACACAGCTAGTAAGTGTTATGTGTCTGAGGCCGGATTTGAACTAGGGTCCTCCTAAATCCAGGACCAGTGCTGTATCCACTGTGCCACCTAGCTGCCCCACATATAAATGTTCTTAAGTTCTACTCCCCTACCAATACCTAAGGCTAATTAGAAATCCATGGCTTTGCAGGTAACTAGGAATTATCTACATAATCCAGAAATATCTCAAAAAAGTAGAGCCAAATGGCAGAGAAAAGTCAGGGACTTGCCTGAGCTCTCCAAAATTCCCTTACAAACAACTTTAAATACTGCCTCAAAATTAATTCTGGAGCAGTAGAAGCCACAGAAGCATGGGGTAAAACCATTTTCCAGCTCCAGACAATTTAGAATGTCAGCAGAAAAGGTCTGTTGAACTGGAGTGAGAGTGCAGCACAGTCTAACACAGGCAATGGCCAAGCAGGCCTTAGGGGCAACTGAATTAGTAGCTGTGGCTTCCTTAGCCCACAGACAGTAAAGGGATTGGACAACTGATCAGAAGGAGAACATGAGTCCCTTTGCTGGCACTGGGTGTAGGACTCTGTTGCATTGCCCCCTATGTGGGTCTGGGTCATAGTTGGGGGTCACAATCTTGGAGTGCAGTCCCAAGGCAAGAAGGAGCACTAGCACCCCAGAGCTTATAGTCCTAGGGGAGGGGGGATCCTTTAGCACAGTTCTAGGGCAAAAACCAGTGTTTGTGGTCACTGAGGGACTAGAGTACAGGTCAGGAGAGTAGTAAACACACCGCTCCTTAGATCATACCACCTTGGAAGAATTAAAAACTCACAGACTTCCCCCTCCCCCCTACAACTAGCTGTGAAAACAGCAGCACAAAAAAACCTGAAGCTTGTGACAGTGCCCCCTCTACCCCAGCAGCAGAGCCCAATTTTAAGATAAAGTTAAAAATCAAGAAATAGGCTGGGGAAATGAGCAAATAACAAAAAAAGAACCTGACCGTAGAAAGTTATCATGGTGACAGATCAAAACACAAACTCAGAAGAAGACAGAAAAGTCCAAAGCTTCAAAGAAAAATGTGAATTAGTCTCAGGCCCCAAAAGAATTCCTGGAAGAACTCAAAAAGGAGTTAAAATCAAATAAGAGAAGGAGAGGGAAAATTGGGGGGGATGAGAGTGATGCAAAAAAAAATCATGGAAAAAAAGATTCAACAGCTTGGTAAAGGAGGCACAAAAAAAATTGAAGGCAATAACACCCTAAAAGACAGAATAAGTGGAAAGGTAAAAGAGGCACAAAAATCCACTGAAGAGAATACTTTAAAAAGTAGAATTGGAAAAAAATAAAAAAGTAGAATTGGCCAAATAGAAAAGGAGGTTCAAAAGCTCACCGAAGAAAATAATTCCTTAAAAATTAGTATTGGGCAAGTGGAAGCTAATGACTCCATGAGACATCAAGAAATAATAAAACAAAATCAAAAGGAGAAAAAAAAATAGAAGAAAATGTGAAATTTCTCATTGGAAAAACAACTGTCCTGGAAAATAGATTGAGGAGAGATGATGTAAGAATTATTGGACTACCTGAAAGCCATGATCAAAAAAAAAAATTACACATCATCTTTCAAGAAATTATCAAGGAGAACTGCTCTGATATCCTAGAACCAGAGGGTAAAATAGAAATTTAAAGAATTCACCTAAAGCGATCCCAAAATGAAAACTCCCAGGAAAATTATAGCCAAATTCCAGAGCTCCCAGATCAAGGAGAAATATTGCAAGCAGCCAAAAGGAAACATTTCAAATATCATGAAGCCACAGTCAGGATAACATAAGATTTAGCAGCTTCTACATTAAAAGATCAGAGGGCTTTAATATGAAATTCTGCAGGGCAAAGGAGCTAGGATTATAACCAAGAATCACCTACCCAGCAAAGTTTTCAGATGAAGTAATCAAAGCTATCTATAGTCATATGAAAAAAAATGCTCTAAATCACTATTGATTAGAGAATCAGATTAGCTAACATGACAGAAAGGGGAAATGACAAATGTTGGAGGAGATATGGGAAAATCGGGACACTAATGCACTATTGGTAAAGTTATAAACTTATTCAACCATTGTGTAGAGCAATTTGGAACTATGCCCCAAGGGCTATAAAATCATGCATATCTTTGACCCAGTACTATTACTACTAGGTCTATATCCCAAAGAGATTTTTAAAAAAAGAAAAAGGACTTTTATTTACAAAAATATTTATAGCAGTGTAGTGGCAAAGAATTGGACATTGAGGGAATGCCCATCAATTGGGGAATAGTTGAACAAGTTGTAATATATAATTGTGATGAAATACTATTGTACTATAAGAAATAATGAATAGAATGCTCTCAGAAAAACCTGGAAAAAACTACATGAACTGGTGCAAATTGAAGTGCACAGAACCAGGGTAATATTGTACATAGTAACAACAATATTGTACAATGATCAACTGTGAAAGACTTAGCTATTCTCAGCAATACAATGACCCAAGACAATTCTCAAAGACTTATGGTGAAAAATGCTGTCCACCTCCAGAGAAAGAACTGATGGAGTCTGAATGCAGATTAAAACATACTTTTTTTTCTTTCTTTCTTTGTTTTGTTTGGTTTATGTTTTCTTTCACAACATGAGTAATATGGAACTATGTTTTGCATGACTGCACATGTATAACCTATATCAAATTGCTTACCTTCTCAAGGGAGGGGGCAGAGAATTTAGAACTAAAATTTTTTTAAAAGAATGTTAAAAACTTTTTACATGTAATTGGAAAAAATTAAATATTAAACAGAATTATCTCAAAGCTGTAATGGCAGACCTCTTATTAGGATAGGAAAGCATGTTAGAAATGAAATCAAAACTGGGTCAGCTAGTAAACTTTCTGGGCAGCCAATTTGGGTAATATTTTTGTAAGACCATAGATAAGCATGATATTGAGGGGACAGGGAGGAATTGGCCAATATGAAAGACAAATTATATAAAATTATTTTGAAACTCAATAAATGATCTATTTCAGCATCTTGAGGGTTTAAAATGTAATGCAAAACTATTTTTTCCTACATCTTATCTCTTGGTTGAATATTATGTAATAATGTTATCATCATAGAAACATTTTAAAATATATTGTAATGGCATCTCCCATCAGGTTTTCCAAGAAGAATTTGGAGTAATCAAATCCTATAATTTAAAACCCAGTGGTGATAAAATTCCAGTTAACAATCAGAATAGGAAAGGTATGTTCAATATATGTATTTTTGTCTGAAATGCACTTGAATTAACCATTTGCTTATATTAATTAATCAGATGTATAACCTCTTTCTAGAGTATGTGCAGCTATACGTTGACTTCCTTCTTAACAAGTCCATCTACAAACAGTTTGCTGCATTTTATTATGGATTTCATAGTGTATGTGCTTCAAATGCACTAATGGTAAGTAAGAGATTTGGATTATTTTTTAAGTTACCAAATAGTCCTCTCAGTATGCAAGAAAAAAATCATTTAGAGTGACAGTCCTGATTATGAATAACAATTTTTTGGATAGATAAGGTTTTTAGTAGTAAATATTTTCAATAAATTTATGTTTATTATTATGTTATCGTTATTTTTTATTTGGAGAGTTTGGAGGATTACAGGTGTGGAATGTTGCATAAACTTTCATATGAGGTCAACGTATTGTTAATTTTGTTTATTTCATTTTGTTATAAGAGCCCATTTATGGAGTGGGGGTAACATAGAAATGCGTATAATGTATAAACAAAGCATATCAATAAAATTTACCGAAATAAAAATATTCTTTCAACTAGTTAAAACAGGACTGGAGATAACCAATAGTCAGTTACTTCAAGGAGAGGCAGCATAGAGTATTTGATGTGTAGCTGGAATATCTTGGTACAAATCCTGGCTCTGCCAGTTTATAAGCCGTGTGACCTAAGACAAGTTATTAAAAGTCTTGCAACCTCAGTTTCCTCATCTGGACAATGGAGATAATAATAACCATCATATTGCTTTGCCTATTTTGTATGCTTTGTAAATATCCACATAAATTTGAGCTATTAATATCAGTTAGGCTAGTGGATTGGATAAAATTCAGTTCCAATTAGCCAAACAATCTCAGAATTGAAATGAACTCAGAGATCATTGAATCTAATCCCATATGAACGAGGAATCCCTTGTACAACCTTTAGTTTAGTATTAATCCCTAGCCTTATTGCCTTTCTTTATGGAAAAGTGTAAAGACCACATAAAATTTCCCTCATTACTGAAGACATCACATAGGCCCAGGGGGGAATGGCCTTTACTGCAGAAACAGTATAGGAAATTTGAGTTACAGCAAATCCCTCGGTGGAAAAGTTCGAATGTCTCTCTAGTGGTAGTGGTAATGTTCAAATTCTTCCATTTCAAAAGCAAATTTTAATCAGTCAATCAATCAATTAGCTTTTATGAAATTACCTACTATGGGCCAGGCAGTGTACTAAGCAGTGGGGGTACAAAGAAAGGCAAAAGATGAGGAACTTACACCCTAAATCTATAGCAGATAGCTTGACTGTAAGACGGTAACACAGACAGGTTAGGTTGTTATCTCCAAACTGTGAGCAACAGTGTAAACTCTTTCCTGAACTTTATCATCTGGAACAATAAATAGGAAGTTCTTTTTTCTGTGAAATTGAGGACCCAGAACGTCAATTGCATTGGAAAGAGTTTATGCATCTACCCCCTTGTGTCTTCATATAATTTTAGGGTTTGTTTATTTTTATTATAAATGGAACTATCAACAAATTCAAATACACAGACAAAAATGTCTAAATATTTAAATTAAATATTTTTATTTAAAATTTTAAAAATTTAATGAAATAATAAATTTCTGTGTGTGAATTAACTTTAGCAACATAATAACAAAAAAGCCCTGTTTGTTTCTGTATGCCCTTTTCTATTTATTTTTCTCCACAATTTTTGGTAAAAGTTTTTTGTTGTTTGTCAGTCATGTCTGACTCTTCTTGACCCCATTTGGGATTTTCTTGGCAAAGATACTGGAGTGGTTTGCTATTTCCTTTTCAGCTCATTTTACATATGAGGAAACTGAGGCAAACAGAGTTAAATGACTTGCATAAGACCACATAGTTAGTAAGTATCTGAGGCTGGATTTGGACTCGGGGAGAGATGAGTCTTCCTGACTCCTGGCCAAGCATTCTATCCACTGTGCCACCTAGCTACCCTTTTGGTAAAAGACCTCAGGATAAGTAAAGTCTTTAGGTCACCATATTTGGGGGGTGGGGTATGTGTGAATGAAGCAAGTTATTTGGGACAGAAAAGAGTGTGTGTCTGTTGTCTGTTCATGCTGCTTTCTTCAGACTTCAAATACAATCCTGGCAGTAGCCTATGATTACTTTCCGAGAAGCAAGTTCTTCCAAACTTTCTGGTCTCTCCCCTAACCTCCTAGAGTACTTCCTCTCTCCCTCACCCCCACCCCGAGAAATTTGCCTCATAGTTTACTGAAAACATTAAGGCCATTCACTGAGAGCTTCTTCTGCTCTCTTCTTCCTTATCTCCTCTTCCTTCACTTTTTCCTCCTTCCCTCCTATAGCAGATAAAGAGGTGACCTTCCTCCTTGCCAAAGCGTTTCCCTCTATCTGACCCTTGATCCCATCCCTTTCCTCTCTCTGATCTTCCATCTCTCCCCAACTGCTGAGTCCTTGCCTTCTGCTTGTAAACACACCTCTGTCTTCTCTCTTCTCACTTACTCTGATGTCCCCTAGCTCCCTTCCGAGTCCTTTCTTTCCATTTTCAGCTAAACTCAAGAAAGCTTAAGTGACTCTTCTGCATCTTCTCCCACCTCCTACTTACCCCTCTGTAATGTGGCTTCCCACTTCATCATTCAATTGAAACCTCCCCCTCCAAACTTATAAGTGATCTCCAAAGGGCCAAATCTAATCACCGTTTCTCAGTTCTCATCCTTCTTGTCACTGTAGCATTTGACACTCGACCACTCTCTCACCTCTGGATTTTCCTGCCACTGCTCTCACAAGGTTGTCTACCTTCCCTTCTCAGTCTCCTTTGCTCTATCATCTGTGTCATATATTTACCTGAGAATAAGTCCAAAATGCTATCCTAGGTCCTCTTCACTTCTTTCTCAATTTTCTCTCACTGAATTTAAGTCCCATCTCTGATCCATCTTGGCCATGTGACCCTTGGTAAGTCACTTAAATTCTCAGTGCTCTGAACAACTTTCTAAACCCATAAGTTGAAGAGAAAGAGACAACCTGTACTGGTAGAGGGAATTTCCTCATCTAGAAGTTCCCTAAACCAATGAAATTACATGGCCAATGCCTATCCAACCTAACCTATTTAAACTGACAATGAAAAATGGCAAATACATGGAGTGATGGACATTAATGCCACTTATAACAATTTCATACAGAAGTTTCTCAATTGTAAATTAGTTGCCCTAGTGAAGAGACCAAAAGAGTGTATGAACCACCTTCAATAGCAACACCTAACCTGTTGGCCATGTAAAAAGAGGTAGAAGTCAAGGGCAACACCAGTTTTTAATATAAACTCATTTGTAAAATCTAATGGACAAAAATGGTATATGGCTATGAGGATATCACCTCAACTAGTGAAAAGCAGGAGACAGAAAAAATAAAACAGTAAACAGCTTGTTCAGAGACTCAACTGAGCAAAGTAATCCCAAGTAAGTTTAAAGATGAAATTGGAGGAGGAAAACAAACATATGAAATATGAAAAAGATCTGCAGGGATTTTTATAACATAATGTCTTTACCATCAGGGCACTTTGGGAAGTGATTCTACCCTGTCTTGTATCATTCTCTAGTTTTTTCACATGTGTAGGTCATGTCTACGTAAAGATTTCCTCAAAGAAAAAACTTTCCTGCATCCCCTACAGCGTATATACACATTGGGGTGTATGAGGTGTTCAGGGAGGACTAGTGCCTCTGGTGTGAAGGCTTGCCAAGCCCTTTCCAGGACTGCTCATCCACCTTTGGTGTCCACATGATTCACCCAACTCTCCCCTGTGGCCTGCGCAGCAGCCACACCCCGATAAATCGTCTCAGCAGACAGGCTAAACCAGGTTGAGGGTAACTGACAGGCCTCAAACCTTTCAGTGAATTAGGGGGATGTCCACACCAAGCATGTGAAGAATGGTCAAATGAGAACAATTTGTTCCAGTGGCCATGAAGGCAGCTGAAGCAGGCGCTGTAGAGCACTTAGAGCTTGGTCGAGCATCAGAGATGCCAAGGTCATCCACTGCATCCTGACCCATTGCCAGTCATCCTGGCTTTTGTCTCGCCACTGAACTGTGATGACTCAGGAATAGAAAGTAAGGCTGATGACTTTGTGTAATTCTGCCTGTCTTAAATCCAGTGCACAAACAAGTCAAGATGTAATCCATGATGTCATTGGTCTTCTTCAAAAACAAAGGACAAACAACAACACGTTGTATAAGCTTCGTAAATACTTGCTGAATTGAAATGCAATCAGGATTCATTCTTGACTCCTCAAATGAGAAGCCGTTATCATTTTGACTCTATCATCATAGACCTGGCTTTACGTATTGAATTATTTTGAATTGCTTATAAAGGAAGTGGAAATATCAGTGAAAAGGGCAAAGAAGGGAAAAGCAGCTGGACTGGATCAAGTACCCAAAGAGGAAGCTCATGCTGAAGGTGACACAATTGTCAAGGAATTGAGAGATCCTTGATAGCTGAAAAAGAGAGTGTACAAATTAAATAGAAAAAAATCTTAGACCTCATTGCTACCGAAAAGGTTACTGAGAGAATCAATAGCTAATAAACTTATATTTTATATTATATTTATATATATAATATTATATCATATATTACATTTATTTTGTATTATATAATAAACTTCCTTTTCCATCTATATAAGTATGATTACCAAAAGTGTTCACCACTGTATCAAAGAGATCCAAAGCAGAAATTGCTCTTAGGTGGTGAAATTCGCCAGGTACACCTCCTTGTGGGTAACATTGTGCTAAACAATCCTCTGAACATTGCAGAGCCTCCTAAATGAAATCCAAAACAACTCAAAAGAATCTTTGCATAACTTCATATGGGGAAAAAAGTGAATGAGAAATGTTGTTCAAACTAAGAGATGAAGTTATATGAACAATTTACAGAGCTTATCCATCAGGGTGGGAGGATGTGTGATAAATAATAGAAAGATGATAGATAACATAATATAAGATAGATCTGGCACAGACAGACAGTGAGTAGAGTCCAGAGTTCAACAGGAGGAAGAGAATAGGCTGGATTGCCTTTGAGAAACTGCAGAGATCTTTTAATGACTCCAACATTTTCCCCTAAAACAGAGGCCATTTTTTCATACCAGTTTCTTCTGGTGATGGCTCTAAGTCATGAGGCACTACAGTCTCTGAAGTACTGATATTGAGGATAACCCAAAGTGGAGTAGAGAGAGTGGCATGGTGCAGTGAGCTAGCTGCAACATATTATAAACAAGGAATTACAAATACAAGGCAATATAGAGGTTGCCATTAAAGAAAATCATGATCCAACAAAAAAGATGGGCTGGTCCCAGCATGAGAGTAATAGATAACCAATAGGTAACCTAAATGCTTAAAAAGCATATTCAGGATATGAAGAGAACTCAAGGGAGGCTTGCAGCATATCGGATGAAATCCCTGTGGCAAACTTTTGGGAGGACATGGACAAGAGTCAACCAGGACAGGCAGGATGGATGATAATCTGCATTGTTAAGGAGAGTATTCATATCAGTAAGACACCAAACTCATCAGCGTATTGAACTAAACTTGTTTTAAAGTAATGATACACTCTCCTGACGCTCCACAGTAGGAGCCACAAATTAATCCCTAATTCTTTTCAATTCAGCAAGTATTTACTAAGCTTATGCAATGTACTAGATGCTGTAGGAGACGCAAGAAAGTCTTTGTCCTTGAGGAGCATCCAATCTTTTTATGCAGGCTTGATCTACACACATGAAAAAACTAAAGAACAATGCAAGATAGGATATAATCACTTCCCAAAGTATATGATACCAGCAATAAATATCAGGCCAATAGGTACTATGAAAGGTCAAGTAGTAGAAAGATTACCCTGGGCCCTAGAAGGGAGAGGAGCTGCATGGAGGAGGTGGGACTTAATTGGGATCTTGAAGAATGAATTTGTCAGATTCCTGTATGACCATTGGCTAGGAGGCTCCCCTCTGGCACTAGTCTTACTGGCTGTGTGACTTTGGGCAAACATCTTAACCACTATGAGGTGATGGATGATAATAAGCAATACTGTGTTGCAGAGTGGATGGAGAGTCGTCCTTGGAGTCAGAAATACCCGGGTTCAAAGTCTGTCTCCGACATATAAAATTATAGATCTAGAGCTATAAGGGTCCTTAGAGGTCATTTAGAACAACCTCCTCATTTTACGAATGAGGTAACTAGTAACTGAAGTTAAGTAACTTGTCCAAGATCACATAGGAAGTAAGCAATAGAATGAAGATCTGAACCCAGGTCTTCTTGACTCCAACCTAGTGCTTTTTTTCTAGTTTACCACACAAGCTCCATTCATGTATTGTCTGTGTGATCATGGCCATCCTGATGGGTGACTAAGGACAGACTGACCTAATTCATTACATATAACCAACTCCAGACCAGCCTGTGATTCATATCCTGTGCAGTCATCAACTAGTGCCATCTTGCCATCTGCCCTCAAGTTTTGTCTGTTGCGTTGCTACACACATGTAAACTTTCCACCTCTTAGCTCTGGTCGCAGAAATCAAATCAGTTATTACCATTGCTTCTGGAAAGACCCTGTCAGTTGGCTGTCCTGTGAATCAACTCATTGCCCCTAAAATTCTCCAGACCAGACATCGTTTTCTGTTCCCTACTGCTTTATATGTCTTATCTCCTCCTACTGGAATATAAGCTTTTCGAGGGCTTTCTCTTTAAATTTGTATTCCTGGTGTGATATATCCAAATCTGTACCAAAAAAAAAAAAACAAAACTACTTGACCTCATGGCATTGCTCTGGGGGACATTCTTAAAGCTCTACATAAATTTGAGTTACTACATGTGATAATAATTTTCGTTGTTATGAAAGTAGGATTGGTAATACTGGAGAGCAGATGAGTCCCAGTATACTGCCCAGTATTCTCTACTTCAGTGCTTTATAAACCGTAAGACGCTATGTAAATGTCACAATTATTAATGATCCGAGAGAGTTAATTTACTCCCAAAAGTTTAAAAAAATGTTATTCTTTAAAAGAATTGGATCTATTAACACTGGGGGTGAGAAAATGCTTCCTCAGTGTAAAATGTTTGATTCATCCTAAGAAAGCACACTCTTGTGATTTTTTAGACATTTCCAATTTAAGTTTTTTTAAGCCATTGTCAGAAGATTTTTTATTATGACTAATAATCATTTTAATTTTTAATTATTGGCAGCTGCTTCGTCCAGAAGAGGTAGAAATTCTGGTCTGTGGGAGTCCTGAATTGGATATGCATGCTCTGCAGAGAAATACTCAGTATGATGGCTATGTCAAAACTGATCTTACTATAAGGTAAATTATTTCCCCTTACTTAAGATGATAAAAAAGATTATATGTTCTATGCAGCATTTTTTGGTCCTTTATGCTCATTTAAACACTAAAGACGAGCATGAGCCTTCTTAGCAGTAAGATGCTATTATGAGCATTTTAAAAGTAGAAGCACTTGGTGCTCCTTAGGAGAGTGGTGACAGCATTATACATTTCAGAAAATAAATGAGTTGATAAAAATTGAAGTACAGTTTTGGTCACAGAATATGCAAACATATGTATATATAATTTATATATGTGAAAGATGAGTAATTTTTAGTAACAATACCATACCTAGAAAACTTATGTTTCATAAGAGAAAATGACTTTGGTGCCACCCAAAGTCATTTGGGTTGGATCATTTAGAAGTCTCTTAAGGTCTACCAGAGAAATTTTCTTCATATACAGAACTACTTAATTATCATAACGTTACAGCAGGGGAGTTACTCTCAAGGGACTTGTTTACCTCTTAAAGCTGATTTTATTCTAGATTGTAGGATAATAGTTTTGGTGTTTTTAAAAAACCTTTTAAAATTGTTCTTTGCCATGATAGATACTTCTGGGATGTTGTGCTTGGGTTTCCTCTTGATCTTCAAAAGAAATTACTACATTTTACCACAGGAAGTGACAGAGTACCCGTAGGAGGGATGGCAGATTTGAATTTCAAGATTTCAAAGCATGGCACTTCTACTAACTGGTAAATTTTCAGTTTCATTTGTATTTTTATTCTACAGGGTTAGAACATTATCTTTTTTAAAGATTTCTTAGTGAAACACATCTTTTTGGCAGAATAGATTTTATTTTTCTCTCCATTCCTTCCATTCCTTCTTTAAATAAAAACTAGATATCACAAGTTAACGATGAGCATTTTTAACAAGTCACTATGACAAATTGGCATTTTCTGAATATCAAAAATCTCTGAGCAACAACAACAAAAATTATTAAACCTTGGCCCCGGTTATTGGAAAAACTATCAGGAGACCTGCCAAGTGGCAGGTTCCATTAAATCACTCATAGTCAAAATGTTGTAGTAAGTCTGGAAGCCCAACCCATGGAGCAGCTCTATACCTCTGAAGGATAAGTCATTTCTGGGAGATGTAAGGTTGATCCAGCCAATCACAAAGGTTTCTGAAGAGTTGGAGGTACATATATGAGGTCATCTTTCAGCCCTGCCACATTTTATACTGGTTCTTTCTTACACTACATTGAATTTTAGCTACTGGCAGACCTCTCTAAATTCCATGATATTCCTAATGCTGTTGCATCATGGAACTTGGCTTCATACTGTTTGGATGAAATATAAATATCAAAGATGGAACACCGTTAACAATATCATCCACTTCTACTCCCCTACTCTGGAAATCTTGTCTAAATTTTTTAGTTCCTTCACTGGTATTGTTTATTAGTACCTTAACACAAGGTTTATAATCAATGTGAAGGTCACCAATGTGATCATAAAATCGAGAAGGCTGTGGAAGAGTTGTCACTATCATCATCATCATCGTCATCATCATGGCATTTATATAGTGCTTTAAGGTTTGCAACAACAACCTCATGAGGTAGGGGCGATTATTCCCCATTTTATAGATGATGAAACCAAAGCTAAGAGAGGATTAAGTGGCTTGCCCAAGTCCCTGAGCTAGAGAGTCGCTGAGGCAGGATTCAAACTCAGGTCTTCCTGACTCCATGATCTGTACTCTAGCCACTGCACTACCTAGCTGCCTCCTTTTTTGTAAGAAAGCTCTTGGGCTTTGTTAAGGTGGGTACAGCCATGGAATGAAAGAGGCCTACATATAACTGATGTTGAAAAGGTCCTTGATTTCATCAGTGTGGGTATTCCTTCTCCTAAGGTGCATAGGGTTACAGATCACCCCCCTGATGCACCTTAGGAGACGGTCTTCATGAGTTTCTGTGGCCAAAAAATCCTCCCCTGGTGGCCATCCCTCCAGAGATGAGCTTCTGTTCTCAGGTGGACTCATCCTTGGACAGCAGTTGTCCAAGTCATCCCTGAGCCTGCACCCAAAGCCTTTCCAGCTGGGCAGGGGCTACTATACCTTGTGTTTCCCCAGTATAACCATCAGGAACCACCTTCACACCATGAGGTAGGATTAGAGGAAGGGTCAGGCTCATGTAACAAGATTTTGAAATATACCAATATTTGATTTCTAAATTATGCTCTAAATTTAATAATGGTTTTTACAATATTACTTGGAAGCTAGGAAACTTTAAAATGGTGTCTACATATTAACCTTAAAGTCACTTGTATGGATATTATTTTCAGTTTGAGAAAAATAGGGAGATGGTATATTGTTATTATGATTGAAAGTAGAAATATTTTGAGGGGTTTTTTAAGCTATTATGTTGTCCTTAGCTTATGAAGATAAGTAGCCTAACATAGGAGCATACCAGGCTTGGAATAAGAAAGACCTTGGCTTCAAGCTGTGCCTCTGTACTTTCTAGCTTTGTAACTATGGTCAAGTCATGACAACTTTCTGAGCCTCAGTTATATATATATATATATACGTGCTTTTCTCTAGTTAATTCTGCTCTCTAGTGGTTATTTCAAGAACAGGGTTTAGACACAGAGAGGGAGACAGAGAGATAGAGACAGATAGAAGCAGAGAGAGACAGAAAGTCAGAGTGAGAGAGAGAGTGCTCTTCAGAACACAGAGCACTATACATTACATATTTGAACTGAGTTGAAAACAGAGTATTACTTATGACTCTGAGCTCCAAGCTCTGGAGTCATATGAACTGGATCTAATTTAGAAGGGGGAGGAGCTGTGAAGGGGTAGGGGCAACAGCCAAGGAGGAAATAGACTCTGTCATTATCCATACCCAGGGTTGCCTCTAGGAAATCTCAGACTATAAGTTGGATATAGCTCCGGGTCTCCATAAATATGGGTGAAAAGGTTCTCAAATCCCATATTAGAACACAAGGTCATGTATATTAGACAGCCTTTATTCCACCCCCAGTGAAAGTGTAAAACTACACAAAAGACATTCAGTATTTAGCAAACAAATTCTCCTCCCTCTCCAGTAAATCTTATCTTCCTCCAGGATTATAATACACTCCACATTCATAAGAGCATCCTGTGGTTTGGATTCCTCTCAAAAGGAACATGATCTTGAAGTTGTTAGGAGAGAAGCATTCCAGTGAGTCCCTCTTTCACTCTAAGAAACCCTCCAGGAATGTTCAGCCTTCTCTGACCACCCTAGGTTTGGTGTGCCCCCAGAAAGGGAACACCTTTTGTGTTGCTAAAGAGACAATGCCTATCCCATCAGACCTAAAATGTCCAAATAAGTTGCAGTGATGATAGAGGACAAAGTCCAAGGCCCTTACACCCACAATATCCTGGTATTAATGCCTTGCTATTCTTCCAGCTTTAGATACCAGGTATATGATTATCTTCTGTCCAGATAGCCAGAGCTGTCTAGAAAATCATTCTCCTCATTGATGAAAAGCTAGATTCTGGATTGTGCTGCCTATAGACTGTCCTCTCCTTTATCCAGAAGGTTGGAGTTCAAGAATTCTCAACATAATTCTCATGGTTCCCCTTTCCCCATCTGCCATCTAAGTCTGAGAGGTTGCAATATAGCCTTTCAAGACTAGGCCAGGGGCTTGAGGTCCAGGGACTCTTTTCTTGGGCCATGTGAGTAAGAATTCAAGCAGTTTTCCCAGGTACCTCTGCCCCAGGGCAGCAGTTCTACTGTTTTTAGGAAGAGAGAAAAGGGGCAAGTCTATAATTTTAAAATTCCGATTTAGGTCAAAGGATATGAAACAGTTGTCAGGAGAAGAATTGCAGAGTATTCACAACTACATGAAAAAATACTCTAAATTACTGGTTAGTAAAAGAAATGTGAATCAAAACAACTCTGAGGTTTCATCTCTTACCCTGCAGAGATGACAAAAAATGGCACGAGTCAATGTTGTGGAAAGATGGGCACGCTAACATATTGTTGGTGATGCTATGAAATGGCACAATTGTTTTGGAAAGCAACTTGGAATTACTCAAATTACTAAACTGTCCATATCTTTTGTACCAGACACTCCATTACTGAGCTTACACCCAAAAAAAGCTATCAATAAAAGGTTTTCATACACTCCAAAATATTTATAGCAGCACTTTTTGTTATAGCTAAAAATTGCAAACAAACCAAATGCCAATCAACTGAGGAAAGACTAGGCAAATTGTGGCGCATGAATGTAATGGAATATTACTGAAATATAAAAAAAAAATTATGTGTGTGATGAATACAGAGAAGCGTGGAAAAGATCTACCTGAACTGATGCAAAATGAAGTAAACAAAGCCAAGAACACAATCTACACAATGACTACAACAGTGTAAATGGAAAGAACAACTACACACCCAAAAAAAATCAAAAGTAAGTGTAACAAAATTATGAAGATCAAGTGGACCTCAAATGAAGAGATACGAGAAGACATCCCCAACCTACATGGAGGTGGAAGGTCCATAGGTGTTACACACTTCATGATTTCAGACTTTTTTATTGTGTCCATCGGTTGTGCTGACTTTCTTTTCTTCTCTTAAAAAAACTATTTGTCATATGGTATGGCTCTCCAGGAAGAGGAGGGATACATGGGGTACTATGGTGATGTAAGAAATAGAAAATATTAATTAAAAACTCATTTTTGAAAAGAAAAAAAGAAAACTTCCCATTTATAGTTCATCACAGAGGACTGGTTTCTCTCAAAAAGAGTTCACCCTTGGGGGCCATTGTTCATTCATACTCTGAGATCCGTCTTTCAGGGGGGCATCTACACTCTCCTTAGAACAATACAAAGAGAAGCCCCAAATAAATGCTCACCACCCGAATGCTTATCAAATTGATCAGAAAACTCCTATGATCAACCCTTGACATGAGAAAGAAGGAACATCCTAACTGTAGAAACATTACACGAAGTAATGAGTCTTCAGCAAAAAAAAAAAAAAAAAAAATGAGGAAATTTGTTAAAGTAAAAACCCCAGAAGGAAGACAAAGTCTATGGTCTTTGAAAGCAGGATTATTTAAAAGTTGAGTGTTATCAGATGCCTCCAAAATGTGTTTAGTACACCTATCTAAAATTCAAGATTGCCTCAGGAAACCCAGAAGGTGTGGTATGATCACCTAACTTTATGAGAACATTTGCTTACTGTGTGTGTGTGTGTGTGTGTGTGTGTGTGTGTGTGTGTGTATTGGCATTCATGGAAGTCAGCAGTTTTGCTTTTAATAAAAAATAGGTTACTCTAATTAAAGCTTATCTTTTTTCTAGGTTACCAGTGGCCCATACCTGCTTCAATCAACTTTGCCTGCCTCCTTACAAGAACAAAAAAGAGTTAAAGCAGAAACTGATCATTGGGATTTCAAATTCAGAAGGTTTTGGGCTGGAGTGACTTTGGACTTGAAATAAAGTATTTTTATATGTAGCATCCACTCTCTTCTCATTGTGCCTTTAACCTTTTCATGCTTCTGTCCTTAGCACTACAATAAGCTACACAATTTTCAAATACTGACTTTTTGGATTATTAAATGTGAAATGCATTTAATCTATGTACAGTTTTCAAAAACCACAGAAACTTCGGCACAGGGAGGGGGTAGTGGGGAGCCAATAGGTAACAACGGGATTTTTTTTTAGGATCTCTTTTTATAGCACTTTACCAGTCTCCATAATTATGTCACACATGTACCACTAGGGGATTGAAGTGCAATATTTAATGCATTTCTAGAATAGAACCCAGTGGCAGATTATGTGTTATTAACACACAGTAGCAAAGCATATAGCTACAACACCATTAATATAAGGCCTGTAGCCATATTTTCATACAGAAGTGAACAATTTTAATCGCAATGGAAATTTACAGTGTTTTTAATATTCTGGCTTTAGTTCTGTAAAGATTAAGCTGATTGTTGAAAAGCATGTAAATAATTGCTTGTGGGGGGATGGAATTTTTAATAGTGCTATTTGTTGCTAAAGATTTATTTTTACAAAATAAATTCAGGGTTTTAGATGTGTATACAGCTTTTACAAATCAACAGGGATGACTGTACAGGAATGTAACTTTTCAGACTAACTGGGTTTAAGATTATATGCATTTAAGTATTAAGGTATGCACCTATTGAAATTGGCAGAAGACCAGTTACTTTGAAGATCCCCTTATTTGTGTAACTATCATGTTTTGAAAAGCACCTGGATGTCAGAAAGTGAAATCTGATCAAATTAGTTGTGAATGAAATAAATCCTAGAAAAGCACAAAATGAAAGAACTTTTCCTTTGAAAATTTGATTGATGGCCTGGGCTTACGTCCAATCTTGTTTTTAATGGCCAGTAGTACTGGAACCAACTTCTGGAAAAATAGACTGGAATGCAGAACAAAATTGGGTGAACATATCAAGTAAGATTTGCATCAAAGTAGCATATTCAATATTTGGGCCTAAACACTCATTTCCCCCCCCAACGAATTCTAAATATAAAAAAAATACGAAAGTCCAAAGCAGTACGTGAGGAAAAGAGCTGCATTTCATTTCATAACTAATGATGCATTCTTGCATTAGTGAAAGTGAAGCAGTTTTCTTAGCCTGTGATAGATTTTTCTTAAATTGAGATTTATTTACTGGAGACATTCCTAGCTTTTCTTCTGAAAATTCAGAAGCTATTATTGTTGCAATAACAATAAATGATGCCAGCATTTATTACCAGCAATTACTCTTTTTAGATACACTTTCCCCCATCTTTTTCTGAGTTTTGCTATCTCCTTGTTTCACTCCCAGCAGCAGAATTTCAGCAAGAGTTGAAGAAATGAATAAGCTCATTCTTCTGAGATTTTGAAGCAACCAGTGTTTGGAGGAAAGGAAGGACCTGTTGTATGTACTTATCTCTCCTTCTGAAAGTGGCTCTGAAATACTTTGGGGATCTTAAGTGATCTCTAGTGAATAGCGTCTTTGCTAAGAAAATATAGAGGCTAGAAAAGGTAGCAGAGTAACTGATTTCATTTAGTTCATGTGCAAATAAAATCGCTTCTCTGTTGAGCTACCTAAGCTAGGTCCTAAGGTGTTTAAAGTAGGTTGATAATAACTAATAAGCACAAAAGAATTCTATGTAAGTAATCAGGTTTAAATGTTTAAGATGTAAACAAAGCTCTTATTTGATAAAGATGATTTATGGTTTCTTGTGCACGTTTAATGATGCGTCTATATACATCAATAGCTATGTCACTTTAGAAATATACAAACCCATTGTTTTTAATGACTCATACCCACAATTAACTGGAAAATTTGTGTCTGTTATGAAAATGAAAAAATATAACTGTTTTAATCACTAAATTACACATTGCCTTTATTTATTTATGCTCTCTCTGGTTTTAGTTTACAGTGTAATAATACCTCATTTTTTAAAAAACCACTGCTGTTCTATTTTGTTCATTTTCAAATGTCTAGTAAGTTCATGTAGTTACATTTTTATATATCTGTTGTTAATAAACACTATTCAATTTTTGTATTTGCCATAGTAAATTAAAGTATTGCACAATATTTCTTAGTAATTGTGAAATGTCTCTAGTTATTCTTTTTTTTTTTTTCGTCTTGGCTTTGTTATCCCAGTGATTAGGATTTTTTAAGCTCCCTTTTTCATACTAATCTGTATTGTGACAAGTTGTTCATGACTGGGATTATTTTTTTGAGTATTAAAGTTGTGCTCTTTCAGGCCTCATTCCTGTTTTAAAAAGTTCTGCACCAATTCATTTAAAGGAGCGAACTTCAAATGTCTTGGAAATCCCACCTACTACTCTTCTCTACCCTGACAATTTGTCATCTCAGATCTGTACATTTGTTTAAAAAAAAACTAGCTTCATATGCATCGTCATCATTACAAAAGAATATTTAAACAGCAGCTGCATGTCATCCAAATACCTCTAAAGAGGCAGTCACTCAAGAAAGGAAAGACATTATTTGGTATAGATATTTACAAAGACATTAAACGGAATGTAAAAATAACATCTGATTCTACACACCATGCACAAAACCTGGGAATCTGGCTTCCCACCCTCCAATATTTGTTATACTTAAGGGAAAAAGACATAGAATGTAAGAAAAATTATAACTCGCTCTTAAGTATTTTTAAGCACATTATTTTGTGTGATTCTCACAACCATCCTGATTCCATCTAACAATTAAGCACTTACTATGTGCAGGTCACTGGGTTATTCCCTAAGGAAACAAAGGTAAAAAAGAAAAACCATCCTTGTCTTCCAGGAGCTTACACTCTACTGGAAGATCCAATGTGAACCCAGTGGAATAAATGCAAACCAAATTGAAAAGGACAAGAGCACAACTGGGAGATACGAAATGGCTTCCCAAGAGCTAAGCTTTGAAGGAACTAGGGATTCAGAGAAGCAAAACATGCATTCCAGGCATGGGGAACAGTAGACAGAGTGCTGAACGTAGGGACTAGCAAAGAGGCTAGTTTGTTGTGAAGGGGAGTAATGGAAAAAAACTAGAACAAACTTGTGGAGGTCTTCAAGTGCCAAGCTAAGTTTGTATTTTAACTTAGAAGTAACAGAGAACCCCAGATGACTTTTACACATGAGAATGACATTGTCAGGCCTGTCCTTTACAAAGATCTTTGGCATAGAGGATACACTGGAGGGTGGAGAGATTGAAAACCATGAGACCAATTATAAAGCTATTGCAATAGTTCAGGGCAGATACGATGAACACATGAATTAGTGGGATGGCCATGTGAGTGGAGGAAAGGGAATGCTGGGGAGATATTGTCAGGGTAGAAGCGACAAAGTTGGCAGCTAGAAAAAGGAAGAGTCAACAATGACAGCTGGGTAACTGGGGAAATAGTGGTGCCCTCACAAACAATCGGAAACTTTGGAATAATTTAGAAGTCTAGGGGCCAAGATGAGTTCCATTTTGTATATATTGAGGTTGAGATGCCCATGAAACAGCAAGAAGGAAATGTCTAGTAAGCAGTTGACAGTGTGAGACAAGTTAACTAGAGAGATTTGGGAGAGAGTCATCTGAGTAGGAATACTACTTGAACTGATGGAAACTGATATGATCACCAAGAGTAAGTGCGAAAAGAGATAAGAAGCGGTCCCAGGAAAAAAGCCTTGAGAGACATCCATGTTTAGTGGGCTGGAGTTGGATGACCCAACAAAAGAGACAGAAGAACAGTCAGACAGATAGGAAAGGGACAAGTTGAGAGTAGTCACAGAGGTCAAGGGGGAAAAGAAGACATGTATGTATGTGTATATAAACATACAGGCATGTGTGTACATGCGTATACATATATATCCTTTATGTCTGTGGATATATAGTTATGCTTTTTTGAGAGAGAGGGAGAGAGCCAAGAAGAAAATGATGAAAAGTGTTTAGAACCATGTAGAGGAACACTAAGAAAAGGCCTTTAAATCGAGCAGTTCACAAATCACTGGTAACCTTTAGATAAAGCAGTTTAAACCAAATGGTAGGGTCAGAAACCAGATGACAAGAGGCAGAGAGAGAAGTGAGTAGAAAGTGAAGAAACGAGTCAAGGAATCCAGATGATATTTTCTAGGAGTTAAGCTTTGAAACAGAGAAATGAGGATAGCTGGAGAAGAAGGCAATGTCAAGACAAGATTGAGTTTCTTTGGTTTTTGAGGACTGGGAAAATATGGGTATAGGATCATAGATTTAAGGCAAGAAAGGACTTCAAGGTCATCTGGTCCAATCTCATTTTAAAGATAAGAAAACTGAGGTTCTGGGAGGGATTAGGCTAAAGCTAAGTTGACTCCAAGTCCAGCTGTCTTCCCACTACAACATCTTGAATGCAGGCAGCAAAAAAGGAGTCATTCCATGTATGTGGACTCTCCAACACACATCACAATCCCTCTACCTGGAGTAGAAGTTTTTGAGTAGTTATGGACCAAAAGAAAATGCCAAAAATGCATCATCTGATGTCCAGCCTTCTGCTGATGAGCTGCTCCAAACTTATTTTTGTACCAATTTTGCCATAGGTAAAAGTTATCAAGTCACTTTTGTATCAACCCTTGGTAAATGGGATCAAAATCTTCCTCCTTATTTACTAAGAAAATCAAGGCCATTTGAGAAAAAGATCAAAGATTTAGATCTGAAAGGGACCTTGGAGGTCATCTTGTCCAATTCTCATTTTACAAATGAGGAAACTGAGGTCCAGAGGGCCAAGAAGATTTTTCCCAGGTCACCTAGTTGGGTTATGGTGGAGAAGAAATTTGAACACCGATTCTCGGATTCTATACCAAGCACACTCTTCATTAAACCCCACTAACTCATAAGCTACGTTGTCTCACTTGTTTGTTCTGTACTACAAAACTCCTCTGATCGTCCCCCCATTCTCTTTTCTCCTCTTTTCATTTAGTCTCTGACAAAGAGCTGGTCCTTTTGTGCCTTTGATACCATCTCTGCCTGTCTTCTCTTAGAGATTGGCTCTTCCATACTATCCCCTTTCTCTTCCTCTCATTTTTAAATTCTCTTTTTCTACCGATTCCTTCCTCATAACCCATAAATATGCTCAATTCTCAGTCAGTCAGTCGATCAACAAGCATTTATTAAGTGCCTAGCAAAAACTATGTGCCAGGCACTGTGCTAGGTGCTAGGGATACAAAGAAAGGCAAATGATAGTCTCTACCCACAAGGAGCTTACAATCCAATGGGTGAAAGTCTCTTACATCCTTAAATAGTACCACTCAACTGCAATACTCATTCTGAAATTACCAATGATCTCTTAACTGCAGGATCTAATAGCTTTTTCTCAACCTTCAACCTTCTCAACCTCTTCCAGAACATGGCTCTATCCTGGCTCTCTTCCTATTTGTCTGACCACTCCTTCTCGGTCTTATTTACTAGATCATCATCCCTCTCCTCTCTACAAATTGAGAGTACTGTCTAAATCTTTGTCCTCAACTTTCTTCTCTTTCTGCACCATCTTTCTTATTGATCTCATAAACTCCTATGGATTCAGTAATCATCTCTATTACACATGACTCCCAGATAGATATATCCAGTTCTAATCTCTCCCTTGAATTCCATTATTGACTTCTACCTTCTGAACACCTCTACCTTGATGTCCTGTAAACATCTCAATCTCAATTTGTCCAAAATGAGACTCAGTTTCCTCCCCTTACAGAATATTCAGTATACATGGCTTTAAAGGCCATCTAGTTCAATCCATTCCTAAACAAGAATTCTGGCTACAACACAACCAAAAAGCGGTCAGCTAGCCTTTACTTAAAGACCTCCAATATGGAGGATCCTACTAGCTCCCCCAAAGAAGCCCTTTCTGGTTTTGGTCAGCTCTAGTTGTTAGGAGTTTTCTCCTTATATCAATCCTAGATTTGGCTCTTTGTAACTTCTACCCATTGTTCATAGAAGCTAAACTAAAATATTAGAACAAATCTAAACTCCTTTCCAATTAACAGCCATTCTAACAGCTTAAAAACAGCTATTATGTCTCCCAAATCTTAACTTTTTTTAAAAAAAATTATTTATTTATTTTTAGTTCTTCAACATTCACTTTCATAAGATTTTTAATTCTAAATTTCCCCCCTCCTTCATCCCCAAGATGGCATGAAATCTGATATAGGCTATACGTATATAATCATATTAGACATAGTTCCACATCAGTCATATTGTGAAAGAAGAATCACAACAAAAGGGAAAAACCACGAGAAAGAAAAAAAAAGAAAAAAAATAGTATGCTTTGATCTGCGTTCAGAACTCCAGAGTTCTTTCTCCAGATGAAGATAGCATTTTCTATCATGAGTCTTTTGGAATTGTCTTAGATCATTGCATTGCTCGGAAGAGCTAAGTCTAACAAAGTTGGTCGTTGCACAATGTTGCTGTTACTGTGTATAATATTCTCCTGGTTCTGCTCATTTCACTCACCATCTAGTTCATGTAAGTCTTTCCAGGTTTTTCTGAAATCCACCTGTTTACCATTTCTTATGGAACAATACTATTTCATTTCATTCATATACCTCAACTTGCTCAGCCATTCCCCAATTGATGGGCAGCCCCTCAATTTTCAATTCTTTGCCACCACAAAAAGAACTGCTATAAATGTTTTTATACATGTGGGTCCTTTTCCCTTTTTGACTTACTAGTGGTACTGCTAGGTCAAAGGGTATGCACAATTTTACAGCCCTTTGGGCATAGTTCCAAAATGTTCTCCAGAACGGTTGGATCAATTCACAACTCCACCAACAATACATTAGTGTTCCAATTTTCCCACATCTTCTCCAACATTCATCATTTTTCTATTTTGTCATGTTAGCCAATCTGACAGGTGTAACCAAATCTTTCCTTTTCATTGAAGATAAGATATTATCATCAAAACTTCCTTCACATTGGTTAAGAAAATAGAAAAGCTGATCCATGGGATGAAATGGACCAGGCAATCAAACCTAGAAATAACCAAAAACAGTAGCCTGATGTTTAACAAACTCAGACACAAACTACTAGGGCAAGTTTTTGTTACTTTTACAAATGCTTCTAAGAAAATTAGAAAATAGTTTGACCAAAAATGGGATCATACCAACATATTGTACCATATACTACAATGATCTCCTATTGGATAAATAGCTTAAATGCAAAAAGTCACAGCATAAAAAATTTTTAAATGGTAGGATGTACTATGCACTTCCGTAACTAGACAAAGCATTCTTAGATAAACAAGAGATAGGGGTAATCATAAAAGATAGAGTGGACAATTTGGATTATGCAAAATTGAAAAGCTTTTGGAGAAATAAAATCAATGTAGTTAGAATGAGTAAATATTGGAAGAATTGTGGGAAGATAGGCACACTAATTCACTATTGGTGGAGCTATAAATTAGTACAATCATTATGGAAAGCATTTAAGAATTATATTTTTAAAGTCACTATCCTGTTAGTGATAGCATTACTAGGCATATACAGCAAAGAGGTCAAAGACAGAGGGAAATGTCCCCAATACACAAAAATATTTACAATAGCATAGAACTTTAAAGAGAAGGTGGCTATGTAGAAGAGTCAGTGAGGCAGGGCATCCAGAAATCAGACGCAGCGTACACTGTCCCAAGCCCATCTCCCTCTTCTTTTGGAAGATGGATTTCTTCTTCTTCTTCCCAGAGTCCTCTAGTCAAGTTCAAAGACCACTATTTCTGTGATATCAAGGTAAAAGCCTGGTTGTTTGCCATAGGTACTTCCACATCCAGTATCCTTAGTCCCTCTGGCAACATTCACTGATTGGCAATCAATCAACAAATATTTATTAAGGACCTACCATGTGCCAGGTACCACCTTAAGCCCAGAGGCAAAGGGTTACACATAAATTTGTAGTGGATTTGCTCAACATGATTGTGTGACTCACTCCTGCTTCCTTTAGCAATACACGAGCGAGCAGAGGTGCTAGATGATGGGAATAATCCAGTGTTGGGCAAGGTTTAAGTAGATTAAGACAAAAGAGCAAAAGTTTTGAAAGTACAGGATAGTGTAGTGTTAAGCTGTCTAACTAAAGGACAGAGAATGGGGAGGGAGGAGAGTGGAACCAAAGCAGGGTGGAAGGCCTGGGAAAGTATTGAGGAATGGAAAAAGGAAGTCATAGTGAGAACAAAGAACAGCTTTAGAAGGAGTAAGGCACAGGGAGAAATGGACTAAGAGATTACAACCAGATAAAGAAATTTCCGAGTTCTTGATCAATGATATGGAGTAATAGTAGAGAAGGCATGGCATGATCAAAGGTGTGACTATCTCTGCATACAGCTGAGGTAGAATTGACAAGTAGATCTTGGAAATTGAGTAGACTGATGAAATGGGAGATCAGGGTGTTTGAGAGAATGTAAGCATGTATATTGAAGTGTCCTAGGATAAACACAGGAGCTGCTGTGGAGAGGAAGACTGAGTTGCTGAAAAAAGAGGTTTTGCCTCAAAATGTCCATGTTCAATCTATGAACTGTTAAGATTCACAAAGTGACTTCCATAAATTCTTTCATTCATCCTTGTAACAAGCCCGTGAGAAATGTACTAGAGATAACATTATTCTTCCCATTTTACAGATGAGGTGACTGAATCTCAAAGGAAATGATGACTTACCCAAGGTCAATCATTTAGCCAATAAGTATAAGAGATATGATCTGAACCCAGGGCTTCCTGGTCCCAAGTCCCTGACTCTTTCACTCTACAATACTGTCTCTTGATTTGAGGATAAGTCAAGGAGCTATAAAGAAAAGAAAGGTTCCAGAGTTGGAAGGGACGTTAGAAATCCTCTAGTTTAATCTTCCCCCATCCCCTTCTTTTACAAGTAGAGAAATCAAGGGCCAGAGAGATAAAGGGTCTCACCCAAGGTCAAGCAGATAGTAAATGACAGAGCCAAGATTCCAGTTCAGACATTCCAACTCCAATAAATGTGCATGTGATTCTGTGAAAGGCTGTAGAGAACTTGACCTCCCACATGTGTGGAATATATGTGCATGTATATATATATTTATAATATATATTAATATATGTCATATATTATACAATACATGTGTGGATCAGATTTGTGATTTCACTGCAATGGGAAACTCCCTGTACCCATGCAGATCTCCACCATTCTGCAAACCCCAGGGCACTAAGAAGTTACACGACTTGCCCAGAGTCACATAGCCAATATGAGTCAAAGTCAGAACTTGAACTCAGTTCTCTGACTCCAGGGCTAGCTCTCTATCTTTCCACTATTGGGTACGTATGTGTTTTAATCAATTAGCAACTACATTTTTGAAACTCTGTTTGATACCAATTACTAATTCTCTATTAGCACAAGCATTTAAAGTGACAGAGGCCTCATGGCAGTTCCACAGACAAGATGCTCCATTTCTTGGCTCTGGGCATTTTTTCTGGCTGTTGCCTATGCCTGAAACTCACTCCTCTGCTCCAACCTCCCTGGTTTCTTTCAAGTCCCAGCTAAAATCTCACCTTCTACAGGAAGCCTTCCCTAATTTGTCTTAATTCCAGTGTTTTCCCTCTTTAATTATTTCCTATTTATCCTGTATATAGCTTGCTTTGCATATTTTTTGCATGTTATCTCCTTCATTAGACTGTAAGCTCCTTGAGGGCAGAGATGGTCTTTTGTCTCTTTTTGTATCTCCAGTGCATAGCACCATGCCTGGCACATAGTTGGTATTTAATAAATGTCTATTGAATTGAATTGAATTTGAAGGTTCAAATGTGCTTGCATGCTCCTAATCTCTTTCTTTCAAATAAAATATAAATAGATAGAATGTGATATATTCTACAAGGAGACATTATTCTCTCTATGTTGATGCTTCGCCTCTCAAAGCTGACGGGCTTCAGAATCAGATACATAACTCATTTCCTTATTTCCTACCTAAACCACCTGAGATTTCATGATTGTGGGCACTCCCTCTACCTATGCAGGTCATGACCCTCTTATAATTTAGTAGTATATGGTCTTAAAGAGTCATCGTGGCCAAAACATTGATCATTTTTCAGCCAACTCAGTGATATGTCTCTCCCAACTTAGTGAGTCTGGTATTAGCAAGCCTTCCTGGCTTTGGTCTGCCAACACTTGCTCTCTGCCTTTGTGACTTTTGTGAACTTCAGGGCCACTTCAACACCATAATGAGGCATCAGAGGGTGACTTCACTTCAGAAGTAAAGCTGGTATCAGAAAATCTCTTGCTTATTCTTTGAACCAGGTGTAAGCTTCCTTATTCCTTGCAAATACAAAGGGCAGGACTGATTCTGCATTCTTGGACCATTATACACTTCAAAGGTACTTTGTCAGAAGGAAGTATGTCAAGGGCTAGTGTGACTCTTAATGTCGAAATGCATGACTTTCAAGCAAGTCACTGAGATATGACTATTGCTCCCCGGCTATTCAAGGAAAGCTTCATTAAGCATTCCAATAAATTCCTAACTTTCCTGTATATAGCTCTGCACTCAGAGAGTAGGCTGGTGTAGTAGACCAGGCATGGAGCTTGGAGTCCAGTAGACCTGGGTTCAAATTCTACATTTAATACTAGTTATCTGGCTACAGATAAATCACTTAAGCCTCAGTTTTCCTATCTATAAAAATAAGGATAATAATATCTATTACGCTTAACTCAGAGGGTTGTTGAGATTCAAATGAATTATGCATGTAAGTACATAATTATGTAATTAGGCATTATATACTTAGGTACATAAAACTTAATATTTAGGTACTTCGCAAGCTTTAAGTGCTATAAAATATTGGTTTTTGTTATAACCCATACGTGCTCTGAAAGTCAAGTCCCCAGAGCTTGGGTTCATTTCCTCTTCAAGATCCAAAGAGTACCTCAGTGGGTCAGGAGTGATTCTCCAATACCATTGGCTCAAGCCCCAATTCATGTGCATCCCCTTGAGATTACCAGTTGAGAATCAATTAGCCAACCAGCCTTAAGTAGCTTTTAGAAAGGGATATTTACTAAGGAGATACAGAACAGTCAGGGTAAAACAGCTTCCCAAAAGTCTGTGATTCACTCTTCCAACAATATGTACAAAAATGTGGGGAAAGTGGACTCACATTTAGGGAGCACATGTGACGAAGGGCAAACTCATAGCTCATGAGTGCTGAAAGTCTATTTCTCCTGTAAGTTAATCGATCAATCGATAAGTATTTATTAATTATAAACTGTGTTCCAGGCACTGTACTAAGTATTAGGGATATAAAGAAAGGCAAAAGGCAATCCCTTCCCTCAAGGAGCTCACAATTCAAAGGCTTCCCTGTAAGCTTGGCAAATCTGCTCTAAAAAATATAGAATAGGGGCAGCTAGGTGGCACAGTGCATAAAGCACCAGCCCTGAAGTCAGGAGGACCTGAGTTCAAATCCAGCCTCAGACCAAACACTTGACATGTACTAGCTGTGTGACCTTGGGCAAGTCACCTAACCCCAATTGCCTCACTTTAAAAAAAAAATAGAATAATCATAGAGGCTTAGAGTACAGACAGCGAGAGGGCCCACCTTGAAGTTAGGGAGATTTGTGATTCAGTCTAGCTATGTGACCACAGACAAGTCACTTAATTTTTTACCACCTCAGACAACTCTCTAAGATTCTAAGTTATGGATGACCTGCCAATTAGCATTACTGAAGAGAGTTTCCACACCGGGAGTTCCCTATACTGATGAAATCACAGGTAAAGAGAAAAAAAGAAAGAAAGAAAGAAAGAAACATGGCCTGGCTACCAGTAACAAACAACAACTTCCATTGAAGAATGATGAGTGTCCTGCTCTCACAAATGAGGAAAACTCTTCCCATGAGTACATCTTATTTCACTATGGTGCCTTTGAGAAAGCAGAAGCAAATTCTGGAAGAACTGAAATACTGAGGCTGGATTGAGAAGGGTTGACCCTGAACAAGAATGGAAAGGGGGGGAACAGGTCAGGCTGGAAATCGAGGAAGAAGGAAGGCAAGAACAAAGCCTAGTTCACTAAAAAGTCTGCACATAAAGCCAGGATTAATTGATAAAAATCTCTGTAAGCTTTGTCACTTCTCCCTTCCCTGTTAGAGGCTGCCTTGTTTGGGAGAAGTTCTGAGTCAGGAAGGCCTGGGCTCAAGTGTACTCTCTAACAGATCCCGCCTCCGTGATTCTGGACAAGTCATTCCATTTCTCAGGTCCCAACTCGGCAGTCCAATGCTATGAATTGCAGAATGATGGCTGCTCTGCTTTGGAAGAAATTTCCTATATTTTCCCTATATGAAAGAAGTCACAGACCCAGACATACACAAAATTTCCCTTTCAGAGCTACAGTGGGACCTGGAAAAACGAGTCAAAGAAGGGCTCTTTGTCCAGCTTACTGGGAGAAAGAAGAAAGGTTTACAAAGGGGAGAGTGACTAGTCTATGGTATCATAACCAGGATGACACACCTATGTATGTTGTCTAAGATTTACCAGTTTTTCCCCTTGTTTCACAAGGTTTTGGGGGCCACACCTGACGTACAGATGTCTCAGGGGTATGGATCTTGCAGATGACTAATATTTTACCTTTTCTTGCACTAGAGAGAAATGAGAAGTTTGCCTTTGTCCAGTTCCTAAATGAGAGCAACCATGAAACTAAAGTTTCAGATGATCCCCAAGACAAGAAAGAGAAAAACAAATTTCAGGCCAGAAAAAATCTCTGCCTTTAGGAAGCTCTGGGTCTGGGGACTGAATGGAAAACTCATTCTATGTTGGTGTCACCTAAGACAAATGTTTCCGATTTTATTAGCCTTTATCTAATTTGATTAATTGTTTATACCAGGGATGGGGAACCTGAAGCCTTAAGGCCACATGTGGCCCTCTAGGTCCTTAAGTGTGACCTTTTTTTTTTCCCCACAAAACTTAGAATTTGGAGTCCTTCAAAAGGCTGCACTTAATGACCTTGGAGGCCACATGTGGCTTTAAGGCCACAGGTTTCCCACCCCTGGCTTATACCTTAATGACACTGGAAAATGTAAATTAATACAATGTATAGCCAGGGACCTAACAAGTGGGAGAAAGCAGTGGGATGACTTTAGCATAGTAGTCTGTATATACTTGGTGCTTGGGACATGTTTGTTGAATTTAATATCCAAAGAAGTTAATTTTCTAATGGTGGAATTCTAGGCACTATGGCGCCTGGTCAGAAAGGGGATAGTACAGTCAGGAAAAAGAACTTCCCTGATACCCCTAAAATTATACCACCTAGAGAGCTACTAACTCTTCCTTCTCTTAGAGCCAGCCCAGGTTTAATCAATCAATCCACAAGCATTTATTAAGTGCCTACTAAGTACGAGGCACCGTTTTAAGTGCCATAAGATACAAGTACAATCTCTACTCATGATGAGTTAATATGGAGAGATGGAGGAGGCACATACATATAAAAATATATGCAACATAAGCATCCATTTAGTACCTGCATCCACACACACAGTACAAGGTAGTCTGGGATGGTTTGTACTAGAGTTGGGAGGATCAGGAAGGGCTTCGTGCAGAAGATGGTGCCTGAGTAGCACATTAAAGGAAGGCAGAAGTATTTTCCAGGCATTGGGGCTAACCAGTGCCGAGGGACAGACATGGAAGATGAAATTGTGGGTGAGGAACAGAAAGTCAATTTGTCTGGATTGAAAGTCTGTAGAGTTTCTTTCCATGGAAGGAAAGGGAGTTTAGAGTCAGACAGCTCAACTACTGAACTGTTTGTTGCTTCTCTAAACTTGACAGTTGCCAGATTCAGAGCCTGGTTTGTCAACAATCTGCTTTATTAAGTAAAACAAGGATTTTTCTGCTGGCCACTGATATTACACAATTGTTCCTTGTTTATGAGTAATTAGGTAAGAACTTGACCTCGGGGTGTTGATCCTGCAATATCCCATCCACAGTGGGAAACCCGGGACTTGAAAGCTCACTTACCCCTTTGTACATAGTGATCTAATTACCCATTTTGACTCCCCTATCCAGGGCTTCAATGGGGTCAGCAATTGGCAGAGAGGCAGCGAGCTGTTGTGGGCAGAGCATGAGATTTAGGCTCAAAAAAATCTGGATTCGAGTCACTTTCTAGCTATATGACTTTGGACAAATGCCTCCACCTCTCAGAGCCTCTATTTTATCATCTGTGAAATGGGGATACTTGAACTACCTAGATCCAAGGGTTACTGGGAAGAAAGCACTTTAACCTTAAAACACAATGAAAACAAGTAATTAATAATTCCCTATTTTATTGGATTGTTGCAAGGGAAATGTTCCATAAATTGTAAAGTGGAATAGATAGATAGATGGATAGATAGATAGATAGATAGATAGATAGATAGATAGATAGATAGATAGATAGATAGATAGATAGAAGTACACATAGATATATGACCCATTTTCAATGAAGGAAATAACACTGGCAGGTAAGGGAGAGGACTGGCAGCTTAACCCCTGCCCCTCCTTTCTGAGGTGGTAATACCTAGTGTTATTAGGGTACATGGGGTTCAGGAGGTGTGAGGTGCTTGCCGAGCTTTTTTCAAGGCTGCTTGTCCACTCTGGTGTCCATTTGGTTCACCCAACTCTCATCTGTGGCTCCAAGAAGCTGTAGCATGCACAGCGGTCACACCCCAGTAACCCATCTCAGCTAAACCAGAGGCCTCAAACTCACTGGGAAGTTTGGGGCCTGTCTACCCCAAGCATGTGAAGGCCTTCCCTGTCATAATGGGAGGCTGAAGCAAGTTCTGTAGAGTGCTTAGAGCTTAGTCAAGCATCAGATATGCCAAGGTCATCCGCTGCATCCTGGGTCATCACCTGTCATCTTGACTTTTGTCTTGCCACTGGACTTTGATGATTCAAGAAGAGAGAGCAAGGCTGATGACTTTGTGTTACGATGTCACCTGTGATATCATTGGTCCTCTTTGAAAATGAAGGACAAACAACACCCACCACCTTACTTAGGCCAGCAGAAGAACAGGGAGAGTGGCAGGGATGATGCTGGAGCAGAAGAAGGATGAGAAAGGTTATGAGACCGAGACTGTGACCCCACCCCAACCCCATGCCATAGCTATTGAAGGTCAGTCCTCTAGATCAGTGGTATGGAACTCAGATAGAAATGGGAGCCTTTAAGCTATACAAAAAGATCCATGTGTGCCACATCTTGACTTAATAAACCACACGTGTTTACATATTTTATTAACAGATCAGCACTTTAAAATCATATAGGGACTACATTTAAATGTGGTTCAGGTCACATTCTAGAGTGTTGTTGACCACTTTTTTGACACCTCCACTCTAGATCTTCTCCAAGGCTGCCCAAGCAAGCAGGCTCCTTGGAAGGATTCTGGGTTCAGGTCCTCCTAACAAACTCTCCATGTCTTTTTTTCTTTTATTTTTTGATGAGGCAAGAGGGGTTAAGGGTCACACAGCTAGTAAGTGTCTTCCCCTCCTAGACTGATTATTTTGTAAAGGCAAACAAGGCCGTCTTTTGCCTTAATTCTTACCCAGCCTTTAATTACGAATGGCCACTGCCTCAGACAAACTGAGATCCAGGAAAGACATTAGCTTAAAAAGGCCAAGGTCTCCCACAACGTCTGGGATCATTTCCAGTTGTCCTGACCTACCTTGCCACTGGACTCCAATGACTGAATGAGAGAGTGAGGCCGATGACTTCACACAACTTGCCTCACTGAAATCCAATTCACTTGCAAGTCAAGACATCACCCTCCCGATGTCTTTGGTCCTCTTCCAGAACAGAAGGACAAACCACAACAATGTACAGGCTGCTTCTCATTCCTGGAAGGCTCTCCCACCTTAAGTGTCAAGTGTCTGAGGCCAGATTTGAACTCAGGTCCTACTGACTCCAAGGCAGGAGCTCTATCCACTGCATCACCTAGCTGCTCTTCCCCACCCCACCCCCAACCCCATGTCTTTTCATCTCCACGATAGACCTGCTACTCATCTTACACAGCAGCACACGCTATACCGGTGGGGGCTCAAGCCCTGATCTAACCTTGGGACAAACTTTTAATTCATTCATAGGATCATGAGATCATAGATTTAGAGCTGGAGGGCATTTTAAAGGACACCTAGCTCAATCTCTTCATTTCACAAAGAAGGAAACTGAGCCCTAGGGAGGTTAGATGACTTCCCCAAGGTCACTCCCATATGTCAATGGTCTCTGAAGTCCCTCTCAGTTCTAATCCATGATCCTAAGTAACATGCTCAAGGTCACACAGGTAATAATACATGAAAGAGCTGAGATTTTAACCCAGGTCCTCTGACTCCAAATTCAGCATTGTTCCTAGCATAGCCCACTGCCTCCCAAGCATTTGTTCATTCATTCAAGTGGCACTTATTAAGTGCCTACTATGTACCAGGGATGATAGCGGGCACTGGACATACAAAGACAAAAATGAAACCATCTCTGTCCTCAAGGAGCTCACATTCTACTAGGCAATACGACATGTTCACAGGTAAGTAAATACCAGATACAGGCTTCCAAAATTCATAATTGTTGGAAGGGAACATTCGAATGAAAAGGAGGGAAGGATTCCAAAAGGAAGAGGCATAGAAGGTTAGCATTCCAGGAAGGAGGGGCATCTTACACCAAGGCAGGGAGGTAGGAGATTAGAATTTGATGCACAATGAACAGCAAAGAGGCCAGTTGAGATGAAAAGTAGAATTTGTGAAGGGGTATAATATACAATCAGCTTGAAGTGGAATTCCATTCTCATTCACCTTTAAATCTAATCAGCTTCCAAATTTCATGCATTTCTCCACCTGTGGAATCCATCCCCTTTTCTCTGCTTGTACAACCATCAGGGTTAGAGAAATAGAGTCAACATGTAATAAGCCTAGTAAGATGGCCTTAAGGAATCCTGAAGACAGCTTTGACCTGAAATGTAGTGGGAGTAGGTAACTGGTCATACACGTGGGGTGGTTTGGACCATCGAAGAAGGACCCCTTCTCATCGGGTAGCTATCCCATCTAGAGGGCCAACTGCCTCAAATTCCACCATTGGAGATGACCTCAGTATTGCTCTCTTTGGGGGAATGGCTTTATGTCACTAATGCCTTGTGTGGCTAGAAGGTATCGAATGTCAGAGCTAGATGGGGTATTGAAGGACAGCCAGTACAGCCTCTTCAGGTGAGGAAGTAGAGGAAGAAACTGAATCCCAGAGAGGGGAAATTACTTGCCCCAGGTCCCAGAGCTAGTTCAGACTAGAAACAGGCTTCTCCTGACTCCCTTCCCACCTTGCCTCTCAAAGGTAATCGGCTCATTTTTCTCCGTTACAGAATGGGCTGAGATAGCAAAAGAGAGCAAAGAAGAGAGAGGGAGAGGAAAAGAGAGACAGGCAGACAGAGGCAGAAGCCGAGGCAGAGGGCTAAGCACCCAGCAGGAGAGAGATGGGGGAAATAAGAGCCATCATATTATCAAACCAAATCATCACATCAAAGAGCAAAGAAAATAAACTTTGCTGACTTCACAGTACTGCCTGAGGCTGTTTACACTGATTAGTTATGCTATAATTATATTGCACATATCATGTTATAGGCAACAATCTATTATTCTTCCATTAAAGGATTTATTTCCCTTTTGTGTTGAGTTGCTCTCATGCAGACGGTTTACTGAGAGACAGTCAGTCAGCTGATATTATGTGCAAGGCACTGTGTTAAGTGCTAAGACACCATCAAAATTATCCTTTACATTTACGCGGACCTTTAGAGGTCACAGAGTATTTTCATATACAGCAACCCTGTGAGGTAGGCAGGACAGTGTACTTATCCTCATTTAACAGAAAAGGAAACTGAGGCAGAGCAATTTGCCTAAGGTCACATGGCCAGCAAAACAAACTGCTTCTTAATTCCATTAGCTCATCCAGAAGTTGGGGCCTCTTATCAGAGTTTTCTCTTTTTCCCCACTTTTTTTAGTTCCTGGATAGTGATCTGCTGACATCCAAAAGGAGGAGGCTGGTCAGAAGTTCTAAGGCAGAAGAAATGTAGATCAGTTACTCAGTAACGAGGGAAGACTTGCCTTGGAAAACATTCAAAACCCTCATCCAGAGAAGTTAAGTGTTGTCCTTCTTTAGGGAAAGATGGCAACACTCAAGCCTTTCATCCTCTTTCCAAACACAAATAGAGGTTTGACAACCATGTGGGATTATTGTGACACAATGTTAGAGCTTAAAGGGACTTTAGAAACCACCTGTTCCACCCCTTCACTTTCTACATGAGAAAACTGATGACCATGTAGGCTAAGAGACTTACCCAGGGTCACACAGAGAATAAGTGATAGGGGAAGGATTTGAACCCACGGCTTCATCCTCTAAAACCAACGTTCTGTTCACTGTACCCTGCTTGCCTTTCACAGAGTGGCCTCAGACGTACCTTGGAGAAATGTTTATGGAGTAATGGAGCATACAACATTACCTCCCAACCTTCTTTTATGCCAGAGAGGCAGCTCCCAGAAGGTGCTGCCTAATGAGTATGATCCAGACCCTGGATGGGAGCTTTTTGTTCCATGGCTAGCCACCCGAACTGAGACCTGGGATGCAGCCCTGATTTTTTTTTTACTGTGTGACCTCAGACAAATCACCTAATTCTTCTGAACCCCAGTTTCCTTACCTCAGAGCCAAAAGGCAGGACCCTGCTTCATCATGGCACCATGTAGTAGAAAGGGCAGTAGTTTAAAAGAGGATTTACTCAGCTACTTCCTATCCACTTGTATGGTGTCAGGCAATTCACTAACCCTCTCTGGGCTTGGTTTCCCCATTTGTAAAATGGAGAGGTTGGGCTAGAAGAGAATCTCTAAGGTCTTTAACCTTTTAAAACCCTTCATAACCTGACTCCTTCCTACCTTTACAGTCTTCTCACATTTTACTCCTGCCATATTTTATAACCTAGCAACACGGGCCTTCCTGCAGTTCATCCCACACAGCACCCCATCTCCCAAATCCCAAACTTTTCTTTTTCACTGACTGGCTATCCACCATGCTGTTCCTCCTCATCTCTGACTACTGACCATCCTAGCTTCCTTAAAGTTCAGCTCAAATCCCACCTTCCGGGGGAGGCTTTTCCCACACTTTCTCAGTCTGTCTGTCCTTCTGTCTTTCTGTCTCTCTGTGTCTCTGTCTCTGTCTCTGTCTCTGTCTTTCTTGCTGTCTTTCTCTGTCTGTCTCTCTCTATCTCTCTCAAGTTGGGACTTAAAGGAAGCTAGGGGTAGCTAGTCGACTCAGTGGATAGAGCACTGGGCCTGGATTCAGGAAGACTCAAGTTCAAATCTAGCCTCAGACACTCACTAGCAGTGTGACCCTGGGCAAGTCACTTAACCTCTGTTTGTCTTAATCCACTGGAGAAGGAAATGGCAAACCACCCTACTATCTTTGCCAAGAAAACCCCAAATGGGGTCACAAAGAGTCAGACATGACTGAGACAATTGAGCAACAACAAATCACTTTAACAAATGCTTATTGAGGGGGTGTCCGACATGGAGATGGACCAGCTGCGCTCTTGGTAGGCTGGCCGAGGCAGGTGCCATGGCCCTGATTGAGGGGGTGGGGATGAGGTGACTGTCCTTTTGGGGGCACTCCTCTGTCTCCTGGTGCTGGGCCTGGCCTGGATCTCTACACATACCTCAGAACAAGGTGATCCACTGTCGCAGGACTCAGGGACCCCCTCTCCAACACAGTCCAGAGAGGCTGCAGTATCCACAGTCAGCTACAGCTAGGATGCTTCAGGATATGAGGCCCCCACACTGAGACACCAAGTACCAAAGTTAGAGTCAGAGCCTGGCACAGTATCCCCAGAAGCACCACCTCCCAGGCTCAGCCAAGACCCTCGGTGCTTAGGCCGAAGTTCCTCAACAATTCTGAGCAGGTGGCTAGAGCCTGGTGCCAGGATACCATCGGCTCCTTGAAAAGGACCCAGTTTCCAGGCCAGGAACACCAAGTTCGACTCATCTACCAAGGGCAGCTTCTAGGAGACGATGCCCACACACTGGTTCACTCCCAACTGCGCTCCACTGCCACGCGGCCGCCAGGGCAGGCCCCCAACACCTCGGCTGCCCACCGGGGTCAGAGACCGGCCCCTCGGGGTTGCGAGTGGGCAGTCTGCTGCTACCCCCCCCTGCTTCTCATGCTGACGCTGCTTTGCTACTGCCAGACCCAGTACCCACCCTTCTTTCCCCCAACCGCCACCCTAGGCCTGGCCGGCCTCGCCCTGCTGCGCAGTCTCCTGGCCTTCGCAATGTATCGCCGCTAGTGCCTGCCCAAGGCCAGGACCAAAGCCAGCCCGGATCCCATTGCCCGCGGCACAGCGGGAGCCGCTGCCTCCCCCGCCCCGCAGCTCGGCCATGCCTCCTTCCCCTGCCTTGGAGCCCGGCTCTTGCAGAGAGAGCTGCGGGTTGTGACCAGCACTGCTCCCGGCTGGCTCCCACCCCCCACTGAGAGCAGCTGTTGTCCCTGCCTGGGGGTGCAAGGCTCGCCCAAGCCTTTGGGCCCCCCGAACGCCCAGCCTGCCCATGCGCCGTGAGAGTTGCCAATGACCCCCCAAGAGTGGCTGTGCCGCAGCCGGCCGGGGCTCGCTGGGCAGGACCGTGCCGCCCTCTGGTTCTTTGCATAGATTTCTATTAAACAAAAATGTGAATTCCCAGCAAAAAATAAAAATAAAAAGAAATGCTTATTGACTGACAGCCTCACTGTGCATTACTCTCTTGTATTCTGTGGACCAGCCAAACTAACCATTTCTCTATTTCTCAAACATGTCACTCAATCTCCCATCTCCATGCCTTTGCATTGCCCATCCCCCATGCCTGGAATGCACTCTCTCCTCACCTCCACCTTATAGCATCCCCTTTTCCTTTAAGACACAGCTCAAGTACCACCATCTACCTTCTTCTACACTTCCCTCAAGGGATTAGTGTCTTCCTTCCCTTCCTTGAATTTATTTTGTATTTCTTTGTATTACTTCTGCATAAACGGAAGTATTTGTCGTCTCCCCGATTGAGCATAAGATCTTTGAGTGCGGGATTGTTTCTTTTATCTATTCATTCATTTATTTGTTTATTCCTCACCCCCACCTGCATTCTCTAAACTAGTGCCAGGAACATAATTAGTGTTTCACAAATACTTGGTTAATTGATTGTTTGAGTCCCGGCTCTGAATCCTAAAATCTGCACCATCTTAAATTTTAGAGATGGCTTAGATGCTGAGAACTTAAAAGTCCTGGATGTTGGGTCTTTGGTAAGCTCTGTGCTCCAAAAGTCTGCCAGAAGGATTTGTAAGTGATCTTGTTAAGCATGGGTTTTTGTTTGTTTTTGTTTTTTGTATTTTTTTTTTCATAAGGCATCCTGTCCAAAGGACTGAAGCAGAGTCCACACAGAGCCTGTTGGGTTTGTATGGCGTACAGAGCACAGTTTTTTCCAGGCCACCCACAGTCATGAGGCCCTCAGCACCAGGATGGAGGACAGCAAGGGTGGAAAGGCAAGGCAACTGCTTTCATTAACTGGTTCCTTTTATCTGGAAACCCTCCTCTCCCTATAGCCAAGTAGCTAGTCAGACAGCATGTTTTGCTCAAATATCTGTTTGCTCAAATATCTGTTTGCTCAGCTTGTTTCAACATCAAGGCTATATGCCCAGGATAGGCCCCCTTCTCATTTGAAACATTATTTCCTCCCGAGTAGTAATTTGCAAGTTGCAATGCAAATCATCTGAATGGATAATGGGCCTCAGTTTATTCCTCTATCAAAGGAGGATAATCCCACCTTGCACTTCCTTTCTCACGGGGCTGTTCGGAAGAAAGCACTCTGCAAAACCCGAAAGGTTATAAAAATATGAGTTGTCACAGACACCATCAACAATCCATCCAATTTAGTACGTTTAAGGTTTGTAATAATTGAACAAGATGCTGCCCCTGGTTGTTAGGAATGTTATTAGACCCAACTTTACTCCAGTAGGGCCGGTCCACGGCGCCATGGAACACAGGTTTGACCCAGCTCCTCATTCTCTCCTGTCTGGCGGCTTTAGGCCCTCTTTTGTCACATCTGTATGCATAGTTGGAGAACCACCAGTTTGTCTCTAAACAAAACTGAAGTCTTCAGGCTTTGGAGTAATTATCAGGCCTCATTTCTTTCCAGAGAAGCTGACTCCAAGTCCCATAGTAGACTGATTTACAGAAAATCTTGGTTACTTTGAGGCCATGAGTAGCACCCGTTACGGGCTGTTAAGGGGTCCCCTGAACTTGTCTTTTTGAGCTGCCATGTTTTTCAGAAACACTGGACCTAGAGCATGCAGGAGGCCCTGACGGAGGCCCTGACACATCAGGGACAAAGTCCCTTGCAGCTGATATAATTTGCTGTTTGCACCCCAAGCTGAATTCCCTTGGGAGGCAAGGCAGGCACCAACCAGTCTGTGCCAGGCTGCCATAAGGCTTGTGCAGCTGGGTCCTCTGCAGATAAGCAGACCCTCCTACCTTCAGAGTCTAACGGTTCCCAAGGGAAAAGAATTCGGCTTTTGCCATGGCCCTGCCCCTCCCCATCGGGAATGGTTGCGTCCCTTTCCCACCTTTCCCCTCCCATGCCATGCCACCTTCCTGTTTTCTCCTCCTCCTTTGGTTGGACTGCCATAAATAAGCAAACTTCTGTAAGGACTGGGAGCACTTTGGGCTCCACATCAATGTTCATTTCTCTTGTGATAAACTTGGTTTTCACATAAGTCTCTTGACTTTTTGATTGCCTGTTGACACACCTACTGTTGGGAGCTAACGTTTCCAAATGAGCCATTTTCTCCTGAATTTTCCTCTCTTCTCTCTTGCAGGTGGTGGCCATTTCAACATCGGTGGCAGGTCAGTGATAGGAGCAGGGTGACCACAACTGGCAGAGCGGTGGGAAAGACTGATGACTTTGGAACTAGAAGATTTGGATTCGAGTCTCCACTCTGCCCTTCATTAACCTTGTGACCTCAGAAGAGTCTCTTCAACTCTCTAAGCCTATATCCTTATCTGTGAAAGGAGATTGTTGTTCTTTGTCCTTCGTTCTTGAAGAGGACTGTGACATCAGGAAGATGATGCCATGGCTTGCAACAAATTGGATTTAAGTGAGGGAGGGCTGTGCAAAGTCACCAGCCTCATTCTCTCTTCCAGAGCCATCTGAGTCCAGTGGCAAGATATAGATCAGGACTGCTGGAGGTAGCCGGCCCCCTGTAAAAGGGAAAGAATGATGATATCAGCCCTGTCAACCTCAAATAGCTGTTGTGACGATTGGATGCAATAACTTCTGTAAAGGGCTTTGTGACCACAAAGCATCCTATAAATGTGAGTTATTATTAAATTAGGCACTAAGATAGCACAGACTTTTAAATGGGTAAAGGAGAAATTCCCAGGACTTAGTATTCTGTAGAACCTCAGAGTTGGAAGGGACCTTAGAAACTATCTGATCCAACCCGTACCTGAATAATAATTACAGCAATTATTATTATTACTATTATTATAGCTAGCATTTATACAGTACCTTAAAATTTTCAAAGTGCTTTACAAATGTTATTTCATTTTGTCCTCACAATGATCCTGAGGGAGAGATGTGTTATTATTATCTCCATTTTACATATGAAAAAACTGAGTAGTTAGTCAATCAAAATTTATTAAGCACCTATTATTAAGCCAGGCTCGCTGGTAAACTATGGGGACACAAATAAAAGCAAAAGACAGTCCTTGCCCTCAAGGAGCTTACAAGCTAATGGGAGAAGACATAAAAAGAGAGTGAAAAGAGGGTGAAGAAACAGGTGAATAAGGGAATGATGAAGTTTTGCAGCCGGCTAGGAAATGATAAGATGTATGCCCTGAGCCCCGTCCTTAAAAGAAGGCTCTAGAAGGAGCTCCACCCTTTCCAATCAGAAGGAGTGAGGGGCTCCAGGGGCAAGGAATACTGAGCAGGTGTGAGTTTCAGAGTCGATGGGATCTTTCAGAAAAGTGAATTTCAGGAGATATTGATAAAGTCCAGGAGAGTAGTGCAGTGGGAAACTGAGGCCAACAGAGGTTAAGTGACTTGCCCAGAGTCACCTAGCCAGTGCTTGAGGCAGGATTTGGCCCCAAATTGTCCCATGTACCATCTAGAATCCCCTCTGCAGCACCCCCAAGGAGTGATTACTGGGACTTTGCATGAAGATTTCCAGTGAGGGGGAGCCAATGCATTGCCTTCCAAGAAAGCTAGTCATCCCACTTTGGGATAACTAATGGTTTAGACAATCTTGCCTCACACCGAGCCCAGATTGGTTGCTCTCTGCAACCTCCAAGTCTTCCTTGGAGACAGAATACCCAGGTCCTCTGACCTTAGGGAAATCACTTAACCAATCAAATAATCAAGTAAGCAATCAGGAGCACTCATCAAGCTCCTGCTGTGTGCACTGTTCTATGTATTAGAGATACAAAGAATAAAACCATCCCTACCCTGAAAGAGTTTATGTTCTAACAGGGGAGACAAGAAGCACTATATAAGTACATGCAGAATAAATGCAAAGATAATACACAAAAGATCAAGGTAGTTAAGTGTGAGATAGAAAAGAAGAGCACTGGCGGCTTGGGGACATCAGGAAAGGTTTTACTTAGAAGGGAACACTTGGGCTGTGCTTTTAAGGAAGAGAGGGATGCTACATAGGCAAAGATGAGAGAGGAGTACATTAAACCTCCCTAAGCTCACCTGAGGCAAATTAGAACAAACCTTATCTGTCTGCCATAAAACAGTCTCTAATTTTCCTTCTGCTAAACCCATGGGAATTTCTTCACCTGTTCCACTACCTGGAGTCCAAGCGCTACAAAAGAGAGGAGAGATATTGGATGATGGTTTGGGGGGATGGCAACGTCAAAAGAAAGGGGTTTTTTTGCTTGTCCATTTTTTTTTAATGGGTGAGACCCAGGTGTCTATAAACAGCAGAGGAGCCAATGTGTAAGAAGAGAATAAAGATGAGGAAAAGAAAGACCCTAGTCACTGGTTATCTTACTCTTTTCCTAAAAGAGGCTGCAGAAGATGCTTTTGTAAGCAGAAACGAGTTGCTCTGTGCACAATGGAGGTTGGAATCAGCTCCATCCCAACATAGCCAACTTTTCAAATGGAAATGAACCAACTGTATGATATTCATAGAGAAGTGCCAAGGTTCTGTAGTTTTTAAAAAGTGTATCTAAAAATGCCCATCTGGGGAGAGGGAAATGATATTCTTAGACATCTCTTTCCTCACCCAGGAATAGACAATTCCTAAACTGGTTTCCGGAATTGTACAGTTTTATGTGGGAAATGCCTCTACTCCTGATGATGAAGTGATTTCCAAAAAGGGCCCGCAGAATTGGCTGCTTTCCGGAAGAAGAGGGGGAGAAACTCGGAACCCTCTGGAAACACAGCGGAGACATTGAGAACAGAGGCCAAGGATGTAAATAACTAATAATATTTGGTGTCTCCAAAGTCTTAGTGACACACTGTAGGAGAAGAGAGATAAGGGCAAAGGAGAGTACAAAGAAAAACTTGCTCTAAGACACTGATGGAGGGAGACAGAATGATGTTCAGGCAGGAAGAGGGTGGGTGTTAGTGAAGGCTTCATAGAGGAGAAAGGGGGGTACATAAAGAGATAGAATTCCCAAGAAGTTCTTCAAAGGAACAAATAGGGGAGAGAGCAGAATGGAAGGAACCACATTCACTCCTAGACAGGAGTCTGGGGTTCAACTCCTGCCTTTGCCACTGACCAACTGTGACTTTGGACAAATGACTTGCCTTCTCTGAGCTTCAGTTTCCCCAAAATAAAATGAAGGAGTTGGATGGACGATCTCTAAGATTCCTTCCAGATGGACTTCTGCGATTTTTGCCCATTCACCAGGTTATTTTGTGTTTTTCTTGTATTTTGTAAGCTATCTCATATGCATCAGTAAGTGCACTCAGAGGTGGCTGGCACCAGTGTGCTCTTGGCCTTTGTGTGAATAGGTCAACCATCCTACAAGGGACTCCAAATGGATCGCACCTGGGGTCTTTCCTTAGATTCAAAACACCTGCTTTTCAGGGCATTTAAAGGAGTCTGTGATCTAGTTCCAACCAACCTTTCCAGTCTTATTTCATATTGTTCCCTTTCACCTGTTTTCCATTCCTCCCAAACTGAACTGTTTTCTGATCCTTGAATTCTACAATCTCCTGACTCCAGGCATGTGTAGATGCCCAAAAGGCACTCCTTCATCTTTGCCTGCTGAAATTCTTATCTTCTACATTGTTTAGTTAAGGTGTCCTCTCATGGTGAAGTTCCCCTCCCCGTGCTGAAAGCTATCTCTCTTTCCTCAGATTTTCTTAGAACATTTTGTCTGGATCTCTCCTTTACCCCATCTTGTGTCATACTTATTTATGGACATGTCACATGCCCCCAAAAATGCTGGAAGGCAGAACATCTGTTGTCACTCATCTTTATTGGAGACACAGCATGGTGGTGTTCATAGACTGCTGGATTTGGAGTCAATGAGACCAGGGTGTATCTGTCACCTCCAATACCAACCAGCTACACAACCTATGGCAGGTCATGTCATTTCTCTTTGCCTTATTCATCAATGAGGGTGATAATAATAGCCAGCATTTATAGAGTCTTTTACAATTAGCAAAGCACTTTGCAAAGACGATGTCATCTGATTCTCCTAACGACCCTGGGAGGTGGGTTCTGTTACAATCCCCACTCTCCAGAAGAGGAAACTGAGGCAGACAGGGGTGAAGTGACTTGCCCAGGGTCACTCAGCTGGTGAATTTTTGAGAATGGATTTGAACTTAGGTCTTCCTGACCCCAGGTCCAGCTGTCTTTGTACTGTGCCACTTAGTTTCCATAGATGACAATGCCTATGGCACTTGTCTCACAGTGCTGTTGTGAGTTTCACCGAGATGAAATATTTTGCAAGCCTTAAACTGTTATATAATTGTCAGTCATTGTTATTATTATCATTATCATTATTTCCAGACCATTCCACTTGAGAGCCAGTTGGAGGAACCTGGCATGTTTGGCTTGAAGTGGATATCCACATCTTCAAATGGTTGAATGGCTGTCATGTGCAAGGAAGACCATCCTTATCCTGATTTGGACCCGAGAGTCAGAAGCTGCCGAGCTCGACTTCGGCTCTACGTAAAAGAAAGCTTCCTAATAAATAGAACTGTCACAAGGCCTGATGGGTCAGTCCTCTCGTCCCTGCTGCTAGGGAGGCTGAGACTGGCGGACTTCGGGAGCTCGGGAGCTCTGAGCTGCAGTGAGCTAAGCCAATCAGATGTCTGCAGAGGGCCACCACCAGGCAGGCTGCCTAAGGAGAGACAAACCAGCCCGGGTCAGCAAGGGAGCAAGTCAAAGCTTCCCTGTCAATCAGCAATGGGGTCAGGCCTATGAATGGACTTCAAGCCCTGGAAAAATAGGAGGACACAGTCTCAAAAAACATGAGCTCTCCCAGAATGGAATGGGCTGCCTAGGGAGATCACAGGTTCTCCCCCGCTTAGGGTTTTCAAATGGAGGATGGATGATCTACTGGGAGGTGTTGAGAGTAGATAAGGGGGCCCCTGAGGCCCCTTCCAAATCGTTGATTCTTTGATGATTTGGGACATTTTTGTCTTTGTTTCCTTGGAGTACTGTGCCCTTCTTGGAGAAGGTGCTTTATTTGTTGGATTGAATTGAAAGATAGAAACTGAAAGAACTAAGTGGCCTTATCTACAAGACTGTCCTGGGGGTGTATTTATCCAGTTTAATAGTTCATTTCACAGGATCACAGGATCATTGTTGTTGTTCATCTGATCAATGCCATCACAATGTAACGGATTATGTCTTGACTTGCACCTGAATTGGATTTAAGCAAGGCAGAGTTGCACAAATTTGTCAGCCTGGCTCTCTCTTCCAAAGTCATCGAAGTCCAGTGGTGGGACAAAAGTCAAGATGACTGGTGATAGCCCAGGATACAGTGGATGACTTGGCATCTTCAATATCTGATCAAGCTCTAAGTGCTCCACAGAGCCTGAGGCTCATGTCTGTCGAGCTAGAAGGGAGGCTGCAGTGAAATAAATACAGTCGGACTTACAGGTTCAAATCCTGCCTCACACACTTAATGGAATGACCTTGAGTAATTCATTTCATCTCTCTGGGGCCCAGTTTCCTCAGCTATAAAATAAGAGAATTGGACTAAATGACCTCTAAGCTCCCTTCCAGCTCTAAAGCTATGCAGCTATGACATTCTGGCCCTGGTCAGGGCTGTGTTGTAGGGATATCAACTTGGCCTCTGTGCAGAGAATGGATTGAAAAGGGAGGAGGCTTGAACAATTAGGAGGCTCTGAATCAATCTAGGCTAGAGGTGCTAAGGGACTATACTAGACTGATGGATCTGTGAATGGAGAGAGGGAATGAATGCAAAAAAAAAGGTTATGAAGGTAGCATTGATCAGATTTAACAACTAATTGGATATGGGAGGTGAGGGAGAATGAAATATTAAATGCCCTGCATTTGTGGCCCCACAGTTGTGAACTTGGGTAAGTGGAAGGATGGTGATACCCATGACTAAAATAAGGAACTTAGGAAGGAGGGACTTGGGGGGAAGATAATGTATTCTGGTTTCATTTCTCTATATGAATATAGTAAGATTTTCCTTTGTCTGACACTTTCCACTTTTCAAAGGTCTTCTACATGTATTATCTTAAATGAACCACACAACCTTTCTGTGAAGTGTTATCTCCATTTTATAGATGAGAAAGCTGAGGCTCAGATGAGTTTGTCCATGGCCACGCAGCCAGTGAGTGGTTGAGTAGGTGCTCCAGCCAAAGTCTGGCTGAGCTGGGGCAGACACCGATGGAAGCCAAAATCAATTGAAGAACTTTCAGTTCTTCCTCTGAACTATCTAAATTTAACTTATCCTTGCCAACATCCCTTGGTGCCAGTAACGGACCTTGAGCAAATGCATCTGTTAGAACTACCTCAAAGCAAAGAAAGCCCTGGCCCTTTCCCCCGCCTAGATCTTTGCGAAGTCCGGCCGTCTCACACTGCCACTGACTGGTGGCAGTGAGCACTGACAGTTGGCTTAGCTAGCTCTGCGTAATCAGCTGCTGACACAGTGTGATCTGATAGAAACCAAAAGGTCACCCTTCCTGACTCACACCCCACCTCAGTGCCATTTTACCGGCTGACGTTCATAGGCTCATGGAATATCACAGTATGAGTAACCTCAAGAGTCATCTCCAAGAGATGGTGAATTTCAGAGCTAGGAGAGACCTGGAAGACCATCTAACACAATCCTCTCATTTTACAGATGACCAGAAGTCCAAGAAACATGAAGTCACCCTGGGAAGTCAGTAGCAGAGCTGGGACCAGAGCCCAGGTCAATTGATTTGGGGGAAAGGGGGGAGGTTGATTGGTGAGGAGAAAGAGAAGTCTGGAGAGTGAGCCAAGACACTGGTGGGATAAAGCTTAGTTGGGACCTTTCCCAAAATAGTGGTATAGGCCAGGTCAGGGGTGGGGAACCTGTGGCCTCGAGGCCACATGTGGCCCTCTAGGTCCTCAAGTGCAGCCCTTTGACTGAATCCTAACTTCATAGAACAAATCAGACTATTTGATTGACCATCGGATTGTTTGATTGACAATCGGATTGTTTGATTGACAATCGGATTTGTTCTATGAAGTTGGGATTCAGTCAAAGGGCTGCACGTGAGGACCTAGAGGGCCACATGTGGCCTCGAGGCCACAGGTTCCCCACCCCTGGGCCAGGTGGTTACCAATCCCTCCTAACAGAGGTTTCTCCAGAGTGGGAAGGCAATTGATGAGGAAGAGAAGCCAGGAGCATGAAAGAAGGAATGAATGAGAAACCTTCACTGTTAACCCATGCAACCCGACATCACAAAAATAAATACCTATGGGCCATAGAGAAGAATTCATTGAGATAAAAAAAATATATACAGGTAGGTTTTGATTAGTGCTAATAACAAATCCCCTGAATTGGCTTCATTATTTGAATTCACACCACATATTTCCATTGAACTTGAGCCAATTACCATATTTTACATAATTATAACTTTGAATAATATGAATTCTAATGCATATGACCACTTGAGTGGATACAATATTTACAGTAATCAGGACTACATTTACAAAAAAATGTCCCTTGTACTATATCTATGTCCTTTCTAACCCTTAATTCTGTATTCCAACACCCGTGGTCACATGAACAGCTAGTTTGACACTTCATCGAATTACAAAGCAGTGGAGAGACCTGTCCATGGTCCCATAGGTGGGGAGTAGTGGAGGTGGGATTTTCACCCCCAGCTTCTGACTGTAAATCAAATGTTCTTTTCCACCATACTTTACTGCTTCCCTGACAAGAGGTGTTGTTTGGAAATTCACCAGGTGATATGGAGGTCCTAAAGAAAAAATACATAAGACAAACAAATTCTTAAAATTGGGAGAAGGAATGGAGGAGGGAATGGGGAAAGGGGCTAAGTTATTGCTATTGCTTAGGGAGAGAAGATCTCAGTGGGATCTCACTTTGAATCTCTACTCTGACACTTATTGGCCATGTGAAATCAGGGTATTGGACTAGATAATTTCTATGGTTTCTTCTATTTCTAATAATCTTATCCATATCTATGAGGGAAACTAGGAGCTGGCTGTATGTGTGTGTGTGCATGTGTGTGTGTGTGTGTGTGGAGTGGGGAGGGAAGGATATAAAACCAAAAGAGAAAATAAAGGAAGAAAGTAAAAAGAGAAGATGTGCTATATTTCAGCTCACTCTTAGTGTCATTGAAACTGCACTGGATCTAGAAACAGAGAATTTGACTTTGAATCCTGACTCTGCAATTTTCTAGTAGAGAGATAGGGACTAGAGTTTCCACCATTGTAAAATGAAGGGACTATATCACATAGTTTCTAAATCTAATATTAGATCCTCTGAGAAGCCTAGCAGTGACTTCAGAGTTAGGCAGATGTGCTAATAAGTGTTTAGCAACCAGCTCTCCAAAAAAAGTAGGCAGAATGCATTTCTAAGTTTCATTTGCTATATTAACATTTTCTCTATCATTTTCTGAAGTATACACAATCAGTAAAACAATCAATCAAGCCTCCTGAAGGTAAGCCAACTAGCCAAACCCCAGTCTTGTGCAGGAATTGGTTGCCTTCTTCTCTACAGAAAGGTAAGACCCCCATCTTCATGGAAAGGAATTTTGGAAAGCTGTCAAACAGATGGAGTGATATTAGCTTTATGATACATTAGGGGTCCACACCGTGCCCAGCCAATCCAAAACATTCTAGGTAAGGAGTGAAGTCAAGAGAACAAACATTTAAGCTCCCACTATGTGCTGGGCACTGTGCTGAGCACCTCACAATTCCCTTAAACATCTGGTGGCTATCAAATAGCTGTAAATTTGATTTTGGGCTGCTAACACATCTGAGCAATCCTCTAAGTATGAGATGATGATGATGATGGCCTGGGCTAAGATGGTAAAAAAGAAAAGGGACATTCAAAAGACATGTCACAGGAAAAGGTAATGACCTCTTGGTGCCATGTAGAGTGAGAAAGCTAGACCTGGAAGGGCCCTCAGAGACCACCTAGTCCAACTTCTTCATTTTATAGATGAGGAAACCAAGTGGAAAAGGAGTGATTTGCCCAAGGTCACACCAGTAGTAAATATCAGGGGTGACATTTGAAATCCAGGTCCTCTGACTCCACGGTTCTTTCCCCTGTCCTACATTGCCTTCTGGTGTAGTGGGGGCCGTCTCCAGTCATCCTGATCTGTATCTTGCCTCTGGCCCCAGATGGCTCGGGAGGAGAAGGTGAGACTGGTAACTTTGCACAGCCCTCCCTCTCACTTAAATTCAACTCATTTGCATGTTGTGGCATCACCTTCCTGATACCATGGTCCTCTGGAAGAATGAAGTACAAACAACAACAATAAGCCTGTGTAGTAGGCATTTAAGTCAGGTGACATCTATTGACAAATGACAATAACAAATACTGTTGACAATAAACTCCAGGGGATCCCTATCACCTCCTGGATCAAATATAAAATTCTCTATTTAGATTTAAACCCTTTAAAACTTTTCTAGTCTTACACATTATTCCTGAGTCAGTCAGTCAACAAGCAAGCATTTATTTAAGTGTTTACTAAGTGTTAGGTGTTGTGCTAAGCACTAGGCATACAAAAACAAGCAAAAAGAAAGCCAGTCTCTGCCCTCAAGGTGCTTATACTCTAATGGGGGAAGGAATTGAAAAATGTCACATAAAAGGATGTTGAGGGACAGGGCTGAGGGGTTACTGCAATTCTGTAGCACCGGCTTTCCTGCTGTTCCTTCAACAAGACACACCATTTCCAGATTCTGGACATTTTCACTGGCAATTCTCCACACCTGCCCTCTCCATCTCTGCTTCTCGTCTTCTCTGGATTCCTCTGAGTCTCAGCTTTATTCCTATCTTCTGCAAGAGAACTTTCTCAATCCCCCTTAGTGCCTTCCCTCGGAAATTACCTCACATTTAAACTGCATATATTTTGTGTTTGTATATAGAGTTGTTTGCATGTTGTCTCCTCCATTAGAGTGGGAAGTCCTTGAAAGTGGGGTCTGTTTTTGCCTCTGTGTTTCCAGAGATTACCAGTACGTGACACAGCTTAATAAATAATTATTGACTTGGCTTATTGAATTGAATGGAATTTTATTGTATTGGAATGGATGGATTAGATTAGATTGGATTGGAATGGATTGGATTGGATTGGAATGGAATGGAATGGATTGGAATGGATTGGATTGGAATGGATTGGATTGGATTGGAATGGAATGGAATGGATTGGATTGGAATGGATTGGAATGGATTGGATTGGATTGGAATGGAATGGATTGGATTGGAATGGATTGGATTGGAATGGATTGGATTGGATTGGAATGGAATGGATTGGAATGGAATGGATTGGACTGCATACATAGGGCTCCCATGATACAGAAACAGAAGTGAATCTAGGGAGTCTATTTATCTTGGGAGATTGAAACTTCTTCTTGTCCAGGACTTGGCCTGACGTAACAGCCGTTCCCTGCTCTTGTTAAAAATCCCATGCTGACACCAAGCTACAGTTAGGAAATCGGCTAGTCCTTCAGCTTCCTGGCTTTCTGTTACTCTGTTTGGAACATTGTCTGCTCACCCCGGCTATTGGACAAACAGTCATGGCTGTGTGCCGCTATTCTTTCTTTCTCCCACTTTCTTCATGAGCAGAGCTGCTGCTCCATCTGTTCCCCCTGGCCTAACCCCTGGAATTCCAGGGCAGGCTCTGCAGGTCCCTACCCCAAATGGACACCCCGCTGGCAGTTTCCCCTTTGCCAAGTGTCATAGGCTAATGCAAGGGGCTGCAATTGCTCTGCAAAGCTCCCAGTTCTGACTCTAGCACAGCCAACGTCACTGGCTGCGTGTTCACCCACTGTGACATTTAAGTGGAAAAATATTGCTCTCTACTGGAACAATTGGCTTCTATTGGAAGAGGGGAGGAGTCAGTTCTCTGAGCCGAAGTGAAGTGCTGTGAGGTCCTCTAGACGAGGCCCGTCTCCCGTCCCTTGCCGTGGGATGGCGCTCCTCCGGGATCACCAGATTAATACGCTCCACTACCACCACCCTCCTTAACCTCTGAGAGAGACATTGCTCAGCTCTCCAATGGATGGACGCTTGAAAAACTCACGGGGGACTCGATGCTACCTGCAGGCCCTATGGCCCAGCGAGTGAGTTGCATCAGCCTTCCTCTCTCTTTTCTGACATCAAAAGAGGAAATCCAGCGTCTCTGAAAAGACACCATTGATTGAAGGAGGCGACGTGTGCCTCCAAACTGGTTCAGCTTGTAAAGAGGAAGATGGAAAGGTGGTTTTTAAAAGAAAGAAGTTCTCTCCTATTTAGCAGTTCTCCTTTAGAAGGCCACAACCTTCTGAAGAGCAATGGCTGAAGGCAGTGCACTTTATTTTTTGTAAATGGTATTTTATTTTTTCCAATTACATGTAAAGATCATTTTCAACTTTCATTTATTTATTTCTTTTTATTGTTATTACAATGATTTGGAATTTTAAAAAAAAATTTTACTCTATATTTATTTGTTTATTATTAGCTTTCATCAATTCACTTTTATGAGATTTTGAGTTCTAAATTTTCCTCCCTCTCTACATGCCCCCCTTCCTAAGACAGCGTGCAATCTGATATAGGCTACACATGCACATTCATATTAAACATATTTCCACATTAGTCATGTTGTGAAAGAAGAATCAGAACAAAAGGGGAAAAACCACGAGAAAGAAAAAAAAGGGAGAAAATAGTATGCTTCGATCTGCATTCAGAGTCCATAGCTCTTTCTCTGGATGTGGATAGTATTTTCCATCACGAATCTTTTGGAATTGTCTTAGATCGTTATATTGCTAAGTCAATCATAGTTGATCATCACATAATGTTGCTGTTGCTGTGTACAACATTCTCCTGGTTCTGCTAGCTTCACTCAGCATCAGACCATACGAGTCTTTCCAGGTTTTTCTGAAGTCTGCCTGCTCATCATTTCTTACAGCACAATAGTATTCCATTACATTCACATACCACAACTTGTTCAGTCCTTCCCTAATTGGTGGGCATTCCCTCAGTTTCCAATTCTTTGCCACCACAAAAAGAGCTGCTATAAATATTTTTGTACATGTGGGTCCTTTTCCCTTTTTTACGATCTCTTTGGATACACACTTTGTAGTGGATGGGTATGCACAGTTCCATAGCCCTTTGGGCATAGTTCCAAATTGCTCTCTAGAATGACTGGGTCAGTTCACAACTCCATCAACAATGCATTAGTGTTCTAATTTTCCCACATCTTCTCCAGCATTTGTCATTTTCCTTTTCTGTCATATTAGACAACCTAGTAAGTGTGAGATGAGAGCAGCATGCTATTAACCGGTTTTGTAGATATAGCATTATGCAGTACCCCTGAGGCAGAGCAGAGAGCATGTTATAACACACACCAGAGTGAGTGATGAGCCTGGGAAAACTGCATCTGTGGGTTTTGTTTCAGAAATGCAAAGGTGTGGGCCTGCAGAAAGGATGTGACAAGTGCTTCCAGTTTGGGTCCGAACTGTTCTTCTCCTCTTTATCTCCTCCCCATCACGTCCACACATCCATACCATAGACACACCACACACGCAGCCTGTGAACAAATAGACCGCAGTCTTGACCTTGGCATGGTGCCCTTTTGTTCACTCCTTAAGAATTATTGTAAAAAAAAAAAGTGTTTTCTTACCAGTTTAAGGAAACAACACAAGAGAAAGTAGCTTATGCAGCACGAAATGGACATGGGAATCTTATCCTCAGAGAGACCTAGCCACAAATGGCCTTCTTTCTTTCCTTCCTTCCTTCTTCCTTCCTTCCTTTCTTAGCCAACTAACTTCAGAGCTATAACTAGCACTGGGCAAATAGGGCTTTCCTCTGGGTTTCTGACACCAAAAGGGGTCATAGTATTCCTCCATAGTTACTGCTGGCTTTTTACCTTTTCTTAAAGTTCTTTGCTGTGGACTCTCTAGGCCAGAAATTTTTAACCTAGGGTTTGTGAACATTTAAACAATGTATAATTGTATTTCACTATAATTCATTTCTATGTATAATTATATACATAATTTTATATGATCATATATAAATAATACATTCCTATGTAGCTTATTTTATGCATTTAAAATCATTTTTCCAAGAAGGGATGATTGCCACAGAGGGGTCCATGATCAAAAAAAAAAGTTAAGAACTCCTACCCTTGAGTGTTAGTTGTCCGTTCTCCCTGAGATATCTCATTTGTAGTTGGACTACCTTCTGTGCTGCATCTCTCCTTCCCTAAGCCCCAACACAGTACTGTCTTCTGAGCTCTCCCCAGAGATGTTTACCCAGGTGAAAAAACTCCTACTTACAGCCTTGATTAGCCATCTTGCTATTTAAGGAGCCTCTGGATCTGGTCTCACCATGTGGCAGCTACCATACTGCTTCTGAAAGCATCTGGCTCAGGAGGGATACCATTTTTTTTTGTATGTCACTCCCATAGTCCCTATCAGCCCTTGCCTCTAACGATTTCCCTGTCAATTCTTAGAGTTCTCCACATTAGCAAGGCTCTATCCACTGCCAGGAAGGAAGGGTCTTTTGACAGAAGTGTTGGCTTTAGATAGTGAAGAGATCTGGAAAATCATTTTGACCAATGCCCTCATTTTACAAATAAGGAAATTGAGGCACACAGAGGTCAAGGTCTTTTGATGTTCAATGTAATGCTCTTTCCACTATACCATATAACCTGTCAATAAAATCAAGATGTCTTTATTTTGTCAGATGGCAACTCCCAGAACCAATGCAGGTGGCAACCAGTTTGTAACCTACCATCTTAGAGAGTCACCTCAGAGAGTTTGTTATTTTTCCAGCAATCACAAATCTAGTCAGTGTCATAAGAGAGATTTGAACCCAAGACTTCCAGATTCCAAATCCAACATCCTATTTACTAAGCCACACTGAATTATACCACAGTAGGATAATAATAATAATAATAATAATAATAATAATAATACTTTAAAGTTTACAAAGAGCTTTCCTCAAAACAACCCTCGGAAATAGGTAGCATAAATATCGTTATCCTAATTTTTCGAATGAGGAAACTGAAGCTCAGAGAGATAAGTGATACCACCCAAGGTCACATAGCTAGTAAGTACTGGTGCCAGGGCTTGAACTCAGATCATCTGACTTGAAGACCAGTACTCTGAAACTTTTAGTTTGTTGGACCAATGAATGTATGAATCCAAATACTGTATATTTGCATTAAAATTGTATGTGCTTTCTTTATGATTTGCCTATGATTTCTTTATGCATTTTTAAGTTGTACAGAACATTCTTGAGGTGTTTTTTTTTTCAAGTTGGAGTTTCAGAATACTGTCTTTTCTCTATTTCTTCTAGCCAACAAATTGACACAGAAAAGATGATGGAATAAAAGGGATCTGGGGAAAAGAGACAAAAGAAAAGGTGAGAAAGGGAAGGTGGTGAAAATGGATCAGAGAAAACTCTGCAGAATTGGTGTGGAGAATAATATCTGGTGTTTGTGTGATCATTAAAATAACAGCAAATGTTTGGATACACTTCAGGAGAACAGCCACTATACCACTCTACTCAACATGTTTAGCACTAAGCCCCCACTCCCCCAAAAAAGCACACAGTTCAGAAAATCCAAAGAATACAAAACAACATTTTACAGCCAGGTTGTAGAATCTAAAATAGAACTCACAGCAGAGCTCTTGGAAAAGGAAGACATCTGCCAAGGAATAGCCTCTTCTCCAAAGAATTGATGGAGTCTCAGTCCTTTGGCAGTCAGGTTATAGGAAGGCTCCCAGCAGGCATCATCTCTTGAGTGTCGTCAGCCTATCCCCATTGAGGTTCCTCCATTTGTTTTGCAGAGAGAAAATTCCCTTTCCACGACATTGGTACAGAAGGAAATATTCCAGAGTCTTCTTGCCTTGGAAAGAGAAAGGATTCTTACTTTATCATAGATCTAATGCAATGCCAGATAAGGGTTCTCCACTCTGGAGTTTCTTCCTTGTACTACAGCTCCTACCAGATTCTAACCTCGCAGACATAAAGCCAGGAACCAGAAATACATGGTGGTTCTTATTGTTCTCATCTCTCCAAGTGGGTGCTAATCACCAATACCTGCCTCATACTTGGCGACTCCAAAACTTGACTTCTCTCCCACAAGAACCCAGGTATTGTGTCTTCTGCTGCAATGGTCTAGGGAACTAGACCCATTAGTCTAGGGAACATAGCCAAGAACCCCAGATTCTCCCTAGTCATCTCACTGGTTCCCTTGAATTTCTCTCAGGGACAAATGGGTGGTATAATTCAAATTACCCTACATAGCCAGAGTTTCTCCTAGGGAAAAGAGGAAATATGTAGGGGAAATCAAGCACTTTATGGGTCATATGCCTATTGGGAAAATGTAGCAAAAAAGAAAAAAAAAGTCCTTACTACACATGTATACTGCTCTGAGCACCTTGGGTACATCATTTAATACCCACAGCAACCCAATGAGACTTATAGGGTAGATATTTTTACTGCCATTTTACAAATGAGGAAACTGAGGCTCAGAGAGATAGTTACTTGCCTCAGGTCTTGAAAGTGACAGAGCCTGGATTCAAACTTGTGTCCTCTGAATTCGAGAGTCCAGGGTTCTCTCTTTTCTTTAAAAAAAAATCTTTATTTAATGATGAACTTAACCATTAACAAACCTGAACATTTGCATACACAAACATGAACATTAAAAGGTTATTTATGACACTGTAGACCTCCAGGTCTCTCCTTTGTGCCACCTGCCTTTGGGAGTATTGTCTGGCACATAGTAGACACTTAGTAATACTAATTAATTGACGGGCTGTTTGTGTATGTTATTGAACCTGCACTGCAGTCCACAGCAGGAAGACCATCCTACGTGAGAGACACTTTGCTCCCTAGTCTTCCCGGGGACTGGAGAGCATGTACAATGCACGTTCATATTTACATTCATCAGGAATGTTTATACACTTACACAAGTCAATGAACAGTTTCTAAACAGTGACGTAAGACCAATTCTGTATTTTTAGGTGCCTGACAAAAGGATTAAAATAAACAAATAATTTTCAGCCTGGCTGGGTGGCACCTCCAAGAAAGCCAGCACTCTTTCCAGAGGAACAGGATTCTGACCTTAGCTCTGCTAATCACTCTTTGCGTGACCTTTGGCAGGTCTCTGGACCTCTTCAACCTGTTTCCTCGTCTGTAAAAGGGGGAAAGGGTTGGGCTAGAACATTTCTAAGGCTCCTTCCAACTTGAATCTGTGGTCCTGTGAATTTTGAAATCTTTCTTTGGTTTGTTGCAGTTCCTGTTCAAAGAACATGCATCTCTGAGCAGGAAGGTCCCATTAAGATGTCTAGGCATAGGCCTGTCCAGACTGCATGAATCAGCTCTCTCCTCAATTCAGAGACACTGTGTGTATGTGTGTGTGTGTGTGTGTGTGTGTGAGAGAGAGAGAGAGAGAGAGAGACAGAGACAGAGACAGAGACAGAGACAGACAAAAAGAAACATGGACATACAAACACAGAAAGATAGAGAAATAGAGACCGAGAGAGATGGAGAGAGAGAGAGAGGAAGAGAGACATACACAGACTGACACAGACATGGAAACTCACAGGACAGACAGAAGCAGAGAGACCCAAAGAGATGGAGAGACAGACAGTCAGAGACAAATAGACAAAATAGACACAAAGAGATGGGGAGAAAGAGAGACAGAGAGACAGAGACAGAGAGAGAGACAGAGAGAGAGAAAGAGGTTATTTAGTTGAATCTATTTTAGATGTATCCTGGTAAACTAGACAAGAGACATCTATGGACTCTTGTCACTGAAACCCTAACCACCAAAACTAGATCTTAGTTTGTCTCATTTCCTGGCCTGGATGTCTGCCAAAGTGACTTGCTGGAAATCCTTTATAGATTGAATTCCATCTTCTTTTAATGACAGAGACAGCTGTTGTCTTGGCCACAAAAAAAAAAAAAAGGCCAAAGCTCTAACCCCACATTCCTGCAACTCTTACTGAGCTTTAGTATCCCTCTAGGATAGGAGGTTACTGGGTAAAAGGGGGGGGCATTTTTATATTTTTACCAAATAAGTTTTGCTCCTTTTGCTAAGAAATACATGGATCAGTAGGAATAAAATCCAGTGAAGTCTTGGGAGGAATTAGGCAATATTGCTAGCTGATCCTCAACATCTGGAGTAGCAATTGCCAATTTTCTGAAGAAAGCTAGGCTTTGCAGCAGGGTGTGGGTGAAAGCAGTAGTAGTTGTAATTACAGTAGTAGTAGTAGTAGCAGTACCAGTAGCAGCAGCAGCAGTAGTAGTGGTGCTGGTTGTGGTGATGGTGGTAGTAATGGTAGTGGTAGTAATAATAGAAGGAGTAAGAGTGGTAGTGATAGCACTGGTAGTAGTGGTAGCAATGGTAGTGATGGTAATAGTGGTAGTAGTAACAGTAGCAGCAATAGCAGTAGAAAGAGTAGTAGTGGTGGTGGTAGTAGCTGCAGTAACAGGAGTGGTAGTAGTAGTAGTGGTAGTAGCAGTAGTAGTAGTGGTGGTAGTGGTAGTAGTAGTAATAGCAGTAATAGTAGTGGTAGTAGTAGCAGTAGCAGTGGTAGTAGTAGTAGTGGTACTGGTAGTTGTAGTAGTAATAGTGGTGGTACTGGTAGTAGTAGTGGTGGTGATGGCAGTAGTAGTAATAGCAGTAGTTGCAGTGGTAGTAGTAGCGGTAGCAGTAGTAGTAGTAGTAGTGGTGGTACTGGTGGTAGTAGTAGTGGTGGTGGTAGTGGTGGTAGTAATAGCAGTAACAGTAGTGGTAGTAGTAGAGCACTTTAAGGTCTGAAAAAAATCCCTCCATGGATTTTCTCACTTATTCAGCTATGCTGGGCAGCAGATTCTACCACAGTAATGGTAATCTGTTTGTTTAGCAGATAAGAACACTGAGAGCAGAGATCGGAAATGACTCAAGAGTCCTGGGTTCTAGTTCTGACTCTTCCTGACTTTGGGCAGTTTCCTTTCCCTCGCTGCGTCTCATTTTCTCCAACCGTAAAATGAAGAATTTGAGCCAGACAGACTTGAATTCTCAAAGTTCTGGAATGCCTCCAACTTGATGAGTCAGTAGGTGCTTTAAGGGGCGCTGCTTGCTTCATTTTGTTAGGAAGATTCCACTGACTGGAGACTATTCTACACTTTTCAGTTTTAAAAAGTGAGAGTATAGCCCCAGTGAGCTAGAGCGAGGGTTCTGAACTCTGCTCTCCCTCTCCCAAACCTGAGGGAAGATAAAGGCAGGCCTCCTGAGCCTTCCGGAGGCACCAGAACAGTCATTTAAAACCAGACTGTGTAACTGAAAGAGAGCTTAGCAATCATAGGGTCCAATCCCTTGCTCTTACAGAAGAGGAAACTGAGGCCCAGAGAGCTAAGACAACTTGTCGAATATCACAAAGGCAAAGAAATGGATTCCAGGTTCTCTCCTCTGTGCCACAGCTTCCTCTGGTATGGGGGATGGTGACCCATATTTGCCTCTGAGAACCCTGCGTGATTGTCCAATGCAAGTCAATTGCGAGATGATTTGGGTGCTTTGCCAGTCACTGGACAAGAGCAGAGTTTTGGGGAAAGGACATCCGCACCCTATTGTCAAGAAGTAGGAAGGACCCTAGGGAAGAGGGACGTTTGGGTCTTCCTCTTGGCCAACAGGGTTTGTATTGCTGGCCCTCCTGTGGCCTGGGTAGAGAGAAGCAGAACTTGGAGAGAATGGTTTGCTGTGAGAGTTGATATGATGACTTTGCTCCTGCGTGAGCCAGGGCACTGGGAGGCACTTGGGGTCCCAGGAGGTAATCTCTCATGTAAGTGAGCCGTGTGCCCTGCTGGGAAGAGTGATCATCACCGGCCCGCTAGGGAAGGGGAACTCTCTGGCTCCTCTTACTAACGTCTGGGGTGCCCTGGATGGCTGAGAGAGGACATCATGTAGCTAAGTGAAATGCTAATGGCAGGCCAGGTGAGACTGAGCCATGGAGGAAGGCTATTCAGACTCCCAGGAAATGACAATTCATTGGTGGATGAAGATTCTTCCTCCTGGGTACCATAAGTGACATTGGGGAACATGCATCGTGGCAGGCTGTGCAACATTCGATTATGTACTGGAATTTATTTGCCTGTTACAGAATAACACTGTGTTTATTGATTTTTTCCAATTCTTTTACTGTAATTTCCTATTTTTTTTTATACATCGGGGCCAGTGGACTTGAAAGTGGAAGAGATGGTAATTTGAACCTAGAGATTTGAACCAAGAAGAATGAGCCACGAGCCACTCCCCACCCCCCACCTTGTCCCCACAAAGATGATCTGAGGTTAGGCACACTGAGCTCAAACACCACTTACGTTGTGACTTTGGACGTTAGCTTAGCTTTTCTGTCCATCAGTTTTCTCATCTGTAAAATGGAAGGGGTGAACCAGATGACCTTTACAGTTAGTTCCTGCCATATCTCTGATTCTTACGACAGCTGACAAAAGGTTACATGTCATTCCTCTTCCTGCAAAATGTTTTAGTCACCAGTCAGAGCAGGAAGTTGGCTAGGGCATCACCCAGGGGAGAGGGCACAACAAAATATATTTCTTAAAATTACTTTTTAGAAACAAATGTCCGGACTTTCGTGTTAGAATGGGTTTGGTGACCTTTTTGATGTGAGACAACGTGACTTAGTGGGTAGAGCAAGCTCAAAGCCTGGATGAGCTGTGTTCAAGTCCCATCTCTGACATATTACTTCTGCGTGACCTCAGGCGAGTCATTCACCTTCTCAGTGCTCTAGGAAACTCTGTAAGACCATTAACTTGAAGAAAAGGTGGCAGCCTGCATTTTCGGAGAGAGATTCCTTACCTGGAAGTTCCCCAGACCAGTGAAATCACAGGTGCAGGCCCTGTCCCTAAGTGAATCATCAAAGTCTCAGAGCTTGTAGCTAAGATATCTATATGTATAGCAGGCACTATTTTCAAACCTTGCTTAGGGCACTGAATATCTTGTCCTGGCTCGTTGTTAGGAATGGGATCCAGTTAAGTCTTGGGAGGAGCTAGCCAACATTGTTAGCTGAATATCAAATGCAGAACGGGAATTTCCAATTTCCTGAAGAAAGCTGAGTTTCCTTTAACCACCAGGGAGAAACACACACACCCACACACACACACACACACACACACACATTCATACCATGGTAGTTGGTAGGGAACCTCTGAGCACTGGAACTGAGGATATTTAGCCTAGAGAAAAAAAAACCGGGGGTAGGGAGAGGGGTGGGGAATGTGATAGCTGGATTCATGTACTTGAAGGGACGTCAGGTGGAGCAGAGAAACTTCTCTGGACATGAGAGGCAATGTGGCATAATGGGGGAAGGGAGAAGAGTAGGCATTTCTATAGCACCTCCTAAGTGCCAGGCACTGTGCTAAGACTTTTCCAAAAATTATCTCATTTGGCTAAAGAACTAGCCTTAATTCTCGGAAACCTTGGGTTTGATATCTCTGGCATGCACTGGTTGTGTGATGCATTCAGCTTTGAGGGCAGAGGCTAGGTTTTTTTGTTTTGGTTTGCTTTGGTTTGCTTTTCTTTATATCCCTGATACTTAGAAATAATTAATAAATGTATGTTGGTTGACTGACTGACCCTGGACAAGTCATTTAATTTCTTAGTGCTCTTGGCAAAGAAGGTGCCAACATTCATTAGTAGAGGCAATTCTCTCCTCTGAAAGTTCCCCATACCAATGAAATCACAAGTCCAGCCCCTATTTCTATAGCTGATTGACCACAGGAGGCAGAAACAGAAGCAGCAAAGAGACAGGAAAACCCTCTGAAGAATTAGAACTATCCAAAAGGAAAATGAAGTTGCCTTGGTAGAGGTCTCCATCTCTGAAGACCTTTAGGCAGACTCAGGGTGGTCCCTTGTTGGATATGTTCTAAAGGGGGGTTACGTGAGAGTCTAGATGCCTGTTGAGTCTCCTTCCAACCTGGAGGGTCTGGTTCCGTCTGAGGCAGAGGTGGCAGAGTACAGTGAAGACCCCCTGGACTAAGGGGCAGAAGACTATCGATTAAATTCTAGCTTGGCCACTTATTAAAAGAACTTAAAATATAAGTGTACGTATTTTAATGTCAAGATATTCCATCCTCCCCGTCATGCAGTCATTTTCTAGTAGTAGTAGTAGTAGTAATAGTAATAGTAGTAATAGTAGTAGTAGTAGTAGTAGTAATAGTAATAGTAGTAATAGTAGTAGTAGTAATAGTAATAGTAGTAATAGTAGTAGTAGTAGTAGCAGCAGCAGCAGCAGCAGCAGCAGCAGCAGCCAGAAAAAGAAGAGAAGGAGTAGTGGTAATAGCGTAATAACAGTAGCGGTAGTGGTGGTGGCGGCAGCAGCAACTAACATTATATAGATCTTTAAAGTTTATAAAGCACTTTACAAATATTTCTCATTTAATCCTCACAATGACTTTGGGAGGCAGATGGTCTTATTAAGCTTATTTTACAGGTGAGGAAACTGAAGCAAAAAGAGGTTGAGTAACTTGCCCAGGGTCACATAGCTAGTATCTGAGACGAGATTTAAACTCAGGTTTTCCTGACTCCGGGTCTGTTGCTTTATCCACTACACCACCAGCTGCCTGACATGCCATTTGCATGTGATATAGGAAAGGGCCAAAACGTCCAGTGAACTGACATCTGCAGCAGGCATCATCTTCAGAGGACCTCAGTCACCATCTAGCCTAACCTATCTATTCTGGAAAGGAATCCTCTCTATAACATGCCTGACAATTCTGTCTCTGTCTCTATCTCTGTCTTTCTCTCTGTTAATGTCTCCCTATCTATAAGTTCCTTCTTTGATATATAAAAATATATCCATGTCCTTCATCCTTAAAAAAAAGTCTCCCTAGACTTTAACATCCCGTCAAGCTAGTATCAATAAGTCAAGTCAACAAGCATTTGTTCAACACCTATTCTGTGCCGGACAATGTGTGGAAATAGAAAGAAAGGCAAAAGGCAGTCCCAAGTCTCAAGGTGCTCAAGTTCGTTGTCCCATGTCCCTCTTCCCTTTCTCAACCAAATTCCTAGGAAAAAAAAAACTATCTGCACTTGCCTCAATTCCCTTTCCTCTGTCTCACTTCTCAACCCTTGGCCACCCAGCCTCTGATCTCATCACTCAACTGAAACTGCTGTCTCCAAAGTGATGGGTGATCAGTTGCCAAATCTGAGGGTCTTTAACCATTCTCGTTCCTCTGGATCCCCCTGCAGCATCAGACCCTTTGAAACTCTCTCCTCCAGGATATTCTGTCTTTTATGGGTTTTTGTGACCCCTACTGGCTCTGGTTCTCCTCCTGACTGATTGTCCCTCTCAGTCTCCTTCGATAGCTCATCATCCATATCATGCCCCACCATTTTGAATGTACTCCATGGTTGTGTCCTAAACCCTCTTCTCTTCTCTCTCAAAAGTCTCCCTTTTAAAAACAGGTTTACTTATCATCTCTGTGCTAATGATTCTCAGATCTAGATAGCCAATCCTGATGTCTCTCCTGAGGTCCAGTCCCACATCGCCTATTAGACATTCCAAAATGTAGATTCCTAGAATCATCTCAAATTCCTCATGTCCAATACAAAGCTCATTACCTATCTGCTGAAGCCTACACCTCTCCTGAACTTCCCGGTTTGTCTAGGGTACTAGCATCCTTCCAGTCTCCCAGGGTAGCACCTTCAGCATTATCCTTCACTCTTCTCTCCCCCACACACCATACATATAGTTAGTCACTAAATATTGGCATTTCTACCTTCACAAAGCCACTGCTTTAGCTTAGTCCTCTGTGACTTGTTGCTCGGACTATCACAATGCAGTTGAATTCCCTGCCTCAACTGTCTTTCCATTCAAATCCATCCTCCATACAAGAACCCAAGTGTAGACCTATGTTACTCCCCTACTCGGTAAACTCCAGTGGCTTCCTCTTGCCCCTAGGATAAAATAGAAGCTTCTCTATTTGTGGGGAGAAAGGAATGGAAGGAAGGGGAGGGAGAGAAGGGAATAAGCATTTGTATAGCATCTACTACAAGTCAGGCACTGTGCTGTGCCTTTTTATAAATATTATCCCATTTCATCCTCATAACAACCCTGTGAGGTAGGCGCTTTATTATTAGCCCCATTTTACAGCTGAGAATATTATAGCAAATAGAGGTTAAGTGACTTGCTCAGGGTCACATAGCTAGTAAATGTCTGAGGCTCAGGTCCTGACTCTAGGTCCAGAGCTCTATCCATAGTACCACCAGCTGCCTCATTTAGCCTTTACAGTCCTTCACGTCTTTTCCCTAGGCTCCCTTCCTAACCTCTTTATATATCACTTCCCTTCACATACCTCAAGTCAATCTGCCCATCTCCCTTTTCCTCAAACACAACACTCCAGCATCCATTCCCATGTCTTTGTGTTGACTGTCCACCATTCCTGAAATGTACTCCCTCCTCTTCTTTATCAAAGAACACGTCATGTCAAAGAACACGTTACTTACTTTCCAGTTTCAGCTCAAATGCCACCTTCTTCATGAAGTCTTTCATTATCCTTCTATCTGCTAGTGCCCTCCCTTCCTAAACTATCTCAGATTTATTCTTTATGTGTTTATATATGTACACTTATGACCTGAAAAAATAAAAAATCCCTGAGAGTGTGGACCAGTACGGAACACAGAAGGAGCTCTTGAAATATTTCCTTATTGATTGATTACTAGTTGGACTCTAGTCCTCAGTTTCCTCATCTGTAAAACAGGCATTAATTCACTTCCACAGGGCAACTGTGAAGCCAAAGTGAGATGATTTATATGAAAACTCCTTGCAAATGGTAAAGCAGTGTAGAAAAGTCAAGGATTATTAGAACCCTTTTATATTCTTGAAATGTTTAGTTAAATTATAATCTTGCCTTTCTTCCACATTTTAACAGTAAACATTTGTAAAACTTCAGCTAACTTTGAAAAAGGCCTTCAATTCTGCTGGTAGGGAAAACATTTGTGTTGGCAGCCTGTTCTCCATGTATTGAATATAGCCATGAAGGAAACTTGATGTTTGACATTTCGGCTGTGTGGTGGGGTGCCTCCAGGGGCTGAATGGGCCAGAGTGAAGGTCTCAGGCAGAGGATACCTAGAGCTATTATTGCACTGAAGAAATAGCTTTTCATTTAGTCACTTTTAAAGACTCAGTTTCCTTTTCTGAAAAATGGGGATTTTAATATACGTACTGTCTACCTCACAGGGTTGTTGTAAAAGAAAGTACTCTATACATCTTAAAGCACTACAGAAATCTGAGTTATTATTTTTGTGAATTATTCTTTGGTTTCTACTAGCCTTGCCTGTTTGAGGGAGCCTCAGTTAGAGACATAGACTTGATTGGAAGATGCATGAAATAAAGGGAGAAGGACAAATTTACATCCAACCCTTCAGGGAGGTGCTAGAGATGAAGTAAATAATAGACCCCCATCTAGTCTACCTCCTTTACTTGACGGATAAGGAAACTGAGAGAAGTAAATTGCCCAGGACTATTCAGTATTCTTTCTACTGTGTTGTTCAGTCACTTTCGGTTATGTCCAACTCTTTGTGAAACCCCATTTGGGGTTTTCTAGGCAAAGATACTGGAGTATCTTTCTCCAGTATTTCTTTCTCCAGCTCATTTTACAGATGAGGAAATCAAGGCAAACAAGGTTAAGTGACTTGCCCAGGGTCACACAGTCACTAAGTGTCTGAGGCCAAATTTGAACTCACAAAGATGAGTCTTTTTAACACCAGGCCTGGCGCTCTATCTACTGCACCACCTAGCTACCCCTTCTTTCTACTGCACCTCCCTCTATGACTGATTCTAAACATTTTCACATTCATCAAGTCAGGGAAGGAGCTCTGATCTCCATGGTGGAATGAAAAAGAGCAGTGAGATTTGGAGTCTGAAAACATTGAGTGCTCTAAGCTGAAGTTGGAGAACCTTCAAACCTCTGCCTCTGGCACTTTCCACCATTATGACCTTTATTAATTCACCATATCTACCAGTTTTCTTATCTGTAATATGGGAAGTGGGGGGATAGATGGCCTCTAAGGTCCCTTATATCTCAGTCTATGACCCTATCATCCTCTCTGGCATCATCTGTACTATATTGTGTATATAAGAAACACATCCAAGAATAAATGTAACTGGGTTTTGCAGAATTGAGAGGGTGAAGAGAGGAAAGGGGGAAAAAGGAGAGAAGTAGGAAAGATGTTTCCTGCAGCAATTTGGCCTGCCTCAGAGCAGAGGGGTAGAATGAAAGTTGTTCCCCAAACTTGACCTTGGCTTTCTCTAGCTATCTATCCCTTGCCCTCTTTCCTCCCAGCCACCTCCCCCAAATACAGTTTGAGCATAAACACTATTTCCCAGACCCTGAGATTTGCAAATGTTTTCTGAGTAAGATCCCACCAACCCCTTTACCCTGGGTCCTGACCGATTTCTCTCTGTTCTGACTGTTTATCTGGGCGGCATCTGGAGTGCGGGGCCAAGGGAGTTTCTCAAATCAGATTAGTGGCACGGCTACCTCCTACTTACTCTTGGTATTGACTGATTCAAAGATTGCAGTTGTTCAAACAGACCCACGTTAATTTTTAATTCAACTTTGTTGATTTTCTGTTTTTTTCCTTGTCTGACAAACTGAAATTACCCGATCATAAGCCACTGACAATTTTTACCTTGAACCTATCATTCTATGCCTCTGCCCCTCCTAATTCTTTTTCTGTTTTGCGAAAGATTTTCATATGTTCTGAATCCAGAATACAGTTAAATCCTAAACAGTTAATTTAGTAGATTTTTCAGTGCCACCTTTCATGTAGATGGAGATTTACTATTTATTTATTTATTTTTAGCTGGGTTTTTTTTTTTTTTTAGGCAATTGGGGTTAAGTGACTTGCCCAGGGTCACACAGCTAGTAAGTGTCAAGTGTTTGGAGTGAAGCTGGATTTGAACTCAAGTCCTCCTGACTTCAGGGCCAGTGCTCTATCCACTGTGCCAACTAGCTGCCCCAGATTTACTATTTATACAGCACTTTTATATCCATTAGAGGCATCATGGCCTAATGAAAAATGCCTGGAATCTGGAGTGAGAAAATTTGGGTGCCAAACCTAGCCTTGACACTTACTACCCTTTTGGGCCTCAGTTTCCTTTTCTGTAAGCTGAAAATGGACCTCAGTTTCCTTGCTTCCCCTCTTTTGCTTATTTCCTATTTATCCTGTGTATAACTTGCTTTGCATGTATTTGTTTGCATATTGCCTCTCACCATTAGATTGTAAGCTCCTTGAGGGCAGGGACTGTCTTTTGTCTCTTTTTGTATCCCCAGAGCTTAGCATAGTGCATGGCACATAGTAGGTACTTAACAATTGTTGACTGATTAATAGGGGAAGGGGTGGAATAGATGACCCCAAAGGTGCCCTCTGACTTGAGACCCTCTTAGTAGCCCTATCAGGTAGTTCATCCCAGCATTGCTATGTTAATTTTACAAGTAATGAAAATTCTCTGATGGTCAGAACCAGTGGTAAGCTACAAGTCACAGAGCATCATGATGGAGGGACATTGATTGTAAACAGCATTCCATTTGGTCACCACTCCTTGGCTAGGTCCTGGGGCTCTCAGGACAAAGGTAGCAAGCAAGGGTGAGTGCTGCAGAGAGATGACTCACCCAAAGTCACACACTACTGAGTGTCAGGGGTAGGGCCAGGGCTCCTGACCCTAGGTCTAGGAAACCCAGGAGAAGTGAGGGCTTTGGGGAAATGAGCTTCTAAGAACACCTCTCCCCTTCCCCTATGCCCTACCCCCAAAGGCACGCTGGGGAGCCCAATGCTAAAGAGAGCTCTCCCTTAGGCTGACCCCTTTCCAGCCCAGTGGCTATATCGTCCTGGCTGAGGCTACATATTAGTTGCTGCTTAAGGCCATTGGCCAGTCCACAAGAGGCCCCGAGTGTATTTTCCCCCACATTTGTGGATCGGTAGTTAACCTCTAAGCTTAAACCAGTCCTTGATGGGTAATGGCAAGACTACTGGACTGGAAGTCAGGGCTGCTGGCTTCTAGACCTGGCTCTGCCACTTACTAGCTCGTTGACTCTGACCAAGCTGCTTCCCCTCCCTGGGCCTCAGTCTTCTCATGTGTAAAATAAGGGGGATGGACTAACTGATCTCAAAAGTCCATTCCAGCCCAGACATGCTATGACTCTCCCAACCATGTTGCTAATTTTTGCTGTAGGGCATGATTGGCTAATCCAAAGAGACAAAATCATCCAAGGAGTTGGTCTCTGTGAAAATCAGGGTGAAGGAGGAACCTGCACAAGGGAGGGTGAGGGTTTGGGGGGAAACACATCACCCATGTCAAGCCAGAAGACTAGAGAATTATCTCAACTCCTCCCCGAGACATGGATTTTATTTTAGCTACTATCCACTATTTTGCCTTATAAGACATGAACTCTACCTTCCGCCTCTTCAGAAGAATAGTTGCTTAATTCCAAGGATGGCTTTTATCTCTCTTTCCTTTCATTCTTTTCCATCACAGAATTCTCAACTTGGAAAGGACCTTAGTGACCTCTGATTAGACTTATTGTCCGATCCATTCCTGAAAAACACACACCTGACAAGTGGTCAACCAGACTTTGCTTGAAGACCTCCAATGAAAGAGGATCTCACTGTTCTCCCTGCTCCCAAGGAAGTCCATCCCACTCTAGGCCACTTAAGAAGTCTTTCCTGGTATGAAGCTTAAATTGGCCTCTTTGCAATTTCCACCCATTATTCCTAGGTCTGTCCTCTGGGGTCAAAAATGGACAGACCTAATCCTTCTACCATATGCTTACCCATCAATCCTTAAAGACAGCTTTCACACTTCCCCCCCTCACCCCATTCTTCTTTTCTCCAGGCTAAATGTGCCTTCCTTAGTTGTTTCGACTGATCCTTACAGGGCATGAATTCAAGACCCTTCACCATCCTAGACCCCACCCTCTGGATGCTCTGTGGCTTCCTAAAATGTCATACTCACAATTTTGGGACTGAGTAGTTTGCAGCTCACCTTCCATTTTTGAAAATGCCATGAATTTTACATGGCCCTCATCACCTGCTAGTGGCCACTCAAGGCCATGTAAAAGTCATGCCATTTTCAAAAACGGAAGGCAATTCCCAAGCCTCTGGTCTACAAGAGCTGGGCACCCCATTTTGGTACATAATGCATTGCTCTGTCACATACCATTTGTCTAATCTTTCAGTGACTGTGCAACTCATCTTCTAAAAATACCCTGTGGGGCTGAAGACGTCCCTGGGGTTGTTGGACTAGATACCGGAAAGAGAGAAAACATGTTTAATTCTGAGGGCAAGTTTGAGAGCCACTGAGCAGGGCCCTGATTTCATTAACTGCTTTAACCAACCATGGAATGTACCTAGGGGAAAGGCTGGCTGTGTCTGTGCATGGGAAGAAGCCGGTCAACTGAAGCAAGCCTCAATAGATGCACACATAGTGCAGGAAGGGGCATTTGAGATGGAGATCTTCAAATACAATTTCCTCATTTTGCAGATGAGAAAGCTAAGACTCAGAGGGAAAAAATGACTCACCTCTCAGTGGAAGCAAGGGCCCCAATTCCGGCTCTTTTCTGCTAGGTCACCCCTTACTTCTAAAATTGACTTTAGACTTTTTTGGGAGATCCAAACCCATGGTTTCATTGTGTGAGGGACTCCTGGTCTAGAAACTTACTCCTCCAATGCAGATCAGTAACACATCTCTAATTTATAGTTTTGGAGAGTTGCCTAGGGCTATTGAGAGATTGAATGATTTCCCCCTGCTCACACAGTTCCCAAGTACCAGAGGCAAGACTAGAACCCAGGTCCTCCTGGTTCCAAAGCCAGCCCTCTGGCCATATACCACACTGCCTGGTTTTTATTTTAGATGCATGAGCAAAAAAAAAAAAATGCTGACAACTTCATATTGCAGAAACTATGAGCATACCACATAGTAATCTAAACATGTTAAAAATATGTCTTTTTTTTTTAACACTTCATGCGCTCCTGGTTTCATCATCTTGGGCACTCCCTTAAGAGTCAAAGATCCTAAATTTTCCACATCTTGGTAGTCTGTCTCCATGAGGTGCATAGCGAAAAAAAAGATTCATAATACAGTGACCAATCAGTGGTAGGCTGGAGTCAGCTCACACTGGTTCACAAGAGCAGATTATTAAATTTTTATTGTGAACATTTATACCTCAGAGATGAACAAACAACATAAATCTGTGCTTGATTTATTGTTTTGTTGCTAGTCTAGGCTTAAGAAAGTGATGGAGAAAATTTTTAAATGCAGACGAAACTTAAAAATGTGTCATGCGTACATTTCTTTTTTGGAAAGTCAGTTGTTAAATATTTACCAGCATACCCCTGTGGCCAGCTTTGCAATGAAGAGGCTCTTCCCGCTTAACTAAAATGGTTCTCAGTTCAGAGATACAGAGTCCATCACCAGGACCATACTCGAAGCCTTTCTAACATGGTAGAACCTTCCAGAGCCTCTGCTCAACTGCTATAGCCTTCCATGACCCAGGGTCAGCCATGCACCGTGATAGGATATCAGAATCAGCCTTCAGTGGCCAAATATGACTGATAGTACATAGAGGTGTCACTAAGTTCCTAGGAAAGAATTACAAACACTACACCATGATCAAAGAACAAAAATTGGGGCACACAAGTACTGCTGAATCTTTCAGCTGCAAGGGAAGTGTGGTATGGTGGAAAGAGGCTGGTACTGAGAAGCAGATCTGAATTCTAGTCCAATCTCTGCATTAACTTATTTTGTGACCATAGGTAAACCACCCTCCTTTTTGGACCTCAGTTTCCATATCTGTAAAATGAAGGGGATTGAGCAAGACAGTCTCTAAGGTCCATCACAGCTCTCAAAGTCTATGATTCAGGTGCTAAACATCATCTAAGACAGCAGTATTTGCCCTCCAACCTTCAAATTTTTCCTGAAGAGAAGGAAAGAGGAAAGGAATGTGCACTTATCATGCACCTACTGTAGTGCCAGGAACTATGCCAGGCACTTTAGAAGTATTATCTCATTTGATCCCGAGAAAAAAGTCCTTTGGATTTCCTCTAACATCTTATGATGGCCAGGACATGTGGGGTCACAGACCCAATCCCAATGGAATAATGTACTTATCCATTCAATGATCGTTTTTAAATGTCTATACTACATTAGGGGCTAGGACCATAAAGACCAAGGAAAGACTAGGACCCAGGTCTCCTGTCTCTGGGACCCACCCTCTTTTCACCAAACCACACTCCTCTGCCCTCAATGAGCTTATATTCTTCTAGAACTGTATGATAAAAACAACTGATTCCCTACCTGATGACAATCCCTCCAGAGTAAGAGTGAGGAAGACCAAGTAAAAGGCCAGTAAATGATCTACTGGACCAAAACATAGCTATTGGGAAACCCTCACCTAATCCAACCTCTTCATTTTACAGTTGGGGAAACTGAGGCCCTGGGAAACTGTGACACAGCCAAGGTCAGACAACTACATCATGCCAGAGCCAGAGTGTAGGTCCTTTGACTTCTTTGTGATAATAGCACTTACTATGTGCCAGGCACCATGCTGAGCAGATTACAATTATCATCTGTTTTAGTCCTCACAACAACCCTGGGAGGTAGGTGCTATTATTATCTCCACTTTATAGATAAGGAAACTGAGGCACACAGAGTTAAGTGACTTACCCAGGGTCACACAACTAGTAAATGTCTTGAGACTGGATTAGAACTCAGGTCTCCATGACCCCAGTGCTCTATCCAGTGAACCACCTCACTGTCTCTGATCCACAGTCCTCTTTTCACCACGTCACCCTATCAACTCTTATTCTTGCTTTGTGTAACAATATTTTGTCTGTATCCTTACACTAACTTTCTAATTGTTTTTCCCAACTAGATTCTGATCTTTCCCTACTTTAATCTGACCTGCACAGGTTAACATATCAATTGTCCTAAAATATCACTTTCCTCATGCCCCTTCCCTGCTCAAAAATCTTCGGTGTTGCCTTGGCTCTAGCTTCGGACTAGCATTTGAAACCCTCCACTTTCTAGACCTATTTACAAATCTCCCTAAATCTGGCCTACTTACTCCCAGTATAAACTCTCTATTGTAGCCAGACCCCTTTCTTTGCTATGATTTAAAAAAAAAAGTTATATCTATTCCAACCTCCATGTCCTTGCTTATGCTGTGCCTTCCACTTGGAATGCCTCACACTTCTGTGCCTGGCATCTAGTAGGCACCTAATGCTCATTCCATTGAATTTCACTGAATTCTGGCTCTTCTCCATCTATCTAAATTCTGCCCACCCATTAAACTCACCTCTTTCATGAACCTTTCTGTGACTGGCTAGCCCTTGGGGACTTTGAATTCCTAGAGGATTTATAGGATAGTACTGAACTATGTGCTGTGTTGTATATAAACAGTAATCCTAGAAATGTTGCAATTGCTCAAGTTCCCAATGCTTTCGGATGTCAACAGCTATAACATCCCATTTGTGGCACTTCATTCCCCAAATCCTATGCAAACTCAGATCAAATGCCACCTCCTCCAAGAAGCTCTCCCTGATCCCCTAGTTAGAAATTCTCTTTCCTCACAAGTCACTTTGTTCATAACTCTCATGTGTACTTATAGTGTTCAATTTTGTGTTTTAATTATTTGTCTAAGTGTATTATCTCTCCTCTTTTACTGTAAGCTCCACAAGAGCAGGAATTTTCTCTATATTTGCAGCACTCCCAGGGACTAGCATAGTGGTCCAGACACTTAAAAGCAGTTATGATCTCAGCAAATCACAACCTTTGTCTGTTTCAGTTTCCTCACTTGTAAAATGGGTATAATAATAAAACCTACCTCTCAGAGTTGTGATAATCAAATGAGATATCTGCAAAGCACTTAGCACAGTACCTAGTACATAGTAGGCACTTAATAAATGTTGCCTTCTTCCCTTCCTCCTTTTCTTCCTTTTTTCTTTTCTTCCTTCCTCCCTTCCTCCTCTCCTTCCTTTCTTCATCCTTCCTCCCTTCCTTCCCCCTTTCCTTCCTCCTTTTCTTCCTTCGTCCTTCCCTTCTGTCCTTCTTTCCTTTCTCCCTTCTTTCTTCCTTTCTTTCCCTCCCTCCTTTCTCCTCTCCTTCTTTCCCTTCCTCCTTCCCTTCTTCTTTCCTTCCTTCCTTTCTTCATTCCTTCCTTCCCATATCCAATTAGTTGCCAACTCTTGACAAATCTACTTCCATAGCAGTTTTCTATCAGTGCAACCTCACAAGGTCACTTTCCTAATTCATCTCCTTATTGCATACATCTCAGATGTACTATTGCAATAGTTCCTAAGTGAACTCTGCTTTCAGTCTCTTCTTATCTGTAATCCATCCTCTACAGAGCTATCAGAATGATATTCATAAAGCATTGATCTAACCACGTCACTTCCCTACTCAAAAATGTTCAATGGCTCCGTATTTCCTCTAAGATAAAATACAGCCTCCTCAGTTTGATATTTAAAGCCTTCTGTAGTCTAGCTACAGCCTACCTTTCCATTTTTTTCATATTATTCTCTTTAATGCACTACCACTCCCAACCTAATTGACTGATAGCTGCTTCGCTCACTCACTATTCCATTTTTTGCCTCTGTGTGCTCATACCTGGAAAACACTCTCTCCTTCCATCTGACTCTTAGAATTCATAGCATCTTACAAGGTTCAACTTAGGTGTCACTTCCTATGATAGGTCTTTATGGATTCCATAAATGGATGCTCCTGGTTGTTATGCCCCCCCCCAAAATTATTTCCCTCCTCTCTGGGCGTCTTTGTACAGGCTCTCTTACATCCCTGAAATGCTCTTCCTTCCCCCTTCTGCCTCTTGTAAGCCCGAGCTCCCTTCAAGACTCAGTTCAAATGTTATCTCCTATTTTCCCAGGTTACAGTGCTCCTCTTACCCAGATTATTTTGTGTCTACCTATATTTATGCATGTTGTTTCCCCAAGTAGAATGTAAGCTCCTTGAGGGTAGCCACTACTTCATTTTTGTCTCTGTATCCCCATCACTTAGCCCAGTGACTGGCAGATAATATAGTACCATACAAATTACTCCCAACAAAGTAAAAGGATTGCATATATTGACTTCTATAGCAGGAGACTGGTCAATGAGCCCAATCCTTATAAGCACGTGCAGAGTACTCAGCTAATACAATCCCTTTATGGATTCTAGAGCACGCACAGACATTCTGTAGCTTGTTCTAATCATATGGAGCTCTTTTTTTTGATTAGCTGTGGAGCTGGAACTGGAGTACATGCAAGAGGTACTAATTAGCCAGAGATATACCCTTGGTCAATCTTTCCTGCCTCACTGCTATTTGAGTAAGAAATAATAATATAAGGGAAGAAACTTTGAGCCCTCCCCTTGCAAGACCAATGAGCAGTCCATAAATATAGAATTCTGTTCTTTGCCTTTTTCAGTTTGTTCTTTCCTGTTTTAGGTGATGTAGAAAGCTATGATTCCATGACTTTGAAAAGTTAGGAGAGTGAGCCACCAAAGTCCAGGAACTAGAGTCCATGCTGAGATTTGCTGGAAGCAAGATGGTGAGCAATGAAGTGTGGAACCACTTGATTGGTCCAGCCCAGCAGAAGCATCGATGTGTTTCCATCCATCCATAGGCCATACCACATTTGGCAATGAACTTGATGTGGGAGGGAGGCAGGTTAAGGAGAAGAAGAAAGAGGGGAAATTCTGTGTACAAACTACATTAAATCTGAGCCCACTCTCCCCAGAGACTGAGGTGGCATTGGGGCGAGTGTGCTTCCAAATGTCGAGAAAAACGTTCGTAACTACTGCTCTTACTATGTCCTATAGTAAATATCCCTTCATAAAAGCTAATTGATGTTAATTATCTAAATAGAACAGAAACAACACAAAGTATTGGTGGCTAATAGTGGGTAAAATATACAGGAATTGAGTCTTGAACTGATAGAATTTGAGAATTATCCCAACCGCTCTGGGGTACCCCTAGAACCCTCAGCAAGAGAGAGAGAGCCAGCCTTCCTCTGGAACAGTGAGCTCAGAGTCACTTGCTACACTTGTAGTATAAACCCTATAATTTTTAAAAATATTCTGACACTTTTAATATGCAATATATCCTTCTTTTGCTATAATAATTTGTTTTACACAGTCTGACATTAAGTTCAGAAGACTTTAACACATTCATAACATCACAGGATTCCAGACACAGAGTTAGAAGGGACCTAGAAGGCCATCTAGTCCAGCTCCTCTATTCTTTAATTCATTGTGACACCATACTGATCATATTGGATACTAAGCATACTTTTAATGAAAAGCCCATTTATCCAATAATAGCCCATAGGTTTTCAATGGCATTCAGATCAGTCCAGTTGCCATGTCACTAAATCATGGTTAGCTTCATCTCCCGGATAAATTTCTTAAGTTTCCATGACAGGTCAAATGGTTTAAGGATATATTGAAATATTCCATACCCATTTGGGAATTTCTATAATTCTAAAACACTTATGTCTCTGGCAAAATAATACATTTATTGGAATTCATCATTCATTTAATGGGAGCAGTACTTCTAGGCCCAATGGAAGTAAAATAAATCCCCAAAATGTAATTTGGTTAGATATTTGGTGTGATGAAAATGTCTGGAACTAATAGGCTCACTTGAACTTTACCCTGCAATTGTTTTTAGTCTAGCCTTAAGTGAAAAAGTAGGCTTTTATCAGTAAAAATTACCTTTTTATAGTCATCAGTACTCCAGTCTTTATCTTGTCTTGCCTGAAGCAAGCTTTTCTTTCTTTATAGCAATAGTTAGCAGATTGAAAAAAAACCAAAAACTTGTCTTTTGCTGTTTCACTAACTTTAAGAAGCCTCTGCCACAGTGTAAAGGAACCAATAACAATTCTTCCAGCTTCCAAGTCCCTCTGAAGAGCGCTTCTTATTTTCTGAGGATTAGTTGGTTTGTTTTACAACAATAGTTTTTCAGTTCTAGGTGGGTTTTTTTCTTTTTTGCAGCTGCACTTCCTATGGTGCTTTAGTGTGACTAATTCAGTTTCATTGTGGGCTTGAATAATCCTTGAAACATCTGACTTCCCCATTCCAACAGCCACTGAAATATCTCTAACTTTCATTGAAGAGCTACAACTTCAGCACATTTGCTTGGAGTAATAGCTTTTCTTTAAAACCACGGAATTAAAAACCCAAAAGAGAACAATGAAATGTATGTACGGCACAAAATCCAATGCTCAACTGGCAGAACTAGCTAAATGTAAGTAAGCCAGTTCAATACAGTGTCAACTGTTTAAGATCAAGTGCTTTGAATCAGCCTAGTGTCAGCAGAAGCATACTCACATAACCTCTGCTGTCACAAAATAGAATCATATCAAAATCATTGCTTGTCCCAAGTAATTTACAAACCTCTAGAAGTGCTTAATAAATGCCCATTGAATTGAATTGAATCAGTTCATCAGCGTAGTAAAATATATTTTGTTCTCCACATGAGTATGCAATGTTTGGCACACTGGCAAACACTTAATGAACACTTGTTGAAATAAATTAATTGAATATTCTGACTTAGATGATGTGTAGTGCAGGAAAGGTATGGGAGAAGACAAATAGGCCAGAACCTAAATAAAGAAGGAAAATCCCCTTAATTCTTTGAGTAGGCAGGGGACTGGTCAGCAGTAAAATGGAGAGCCTTCTGCTTGTAGGAGCCCCTAGAAGTTTCATCCCAGAAGAAATCAGCAAAGGGAGATAAAAAAATCATTTTCCTACCCCCAAGGAAAGACTTGCTTCCTTTTAAGGGGCCGGTTTGCAAGGCATACTTATTCACAGTACATACTTTGGCTGCCTCCCAAACTGGCAGAGGATTCTGCAGCTTGGCTTTCCTCCTGAGTGACAGTACCCAGCGATTACCTCGTGATCATGGGGCTGCTGGCTCCAGCAACTTCAGATTTAGACCTTGTCAGTCTAATCCTTGCTGAGATGGACAGGACCAAAACGATAACTTGTCATGAATGTGACCCTCTCATGAAGATGGACTGGAGCAGACATTTCTGACTCGGACAGACTTGTCCAAGGTCACATTAACCTAACATTCATTTCTCAAGACACACTGGAGCACAGCTGGCATGAATTCGAGGATCATGGATTTTAGGGTTGAAAGGGATCTTGCAAGTCTTCTAGTCCAAAGCTCTACTTTGTTCTGATAAGGAAACTGAGGCTCCAAGAGTAACTGCACCATAGATGATGACTGGACTATCCAGGATCATACATTTAAAGTTGGATGGGCCCTTAGAGATCATTTAATCCAATCCCCTCCTTTTGCAAAAGAGGAAACAGGTCCAGAGAGGTTAATCAATTCACTCAAGGTCACACAGGTAGCAAGCAGTAGAGTAAATGTAAACCCACGTGCAGTGTTGTTGGTTGGTGGTGGTGGTGGTGGTGGTGGTGGTTTCTGTTTTCCTATTGCACCAAGAGTGGCAGAGCTGGGCTTAAACCCAGGTCCTCTGATTCCCACACCTGCGCTCTGTCATAGCTAATGGAAGGAGTGATTGGGTGAGCCTATAGGGATTTGGGTGAATCAAGATAAAACTGTTGTCACACACAGCTTCAAAGGTGCTAAAAGCTATCTTCACAGCCTTATGGAGTGGCATTAAATATAAATACTGAATGGACCATGAGAGAAAATACTTCCCTGATGATTGGAATGGGTATTTCTGGGGCAAAGTGGGCTGGAGTCTGTGTATGTGGAAGGAAGAGGAAAGGCTTCTTACACGTGTGAGCCTTATGTCCCTGGACTTAGCTGAGCTACCGAGACAAGGGAGTGCAATATGTACTAGATGACTGAGGTCCAAAACCTAGTTCTACCATTAACTTTTTGTGTCACTGAAGTCATACTGTGGGCAGCTAAGGGTTGCAGTGGATACAGCATCAATCTTGGAGTCAGGAGAACCTGAGTTCAGATCTGGCCTCAGACACTTAGTAGCTATGTGACCCTGGGCAAGTCACTTACCCCTTCTTGCCTCAGTGCCTCATCTGTAAAATGAGCTGGAGAAGGAAATAGCAAACCATTCCAATATCATCGGCAAGAAAACTCCAAATGGGCTCGTGGAGAGTCTGAAACAACTCAACAACAGCAATAAAAGTCATATGATTTAACCCCTCAGAACCTTAGATTCCTCATTTGCAGAATGAAGGGATTGGGAGCACTCCTCAAGATGGCGGAGGTTTGGAAGCACAACTCTCCAGCTTTCTTATTATTCCTCTGACAAGGATTTTCTTTAACAAGAGCACCAGATGAAGAAATGATCAAGAAATCCAAGGAAAAACTATGTTAAGTGCACTTTGTCAGCCCAGGTCCTAACAAAGAGATAACTAGGGAAGAAGACTAGCCTGAAAAATGCAGCCTTTTTGGCTTCAAAAGCCCTTTATTATCTGAATCATTCCTAGATTTCTGGTCTTCGTATGTTTTACCCCCCGTCACTTGCTCTGTGATCTGGCAACACTGTTCTTGCAGTTCCTCTCAAAGAATACTTGATCTCCCAATTCCATGCATTTTCACTGGCTATTCCCTGTGTCTGGAATTATCTTCTTTCTTGCCTTTGTCTCCCATTGCCCCCAGTAAAATGTAAACTTTTTATAGCAGCGACTGTGTTTTTCTTTTCTTTGTGTTCTGAGCACTTACCATAGGGCCCTGTGCATAGGAAGTGCTTAATAACTACTCATCAGCTAAAACTAACTTCCAGAGGGGTACAGAGCCTAGGCCCAACACAAAGTCTCAATCCAGGATGTAAAACTGTAAAAATGAACAAATGTAAGATAACATTGATGATAAAGAAATATTACGGAGCCAGGGATGCTCAAGACAGAAAGCCATTTATTCCTACAAGCCAGGTCACAAAGAAAAGCATATATTTGTCATAAGCTCTACTGTAATTCATGGTTCTAGAGCAGAGATGTCCAACTCATGGCCCCTAGGCCACAAACTATGGCAGCCTGAATGAGATTAGAATTAAAATTAAATTTTAAAATAAGTAATTTGGAAATGTTTAACAAAATAAATAAAAATATAATACAGCATAGATAATGTTAATTTGTGGATATCTAAATCAATATGCAATCTGCATGAATCTTTCTGAGTTTGATACCACTACCCTAGACGAAAGAATTAATTGGAAAAGAAATGAGAACTCTTTGGATATGTGATGCCTTTAGGGATAGCTGGTAGTGCAGTGGACAGAGGGCTGGGCATGAAGTCAGGAAGACCTGAATTCAAATATGGCCTCAAATAGCTATTAGCTGTGTGAGCAAGGACAAGTTACTTAACATCCATTTACCTCAGTTTCCTCAACTGTAAAATGGGGATAATAATAGCACTTACCTCCCAGGGTTGTTGTGAGGACCAAATGAGAAAATATTTGTAAAGGCACTCAGTAACCCAGCACCTAAAAGGCACTATATAAATGCTTATTCCCTTTCCTTCCTTCCCTTCCCCCTTTAGGAAAGAATAGAAAGAAGAACAAGCAGTTTAAAAAGTATAAAACATTAGTTAAGTAGCAGACTCCTTGAAAATTAGATTGGACTCAATAGAGAACAATGTACTCCATTAGATATAGCAAATAACAAGAATAAAAAAAAATCTTTTAACTGCAGAGATCTCAGAAAATGTAAGGTAACTCTTATCAAAATCAATATATCAGAAAGAATCTAAGAATCACCATCCTACCAGCTCACCCGGACTAGATAACCAAGCTACCATATTTCAAGCAATCATCGATGGAGACTACTCTGACCTAGTGGAACCACAGACAAAGTGACAATAGAATCCACTAAGGCACCTCCTGAAATGAACCCCCAAATGAAAACTTCCATGAACACCACGGGCAAGATCCAGAGATTTCAGTTCAAGGAAAAAATACTTCATACAGCCAGAAAAATAAAAGTTCAAGTACCAAGAAGCCTCAGTCAGGAGGACCGTCTACCTACTGATGCTACCCTATTCCCAGCAATGGCAAACTCAGCCCCAGCCCTCTCCCATTAATTGCCTTCTCTATTTTTTCTTCCCACCGTTCCCTCCAAAAACCAGGCTCCATTGTGGTACAGTGGAAAGAAGCTTAAATTTAGAGTGGGAGACCTGAGTTAGAATCCTGGCTTGGGCAAATCACTTTATAAGTCTTTGGGCCTCAAGGCCCCATCCAACTCCATATCTATGTCCCCAGATATCTCCTTTCCACATTGGCATCCTCTCTAAAGCCAGATGCCCCTTCTTTCATACTCCTTGGCCCACAGGGACTGGAGGAAGAGAAGACATTATTTGTCAATCCCTACTCTCACTTTCAGACCCTCCCTCCCTTTCTCTAACTCTCAGCAACCATCTCTCTTCCTTTAAAGACTGCCTCCCCCTCCCCCCTCCCCACCCCCCTGCTCCCCCCCACGCATACACACATTCTCTTTCAAACACACTTGCTTCTTCACTTCTCAATCCTCTATATAACCTCTGTCTCTAATCTACCTCAACCATGCAAAGGAGTCACACCATAAATGGGTCCTTTCCCCCCACCTCCAACTGACTTTGCCCCAGGCACTGGGATTCTTAGTGAAAGCTCTGATTGGGGGGAAAGCTAAAATTCTTTGCTCAAGTCCTGAGAAGGGGCATGGAGTGTCCAAATGCAAATGTATAATTCCAATGTCTTTCCAATGTAATTCCCAAGATTCTCCCTTGTCTAGGACCTGCTGGCTCCATCATTTCTCAGCACAGGTGGTCAGTCTGACCCATATTCTACAGCGTTGCACCTTCCTGAGACAGGATTGCCTTGAAGCTATCCACCCCCTGAATCCACCATGGAGGAGGGGGGAACCTTAGAATCCTGGCCCCTGCCCAAGTGCTTTGTTGTCCAGTCATTTCAGTTGTGTACACCTCCTCGACACTCCATTTGGAGTTTTCTTGGCAGAGTTACTAGAGTGGTTTGTCATTTCCTTCTCCAACTCATTTTATAGATGAAGAAACGGAAGCAAACAGAGGTAAGTGACTTGCCCAGGGTCACAAGGCTATTAAGTGTCTGAGGTCAGATTTTAAATTGGGAAGATGGGCCATCCTGACTCCAGGCCCAGCGCTCTATCCACGGTACCACCTACCTCACAGGGTCATTGTGAGATCAAAAGAAATAACATAAGTAAGATGCTTAGCACATTGTCTCACACAAAGCAGGCACTATATAAATGCTTACCCCATTGCCATCCTTTCTAAGCCTTAAAGCTCTCTATAAAGGTCAGATGTTACTTGTGTTTTTCTTGTCCTTAATCATGTTCCATCCTATTCATCATAAGCGAGAGTTGGGCAGAGTATTTGTATGGTTGGAACATCCCCAAGTCACCACAGGTTTGAGGCCTTCCTCTGCTCCTCTGTTCATTCTAAGGCAATATGACCTACCTAAAATCTAAGCCAAAAAATATACCCAATATGTCTTGTTAAATAAAAGTAATGGGATGCTCTCTATGCTGAAAGGCAAGGATTCCACAGAAGGCATCAGAGGATCGAAGCCTGGATTTGGAGGCATCCATCTATGGACATGGTATCTCCCCCACTTGAATGTAAGCACTGTGAGGACAAGGACAGTGTTATTGTCATTCTTTCTATCCCCCTGGAGGCAAGAAAGTGCCTGAAACAGACTAAGTGTTTAATAAATGCTTGTTGATTGATCACTTAACTTCTCTGAGCCTCAGTTTCCTCATCTATAGAAAAATATGAGCCTCAAAGGATTGTTGTGAAGATAAGAAAACGTATGTAAATATATCAATACTTTATGGATGTCTCATCCCTCTGGTTCCCCTTATGCCCTCAGGTACACCCTTGGCCTATCTATATCTTAGTATTTGGTCCTTGTGAGTTGCTATAATTAAAAAAATGCATCACCCAGCAATGAAACTTCTGGCGCTGATCATATCCAAACTTAGCTGGGCTGGTGCTCTGCAGACAGACATACAGTCTGGCAGTGGCCTTGAACTTGAAGCCTTTCCAGGTTGACAGGAATAGTCAAATTGACTAGTGCTTGAACTTAGGAGTGAAAGGAGAGGTTTAGGGGCAAAGGAGGAGGACAAGGATAAATTCCAAGAATTGCTATCATCTTAACCGAATGGTGCCACATCAGAGTAAGACTTTAGTGAATGATTGGACCTGAAGTACTATTTTTATGTGAGTATATATTATTATACTCATTTTCCAACCAGGATAGCTCTGTAAAGTAGGCTAAGATTATACTAGTCATCCCCCCATGGTACTATCCAATATTTTCTTTTTCTGTCAGATTCTCTCCTGTATTTCTAAACTGCCTGTTTTGTGTCTCCTCCCATACTATAGGACTTTTGATCAGACAAAATTAATCCAAGCCAGCATGCTAATGGGCCTCACTTTCATCTCCTCCCAAACAACTACTAGACCCTTTCAGAGATAATGTTCATCATTGGTATCAAAGCTATTAATGACTCTTATGATGGGAATTCCAGGTAGAAGGGGAGATAGTACAAGTAGGTTGGTGATCCCTCAATTTCCATCATATTGGCAGCTCCTTGTTCTACTTACAAAGAACTTTATTCACCCACCCATGAATCTAAATATAGGGCCAATGCAAGAAATTCTGTACTAATGGGACCACAGAAATAGCTTTGGGATAGGTGAGAGAGAGAGAGACAGACAGAGAGAGAAAGAATGAAACAGAGAAAGAGAATCAGAGAGAGAGAAAGGAAGGGACAGAGAGAGAGAATGAAAGAGAGAGAGAGGAAGAATAAGGAGGAGGAGAAGAAGGAGAAGGAGAGCACACTCTCCAAGTCACCAGTGTCACTGGTCGGTTTTGATTTCAATCAACATCAGACCACACAGGGAAAGTTTTAGTTGGTTGACCTGATATTGACTGGCACCTAAGGCAACCAGTAACATGAGACAAAGGAACACCTCCCTGATCCCCATATATCAAATGAATATCCCTTCTCCCCCTTCCTTCTACTTGTTTGACATAAAAAGAAAGTCCAAGGTGAAGCATCACACTGTTGCTTAGCTGTCTCCCCCTCATATACCCTTATGTGGTTATATCCCTGTCACAAGTCAAGTCTAATCAACAAGTGTTTATTAAGTACTTACTATGTTTTTACTTACTTTATTAAGTACTTTTTTAAGTATTTACTATGTTTATTAAGTACTTACTAAGACCCTGTACTAAAAGTTGAGGTAACAAAGAAAGGGAAACAACAGTCCCTGCCCTTAAGGAGCTCACAATCTAATAGGGAAAGACAATATGCAAACAACTATGTGTAAATAAGATATATATAGGATAAATTGGAGATTATTTCAGAAGGAAGGCACTAGGGGTAGCTAGGTGGCACAGTGGATAGAGCACTGGTCCTGGAGTCAGGAGAACCTGAGTTCAAATCCGATCTCAGACACTTACTAGCTGTGTGACCGTGGGCAAGTCTTAAGCAACTCTGATAGCCTCAAAAAAAGAAGGAAGGCACTAGCATTAATGGGAATCAGGAAGAGCTTCTTACAGAAAGTGAAATTTAAGCTGAAACTTGAAATAAGCCAAAGAAACCAGAAGGTAGAGGTGAGGAAAGAGAGCATTCCAGTCTTGGGGGATAGCCAATGAAAATGCCCAGAACCTGGAAATAGAGTGTTTTGAGCAAAAAACAGCAAGGAAGCCAGGGTCACTGGACTTTGCAGGGTAGGATAAAGTGTAAGAAAACCGGAAAGGTAGGAAAGGGCTGTTACTAAAGGCTTTAAAAACCAAAACAAAGGATTTTATATTTGACCCTGGAGGCTAAAAAGAGTCACTGGGGAAAGGGGTGACACGGTCACAATTGCACCTGAAGATCAGTTTGACATCTGAGACTGAAGTGGGGAGAGACCTGAGACAAGGAGACCAACCAGCACGCTACTGCAGGGGGGCCTGCACCAGGGAGGTGGCAGCGTCAGAGGAGAGAAGGGGGTGTCCGTTATAAACATTTATTGAACCAGGCACTGTGCTAAATGCTAGGCATACAAATACTAAAAATAAAAACAGCCCTGGCCCTCAAGCTCATAATCTAATGAGGGGAAGATGGCACATAAAAGGAAGCTAAAAATGGGAGAAGCGGCAGGCACCCTACACGGGGGCATGACGGTGAAATCCAAAGAAGTCCAGAGAGCAGGGCAGCTGGTGCGAAATGGGGAGATGGCTTACCCGAGCCCCCTCCTTAAATGTAAGTTTAAAGCTCATTGCTCCGTTCGCCAATCAGAGGGGCAGAGGAGTGGTGAGACTGAGTACCAAGACTGATCTGGTCTACAATGATGAGCTTTCCCAGTGATGAGGTTTCTTTGATATTCTGGAAAAGCCAAAGAGCAGGGAGGCTGGTGGGAAATTGGGGTGTATAAGAGAAGTATTTCAAAGGCAGAATTGCTAAGATTTGGCAATTAGGTATAGAAGGGGAGAGAAAGGAGTCCAGGGTGGCATGTTAGTTTTGAGCCTGGATGACTGGAAGGATGGTGGTATCCTGACATTATCACTACTAATGTGTCACAGAACCGGTTTGGATCTTGTTGTTGTCAAATGTTAATTTATTGCAGTTGTCTCCTTTTGTAGCTCCTAACTGACTGGGCGTTCCACAGAGCCACTATTCATGTCATCAGTGACATCAGAAGGATGTCTGCCATCCAGGTTGCAGCCCACAGACTGGGCTGTTCCAAGTATCTCTTCAATGGTTCCAGAGAGGTCTCTTTCCAGGGATCGGCTCCTCATCTGTCAAGCCATATTGGCAATACCATCCAGACTGATGGTTCCACTGTGTTTAATATTTTTCTGCTTCTTTCTGTCCCAAGGAAGTTCCTTTAGAGCTTTGATGATCAAGGCTGAGTATGGAGAAACAACCTCAATCTAGACCTAAGTTTCACTGTGATCCTCAGCCCTTTCCAGTCACCAGTTGTCTTGGTGATGCCATCACCAACCTTTTGGGGAGACAAACCCAAGGGACCAATTTTAGGAGCGTATGTGTACACCAGCTTCACCACTGGTGCACCCTAAAAAGATAGCTTGGATTTCCTTGGGATCAAATTTGGGCAGCATGGCTTCCACAAAGGTGGAACCTTGGCCTGGATGCTGTGGGGTGGCCACTGATGTCAGATGAATCCAGATTCAGGAGGACCAGAAGAAGTCACCCCTTAACTACCCATGAGCTGGGAGCCAGAAGACCACAGTTTGGATTTTTTTGATGTAGGGTCAGGCATTTGGGAAGGAAACAAGAGGAGAAAAAAGAGGAAGGCTGTTCTGGGAAGGGACGTCAAAACATTTTTGTTAAACTACCAAAGCGGCTATAGGAGAGGAAAGTGAGAACTGGAGGTTTATCCTCTGAAAAGTGACACAGTAAAGCCTTCATAATCCTCTGCACACTCCACCCAAGGGAGGCCAAATTCCAATGCTGATGTCAGCATTTCCTGGTTCTCAATCAAAAGCCCCCATGGAAGGTCTCAGAACCGCTCCCTCCCTGGCCCCCATATGTGGTCCTGCCAGCTCAGCCCTCTGAAGGCCCCAAGATGGGGGGCCTGGGCTCCAGATGCCCAACTGTCATTTATGCTCAATCCCTGAAACCACAAGTAATTATTATAATTCTAAAATTCCATACTCAGAATCCAGAACAATATTCACATCTCTTCTCTCTGCAGAGGAGAGAGTGAGCTATGAAAGGATCTTGGACATAGGCCTAAGATTTCAATCTCCCCTGGGTTTCATTTCTCTTCCTCTCCCAGCATCAGATTTCAGGTTATAGAATCTTGGGGGGAAGGGGAGGTCAGGCAGGAGGAGTTGAACTAGAAGGAGGGAATAGGCAGAGACCCTCCCGTTGGGATTTCCCAGGCAATGAAATAGGACCCCAGAACTCTGGGAGTCTCTGCACCATGAAACAAAGTGGTATTTATTTCACTACTAGCTGAAGCCCATCCCGCACAGAACTCAGTTCAAGAGGTGACTGCACCGTCTGCGAGGTTATCAGAGCTTCCCTTAGTTACCAGGAGCTGAATCTCTCCCCCGGGCCTCTCTTCCAATCACAAGGAGGAACACGCTAGGTCAACTTGAAGTGTTTCTCAAAGCAACCAAAAGCACCACTTCCAAACAGCAGCAGCATAAACACAGGGTTGTTTGTCCATGTGCTGAAGAGAATTCAGGTCATTCTTTTTTTTTTCTTCATCTTTGCTTTTCTCTATAACAAATACAAGCCTGTTAGTTTGTGGGCTCCAGTGAAAAGCCAGAAATGGATTTGAGTCAGATGAGTTGGAGTAAATGCCAAGTTCTGACATTTATTTGCCCCATGATTTTGGGCAGGTCACTTCCCCTCTGTGGACCTCCAGTGACTGGCTGTCCCCCAAGCCTGGAACGGTCTGCCTGCTCATCTCCACCTCCAGGCTTCCTTCAAGTCCTAACTAAAATCTCATCTTCTCCAAGAAGCCTTTCCTGATCTCCCTTAACGCTAATTCCTTCTGTTGATTATTTCCGATTTATCCTATATAGCTTATAAATACATAGTTGTTTGCATGTTCTCTCCCCTATTAGATTGTGATCTCCTCAAGGGCCGGGACTGTCTTTTACCTTTCTTTGTATCCCCAGGTCCTAGCACAGTGTTTGACACATAGTAGGTGCTTAATAAATGTTTATTAGCTAACCTGCTGACTGTAAAATGAGTGAGTTGCACTAGATAATATTAAATGTCTCCCACCTCTAATAATCTCTGAATCTATCACTAAGGTTGGGTCAGTGGTATAGAGGCAACTAACTACAAGTTGCAATGGATAGAGTTCTGCACTTGAAATGAGGAAGACCTGAGTTCAAATTCAGCCTCAGATACTCAATAGCTGTGTGACCGTGGACAAGTCACTTAACCGCTGTCTTGCCTCAGTTTCTTCATCTGTAAAATGGAGATAATAACACTACCTACTTCTCAGGGTTATTCTGAGTATAAAATGAAGTAATACTTGTAAAATACTTTACAATCCTTAAAGTGCTATGTAAATGCTAATCATTATCATTTGTGATTCAGAAAAATAGTACATTACAGTGTCAGAAAAATAATACAGTAATGAAAGAGTGTCTGAAAAAGTGCTATGATACTTCTGTTGAAATTTATTAATTTAAATGTAAATCATTTCTTAAGCCATTCTAGTTGTTTGTATTGATGTTCCATTGATGTTAAATTTCTAATAAAATATTTAATAAAAATAAAATGGTGTTAGGATCAATCAACTAACAAAAAAATTTAAGCTCCTACTTACATCCCAGACACTGTTTGCCATTGAATGTTGTCCATCTGCTGTGACCACTGAATCAAAGGATGTGATCAATTTGGTAACTTTTATTGTGTATTGCCTTTGGATTGCTTTCCAAAAGGATTCTAACCAATGGATAGTTCTGCTAACTCTGGAAGAGCACATTTGCTTCTCCCAAGCCCTACCAATAGTGTATTTCATCATTTTTAATCATTTTTGTCAACTTGAAAGAAGCAAGGTGGTACCACAAATGCATTTTAAATCATCACTTATCTAACCCAAGAGCCAACTATTCAAATGATTAACAATATGTGTTTGTTTGAGAAATGCCTGTTGAGATTCTTTTATTGTTTATGTCTTGGGGAATGGTCATTCTCTCTCATAAATTTGTGCTAAGTCATTATAGTTTTTGTGTATCTGATGCTTCAGATATTTGCAATGAAGAATTTTTTCTAATGTATTTTAGATACATTGATTATGTTACACAAAAGCCTGTTTTTATATCATCTAATCCACCTGTTTTTTATTCAGTAATTTTTCCAGTTGTTCCTTTGATAAGAACTTTCTTCTTTTCCACAACTGAGACAAATTTCATTCTTTTTTCTTCTAATTTTTATGGGTCTGAAAAGACATTGCCCTTGGAGTAAGAGTATTTGAGTTCAGATCCTGTCCTCTGACATTTTTCTATCACTCTGACCTTTGGCAAGTCAATCAACCAACTTACCTTACTTTCAATCAGCCTTACTTTCCTTATCTATAAAATATGGCCATTGAGGTTTCTTACAACTCTACAGTTATGATCCTAGAATATATCTTATCTACTCTCTGGCTACCTCCTCAACAACTTGTCCCAAAGGTCTCTCTTCCCAAATATGTTCTCTATGTGTGTAGCCTCGAAGCATATCCTCTGATCACTCACGTTCTCTCTATATGTACCCTACCCACTGGTGGTAATCAATAGAGGAACGGTATGTACATAGGGACAGATCTTTTCACATCCCACAATTTGCATACTGTTTGGTTCAATGTCATTTGCTTTGAACTAGTGTATCCTCTGAACTTGTAAAAGTAAACACACCACTGGGGACTCTTAGCTATAGTTTTGAGAGAATGCTTATATATAAAGTACCTCAAACCTGGGACAGTTTTCTACCTCTGCTATATATGAGGGAAACTTCTGGTACTATCCAAAGAAGACTTTGGTAGAGGAAGATTAATCATGTTCATCACATTTGGATGAAGAGTCTTTGACACAATTGGAGTAAAATATTATACCTTTATTGATAGACTTTCTCTGAATTAACCCTAATCTGCTACCATTGGATCTTGAGCAAGCCAAAACACATGATTTGCTTGCAGATTGAGATGCTTTATTATACTGCTGTCTTCTCTTGTTTTCTGCATTTGAATAGTTCTAAATTTCACTACGAATATATTTTTTCTAAGGTGAGTGCACTGTACTCCCAGCTGGATTGGAAACTCCCCCTGGAAAGTGCCCAACATGGTAACAGATACATAGTAAGTGTTCAATGAGTATTTGCAGACTAATGATGTTTTAAGAAATTAAATGTTTGAGACTTAATAGACATCAAACAACTTGAGAAAACCATGAGCCTAACTTACCAGCCCAGAGATTACAGGATAAACTACCATAAAGCCATAGCTGGCAGCCCTTACATCTGTTGAGGACCCTCCCCTCCCTTCCAGATCTGGAGAGAATGTCCATGTCTTTCCTTCCTTTATGTTTCTTGTATTGAAATGAAAGTATATAGAGACTGATTCCAAGTGCCCCTATGAATCTTCCTGGGAGTTGCTATCATTATCATCATCATCATCATCATCATCATCATCATCATTATCATTAATAGTACCTAACATTTATATAGCGCTTTAAAGTTTGCAAAGCCCTTTATATAGATTATCTCAGGATCTTCACAACCTTGGGTTGGTCCTATTATGGTCCTCATTTTTACAGATTAGGAAACTGAGACTAAGAGAGGTTTAAATGACTTGGCCAGGATCATAATGCTAGTAAATATCTAAGGAGGGATGAAAAGACATATTTTCTAACTCCAAGTCCAATACTATCCCCTATGCCAAGATATACCCAGAGGGTTTATATACTACCTCCCATGGTTGGCCACCAATCAGAGCCATAGAAAAGTGAGCTAGAACTCAGGGACTATTCTCAGCCTGGGGATGAGTTGGATTCAAGAATAGAATATAAGGGAAAGAACAGAAGGATATTTTCTCCCCCAGTGAGCAGGGAATAAAATTAGTGTCAGACATTTTGTTCCCTTCCTGTTGCAGGAAAGGGAACCTTTGAGCTGTCCCGAGTTGAGATAAGGAAGCAAAGGCTTCAAAAAGGTGCCAGTGCTTTTAAATTTTATAGGAATTGGAGCTTGAAGTGCCCTTGTCCAATTTCAGACAAATGAGGCCTGGAGAAGGGAAGGGACTTGTCCACAAGGCCATTTTGCTAGGTAGTGGCAGAACAGAGTGTGAACCCAAGCATTCTGGTGGCAACCCTTTTAATGTGCCTTCCATTCCAGCCCCCTGCCTCTCCCACTAGTGCGGTAGCTTTAGGGCATTGGCCTCAGTCTAATCCTGTTTATTTTTTACAAGCTCAGCAAGCCATGAATTATCTTTCTGATGCAAGAGAGGATCAGATGTGCATATCCTATATGACCTCTTTCAAGCTGTAGACAGAATGAGCAATGGTCGTGCACTTGTGATACCTGAGAAAGCCCAGGGCAGCTCCCATCATTGAAATGCTGTAATGTGATGGAGGAGAATCTGGCTCAAATGAGAATATGTCAGCCATAATGGGAGTCCCAGATGTCTAAGAGAAATTGCAAGAAAGGCTTAAAACATGCAGCTTCCTTGAATGACAGCCTAAAAAAAGATTTCTCCTGATCTAAAATAATAACATAGGAAAAATCTGTTATCTCATTGGGAACCTGATAACAACTGTGTGAGGCAAGAAGTATAAAAAATTATCATTCTTTCTTCACACTTAAGGAAACTGAGGTTCAGTGAAATTTAGGAACTTGCCAAGGCAATACAGTCAGTAAATGGTAAGAGCCAAAACCATACACCCTATTCTCTTCATTCTAAGTCTAGTTTCTGTTCTTCCACACCATATCACACACCTTCCCCAAAATGCTAAAAAAGGTGACTACACTGGAGATTTGCTCTAACGTTCTCCGCTATGGTGTCAAACTCAATGTCTATCCCAAGAAATGGCCTCCAAATCTGTCCTTGGAGACCAGGAATGAGACTTCCTCCACACTTCACCAACCCTCCATGGTGCATCTTAAAAGGAATCCGCAATTATATCTCTCACTTGTGATCTCACAGATTGGAATTCAAGGAGTCCATGAGCCATTCCATCACCTCAGTTATGGAGTCATTGAAAATGGCCACAACAGCTGTCAGAGGCAACAGGCCCATCTAGTCTCTTCTAGGGAGCCTGTCTACTACATGGTACCCTATGTCCTCTTATCTGAATCATAGAACTCTCCAGAAAGGATACTGGTGTTCTCATTGAATACTGGTATTCCCAGGAGTAGCTTCTGCCTTCCCCCTGTTTCCTCTGCCATATCCAAGAAGGTGGTAGTGGACCCAGGCAACTATTTGATTGAGGAACCCCTCCTTCTGCCCACATCCTTCTTATTCAACTCACAGCTCAAGATCAGTAACCTTTAAGAAGCCTTTCCATGTTATCTTTTGTTTTTAAATCATCCCAATCATAATTATATTGGACCCATAGAGCAGCTTGTAGTTTCCCATAATGCATTTCCATACATTGTCTGATTTGAAACTTCATGAAACTGTAAGGTAGATAGTACAGATAGTATTATCCTTATTTTATAGGTGAGGAAATTAAAACTAGAACCTTAAATACACATGATTATTCCATGATAGGACTAAGGCTAGGACTCAGGTCTTGAGGCATCACCAGAAGATATTGTTTACTCTGCAGTATCGGAAGTATCCATGTGTAGCGATCCCATGGATTACTAAGGTTGTCCACTCTTTCCACCGATTGGATATGTATCTGTGGGACACTGCATCTCAAGTGTACTGGGGAATTTTCTATGCTATTTCATTAAATGCCTTTGCTTTGAACTAATTGTATTCTCCGACTAATAAAAGCAAATCCATTGGTGGGGGCTTATGAGATATGTTTTGAGGCAATACAGATCCACAGAGTACCTTGAACTTGAGATGGCTTTTTGGGGGGCCCCAGATATGGGGGGAGTTCCCAGGTGTTATAGTCAATTAAACTTTCTTAGCAGCTACTCACATTAAGATAATGGATTTCAATATATATAATATTCTAAATTTTCAATTCTCAATGTTATTGTGACCAATTTTCCAGGCTGCCAATGTCGCCTCTGACTAATCTTTGACTTAACTGTGTTTTTGCTAATGTTGTAATAATTATCATAATTACATCTTTGGGTCCTGAGTTTGTGGGGTCAGATGTTCTGTTTGCTTTTTAGTACACAGTCCAAGTCTCCCGAACACTCCCTAGGGACCCTGTAAATTCTCAAATAATACCTGCCAATCACAGCCAGCCCTTTATTATCCCTGAAAGGCTTGAGACAAAATAGGCCATTCACCTGAAATTCAAGGAAAATCTATAGCCTCCCACTGATTTTAGCTATTAATCACAAAGTTCTTTCTTAAGAACTTTCTTTCTTATGCTCATCTTTTTTACATCTTTCTTAATTTGATTTTTTTTTATTTTGGGGTTTTTTTCCTCCATTTTGAGTTTTACCTTCTGTTATCTCCATGTTGCAGGGAGGTGCTGATAGCAGAGAAATGCCCAGCTGAGTATCACGGGGCCCACAGAAGGAAGTGAGAGACAAAGAGCCCGGAAAGTCTACAGAGTGAACAGACTTTACAAAATTCAGAGCTGATGCATTCTCCTTCCTAAATGTCTCCCTGAAAAGTCCATAGCAAGAATGCAATGAAAGCACTTTCTTTCAGTTCAACAAATGGTCACATTCCCTCAGGGCTGCCTTTTCCCTTTCTGTCCTCTCCCCCAAACCCCAAATCCAAAAGACAGACCGCTCCTGAGGCAGGGCCAGCCATGTAGTTATTTACGGAGTACTTATTATGTGCATCAC
>NW_020954611.1:8156050-8250130 GCF_900497805.2 Vombatus ursinus
GTCTCTGATCGTGTGACTCAAGGAATTTATAATCTATTGGGGGAGATAAAACATGAACACAAGTCATTATTAAATCAGTTAAATATGCTAAGTTAAACATAGAAGAAGTATGAACAAAACACTTGAAAGAGGTTAGAGGATAGAGAGATTAGTCTGGAGTGGGAGATCAAGGGACGCTTCATGGAGAAGGTAATCATAACTGAGCCCTGAAAGACAAGAACAGGTATTCTTTTATGTGGTGGTGAATAATAATAAATGTTTGGCACAAAAATTGAAAAGAACAATCTATATTTATGCTGCCCTTTGTGGTTTCCAAAGTGTTTATATAGTTTTATTTATGGTTTACTCACAACAACTTTATGAGGTATATAATGTAAATATTATTATCTCCATTTTGCAGATGGGAAAACTGAGGCGCAGAAGGGTCAAGTTACTTGCCCAGGTGTCTGAGGCAAGACTTAAACTCTGGTCTGTCTGATTTCAAATATAATTATCATCCAAGTCTTCAGTATTTACCTATTTTCATTCTTTTAAAAAAAGTCTATGGGGGAGCTTTCAGGGTCCCCCCCCCCAATATGGCTAATTAGTATGTTCTCCTGATTCAATTTTAAGAACACTCATCTACCTTTCCCCACCCCTACTGGCAACTTCCCAAAAAATAAACAAGCTCTCTCCAAGGCAAAAGCTAAGCCTGACTGGCCAGTCTTGGTCATGAAACGCACGTCCTCCTCTTGGCAGAGAGCCGAGAAACTATGGGTAGAGAACGCTACATACACATGTCAGATTTGATCGATTTTGTTGGTTAGTTTTGCCTAACTTGTTACTGTTGTTGTTGATTGTTGTTACAAGGGAGAATTCAATGAGATATGGGCTATAATGGGAAAACAGGTACAACTGGTGCACTGTTGGTGGGGTGTGTATTGATCCAGCCATTCTGGCAAGAAATTTAGTTACTAAACTGTGAATATCCTTTGGCCCAACTATACCACTGCCGGGTCTATATCCCGTAAAAAAAATTTTTTGCAAGAGGAAAAGGGCCCATATGTCCAAAAATATTTATAGCAACTCATCATAGTAGCCAAAAGTTAGAGACTCAAAGGATGTGCTATTGGGTAATGGCTGAACAAATTAGGAGAATGGAATGGAATTGTATTATGCCTTAAGAAATCATGAAATGGAAAATTTCAGAGGAAACTGGGAAGTCCTCTATGAACCGATACCGAGAGAATTGGGCAGAACAAGGAAAACAATTTATACAATGACAACAACATTATGGAGAACAACAACTTTGGAAGGCTTTACATCTTTGATCAATGCCCTGATAAACCAGAAGTCCAGAAGATCAAAGATGAAAAGCGTAACTCACCTCTTGCCAGAGAGGTGATGAACTTAAAATAAAGAGAAAGACCTACATTTTGAGGCTTGGCCAATGGGGGAATTTCTTTTTCTGGGCTTTACATGTTTATGATGGGGTTTTGTTTTTCATTTTTGTTGTTGTTCATTGTGAAGGGAGTGGGAGGAGACAGATTATAAATGCATGTAAATATATATATATAATACATATTTTAAAGGAATGATTAATGTAATAAAGTCAAAGACATTAACAAAATTTTTTTTTGACGTTTAATCTGGATCATTCTCTCTGTACTTAGGTTCACCTATCAACAATTACACCTTAGCTCTGTTATTCCTCAGAGAAACCAAATGTCTTTTTTAAAAAGTCAGGTAATTACCATGTGCTGGTCCCCAATACTCTTTCACATTGACAGTTAAGAACCACAGGCTATATCTACCCAGAATTAAAATTTCTGATTTCAATCCATCATTCATTTATTTATTCAATTATTTATTTGACAAACATTTAGAAAGCATCTTCTATGTGGTAGGGGCTGGGGAGATAAAGTCCCTATCCTCAAGGAATTTGTCATCTAGTAGAGATGAAAAGGGACATGCACGAATAATTATAGAGAAAGTGGTCTTTAGAAAGATTCCACCCTGGATTTAGGAAGACCTGGGTTTAAGTCATAACTCTGAAACCTGCTGACTGGGTGACCTTGGGCAAATCACTTAACATTTAACAGATCAGTGTCCCAGGAAACTCTGTAAGACTACAAGTTAGAGATCAGTTGCAGACATGCATTGATTGAGAGCTTTCTCACTGGTGATTCCCTACACCAATGAAATCACAGATCTAGCTTTAAAAACAAAAACAACTAGGGGCAGCGAGGTGGCTCAGTGGATAGAGCACCAGCCCTGGAGTTGGGAGGACCTGAGTTCAAATTTGACCTGAGACACTTATTAGTTGTGTGACTCTGTGCAAATCACTTACCCCTGATTGCCTCCAAAAAAAAAAAAAAGCTACAAAACAAAACAGGGCATTCTAGCCCCCTTGCCAGACTGACAGAACTGTTTGAGAAGAAATAGCTAGGGTTAGAAGGGAGGTGAGAAAGAGTTGACTCAGAAGTGAGATAACAGAGCTTGCAAAAATTAAAATATAAAAAGTGCATAGGCTAGGTACAAATGTTATGAGATATTTAAAAAAGGGGACAGGAAGGGTCAGAGAGTTTTAGCTAAGCCAGGTCTGAAATAAAGATAGGATTTCAAAAGATCATTCCAGGCATGGGGAATGGACAGCATTTTACTGAGCCAGTCTCTAACTTGAGAATGAGAAAGAGCAGGCCAGAGACAAAGTGCCAGTAATCAGGTAGCCATTTAATTAATTAGTTTCATTATGAGGAACAGATTTGCAAATTGGGAATTCTCCTGATCAAAATTCCACTTTGCTGTAGTGAAAGGCAGAGATTTCACATATATATACATGTATATATACACATACATACATATATGTATATATACATATATGTATATATGTGTGTGTGTGTATGTGTATGTATGTATATATCCCAATGGGAATGGAGGGAAGGGAAGGTGGATTACAGACAATCATTTCCAGGGCCAAACTGGTTTCCCACAACAAACCCACAAAAGGAAGACAATACAGCAATTCTGGAATCCCGTGGGAGCAATGTCCTGGGGGTCCTTACTTGGTGGGTCATAGGGCAAGAGTTCTAACTTCCCTTAAGTTACACAGCCAGTGATTTCAAGTATTGTCAAAGGTTTGATTGATCATTTCAAGCTGCACTGTACATCTGACTCACGCTAGAAAAGGCAATTCTGAAAATTCTAATCTATTAGTATTTTCATTACACATATCATCAATTATTATGAAAATCATAATTCCACAGGTGGGACAAGATGGAGGAATCACTCGATAATACAACTGGGCTGAAACATAGTATGTTTTGTCTTGGGCAGCTGAGTAAAACGGTGGATAGAGCCTTGGAATTGGAATCAGGATAGACCCAAGTTCAAATCCTGCCTCAGACACTTAATAGTTGTGTGACCCTGGGCAAAGTCACTTAATCTTTCTCACCCTCAGTTTCCTTATCTAAAAAATGGGGATAATGATAACACCTATTTCAGAGGTTTGTTGTGAGGATGATATAAGATAACATAAGTAAAGCTCTCTGCAAATCTTAAAGTAATGTATAAATGCTAACTTTTGTAGCAGCAGCAGTAGCAGCAGCAGCAGTAGAAGTAGCAGCAGTAGTCGTAGTAGCAGAAGTAACAACAGTAATCACCAAGAGTTTAAATCTTGCTTGCATTCTCTGGATTATGACTTGTCTAGGGTAAAGAAGAAGAACCAGTCCCAGAGCTTGAAGCTATTCTCAACACTGCATATAAACAGAGATGGCCATGTATTATATTACTGCAAGATGGCTTTTATCATCATCTAAGAGCCTGAAAATGTCAAATCCAGCAAGGAGATTGAGAGTGCCCTCTGTGCCCTCAGTTCTGAAGGAAAATGCTACAAGACAAGGAAGAATTGTACCAGAATCTGACAATGGAGCAGGCAGACTACTGGAGCTGGCAGACTACTGCATCTCAGACGTGCAGCCCTATATTGATGGCAAGTGCTATGAACTCCCCTCTACTTTTGACTACATGGAATTTACCCATTCTCTCTTTGTGAACTGATCCACAGCTCCCAGTGTTAGCCACAGCCAAACACTGCTCACCTTGCTGACTCACTGTGCATCTGTCCATCTTTTCGCTCTTAAAGGAAAAAAAAATCAGATAATATTACTTCCAAATGTAACCTTAAAACTGCTTAGCTTGGGGATATTAGAGAAAACGTGCTTCAATAAAATGTTATGAGTTCAGTGGAAATGGCTGGGTCACTGTTGGGAGACCTATGTTTAAAATTATGGGATTTTATTCTGTCTCCTAAAACCAGTTTGCCCTAATCAGACCTGAAGGGTAAAAATTCTACAAAGCTGACTTCATTTCATTCCTGTTTCCTCCAAATTTTCCATATGCAAAAGATAAATAAATGACTCAATCCCCCCCCAAAAAAGTTGTAGTAGTAGTAGTAGCAATAGCAATAGCAGTAGTAGCAGTAGTAGTAGTAGTAGCAATAGCAGCAGCAGTAATAATAGTAGTAGTAGCAGCAGTAGTAGCAATACTAGTAGTAGTACTAGCAGTAGTAGTAATATGTGAGATAGAGTAGTATGAAGTAAGACTAGAAAGGCAGGATTGTAGGTTTAGAAAAGGAAGGAAGCTTGGAGATGATAGGCCTCGATTGTAAGAGCTATTTAATGCTAGGTTAAGGAATTTGGACCTTGTTCTATAGGCAATGGGGAGCCATTGAAGGACTTAAAGTAGAGGGGTGCTATAATCAGAGGTGCCCATTAGGAATATTACTCTGGCAGGGTATGCAGGAAGGAATTGAGCTGCAGACCTACTCTGCCTCTATTCTATCCTAAAATGGAACTTCCAACAGCCAACCAATGGTACAGCTTCAGCAATCTTCAGCTTAAAATCTCTTCTGGAAGTTGAGTGTGTGCAAGCACCCAAAGGAATGTGCTCTGACCTTTCCAATCAGATTGGCTTGGGACTAGCCGGGTGGTGACAGTGAAAAATGAACCAAGGATCTGGACTCTCTCCATTGACTATTAGTAGAAACAGCTTGCCTGTGAGCAGAGGTCCTTTTCTCCATATCAAATGTGTCCCAGGCTAAGTGGATCTCCCAGCCGCCTGCCTCAAGCACTCAACACCAGATAGTCACTCAACAACTTCAGATAGTGGTTCAAATCATTCCCCTACCCCACACACCCATTAGCCTGGTTCCTAAAGACAGGAATAATGAAGCAATCTCTCATTCAGAGTTCTTGCACAACTACCAGGTTGGGGGGGGGGGGATGGAATTGGTACTACCCCAGTGCCAAATGGACAGCAAGCATGGCATCCTTTCAGGGGTGGTAAAAATAGTATGTGGGTGTGTGGTTTGAACACTGCATTCATCCCAAGGCCCCTACTCTGTAGGCAGCCATGGTATAGTGCAAAGGCCAAAAGACTTGCCTTCTATGACAAGCACTTGAATAGAAAGAACATTGGACCCAATTCAGGAAGTATAGGTTTTGGATCCTGACCTCACCACCAACAAGTTGTGTGACCTTGGACAAATCAATTGCCTCGCTGAGCGTCAGTGCCAGTATTCATCATCTTGTTTTATATACAAAAGGAAATTTACTGCAGTAATGTATGTAAAAGCTTTTGTAGATCATGGAAGCCAGAGTGGTGAAGGCTTGATCGAGACATCTGGATTAGTATCCTATGTAATACAGCAGAAAGAAGGCTCAACTTGAAGTACTAATCTTAGGGTCATAGACCTCGAATTCCAATCCTACTATCTGTGTGACTTTAGGCAAAATAGTTCATTTCTCTGGGCCTCAGTTTCCTGGTCTACACAATGGGAAAGTTAGATTAGGTGATCTCCAACCTAGATCTATGATCCTGTGAACATCCTACCACTCCCTAGAACCAAACTATAGGCTCATCTTTCTAGGCCTCCATTGTTCTGTCTTTAAAATGGGTATAATAGTACTTGAACTAGTTTATTCACAGGGTTGTTGAGAGGAAAGTATATTGTAAACCTTAAAATGTAAACTGCCTCGTTGTTTTTGACAGGCCTGTGGTTACATTGCTGTAACGAGCTCATGGTGAGGGATTTCTCCAAACAATGCATTCTTATGGAGTTCACAGGCACTCAGAGGTAAAATGACTTGACCAGGGTCACACAGCCAGTATGTGGCAGAGGACAGACATGAGAATACCTATTGATCCACTATATTATAATGTCCTATAAATGGGAGTTATTTTCACATAGTCAATTGTCTTTTCTATTTCAAAGATTGCCATCCTTGTGATATCAGGAGCAATCGAGGAAGACTCCAAACACATTTATGGGAGAATGGGGACAAGAATCCCACAGGATAGGCAAGCCTGGAGAGGCTGCAATCTATGTCATTGGATAGCATGCCCCCATTGGGGAGAGCACCCATCATGCTGTATGACTTTGGGCGAGTCATTTTGCCTCTACGACATAAGGCAGCTGAACTGCATGGACTCCAGGATCACTTTCAGCTGTAAGTCTAAGATCTGATGATCCCTCATTTTACCGATGAGAAAACGGAGGCCCAAGGAGGATAAGTGACTTATCCACAGTCACATAGGTAGTGTCAAAAGCTGAACTAGAACTCAGATCTTCTGACCTCAGAGCCAATACTCTTTCCACTGTTCCAGTGATTATTTGGGAATAGAAGATGATAGTATTGTTCCCAATTCTGCCACTAACACACTGTACGACCTAGGCCAAGTCACTTTCCTTCTCTTGCCCTTCTTATAGGAGAAGGGTTTGCCTAGCTGATTTCCAGGCCTAAAATCCTATAATGTAAAAGAGCCCCATCATGTCCCCAAGAAAGCAGTGCACACACAGCCCCTAGTATGTGGGGAGAAAGGGTGGAGAGATCTGCCCAGTCAGCAGCTCCTCCAGCCTGGCTGGGGCTCAGTCAATTAGGTTTTCAGAGCAGTGGGTGGGTGGTGTGGGGATTGGGGGAAGGGTGAATTGGAAAGTCTAAGAAAATATTTTCTTTCTCGGGAAGGTGGCCAAACTGAAACTTGTGGGAGTTCTATAAATTATACACTCAAAGAAGACTTAGTTTGCGGGAAGGGGGAGAGAGAAGAGAAAAAGAAGGGGAAAAAACCTCCTGTTTCCTTTCATGAGCTTAGGTTGCCCAGCTGAGGCCCAAACCCCCTAAATTTGGCTGAAATCATGTTTGTAAAATCTATACGCTGTGCCAGGAGAAACGACCCCAGAACCTTGTAAGATGGATGATCCCAGTAATTAGTGTTCGGGTCCAATTCTGGCCTGCTGCTTGAATTCTGTAGTGTGTATATATATATATATATATATATATATATATAGGCTCATTCCTCAATGAGAAATAGCTGAGGAGACAAGGGGTCAAGAGTTTCACAGAAACTAAAAGGACATTAGGGTTTGAAGAGACCTCAGAAATCATCTGGCCTAACCCCCTCATCTTGTACAAGAGAAAACCAAAAGCTAGAAAGAAATGATTTAGTCAAATATCACAGAGCTGCTTCACACACACACACACATACACATATACACACACCTCATTTTACACATGAGGAAACTGAGACCAACAAATGATTTGCCCAAGATCACAGTTAGTAAGTGGTAGAATTTGCATCTTCTGACTCTAAATTCACAGGGTTTTTTGTTTTTGTTTTGTTTCGTTTTACCAGATCACTCCCAGCCATTGTCACTAAATACTATTTTCCCACCTTTGGAATTCTTCTCCTATAATCTCTTTTGGGATCTGGAAGTTGCTAATGGGAAGCAATCCGGGCAAGATGCCCAGTGAAATCTTTAACCACCCTCTCTCTGCAGTTACTCTCTTATCCAGGGGTGTTCTGGTAAATGTTTAACAATCTCCGGAAACACACAGGATGCACTTTTGAGTATAATCTCAATTATTAACATCCTCTTCACTTTCTTTCTAAAGCCTAGATAATCAAAGAAACAATCAGTCAAGCCTTGTTTCGTAGCATTTGCTGATTTCTAAGATGGAAATACACTGAAAATTTAGCAATCCAGCCAGCTCTCAGGAGCCAGTCTGAGTTTATCTCACCTGCAAAGTGTCTTTATGGACATAAAGTTTAAGGCAAATCAGAGAGGCAAACTTCAACCCATTACCAAGCTAGAGGAAATGAGAAGAGATTTGCAAATAAATGTTAAGAACCTGGGGCAAGGAGTCAGTAAACCAGGATGTGTCTCTGGCCTCTGCCACTGAGTGGCTATGTGGATTTGGAAAGCTCAGCTAACCCCTCTGAGCCTCAGTTTCCTCATCTGTAAGAGGAGGAGGTTGGATTACTAGATAATCTCTAATGTCCCTTTCCAACTTCCATCATTCATCTACCAGGTACTATGCTAGGCACATTGAGGGGGAAGACAGAAGAAATCTGGTCCCTATGCTGGTGGAAGAGAGCATTTTTGGAAAAAACTTTTGGTTTATAAATGTTGCTTTTGATTGATTTGGAAAAAATCTCTGGGTTCCAACCACACTCTCTAGGATAATAAAAGTTTACCTGGCTCTCCTTTCTTCATTTGGGGCATCATCTCAGACATGTTTTTCTCAATTCTTTATCTTATTCCTCATGGTACAAATGCTCCACTGCATTCATTTTCCCAGATACAGAAAAGAGATGTAGGCTGCCTTATAGAAAGAACTAAAATGTGCCCTATTGCTGAGCCTTGGTTTCCTCTTCTGTAAAAGGAGGATGTTAATAATGCAGTTTATCAACCTCACGCCATAGCAGTGAAGAAAGCGTTTTCAAGGCACCATCTAGGTGAGCTCTAACCTTCTTTTCCAGCCTTATTACATATTATTCCCCTTCATAAACTTTCCAGTGCAGTGAAACTAGTTTTATTCTTTAATTAATGCTCTGTCTCCCATTTCTCTGCTTTTGCATAGGTGGTCCATCCTCCAAGACTAGAATGAACCCTCCTCACCACCACTTCTCAGAATTCCTAGTTTCCTTCAGCATTTAGTTCAAAGGCTGCCTTCTACACAAAATCTTTCCTAATCCTCCAGAGATATACAGATATACATATTTATGTATCTATAAATTGTGTAGGTGTATATTTACATATATTATGTGTATATAATTTATATAAAGTATATTGATATAATTTTATATAATTTATATATTTATATATAATTTGTATATAATTTATATAAAGTGTATTTATATAAATGTAAATTATATAATGTATAATTTATTCATATAATTTATATAATTATATACACATATAGTATATAATTAAATACACACAATAGTATAATATAAACACGTATATAATATGTGTGTATACATGTCTTCCCTGATAGAATGTAGGGCTTTGAGAACAGATACCATTTGATTTTTCTCTTTGTACCCCCAATACCTTACATAGTGGGGTATATGGGGCATTCAAGGAAAACTAGTTCTTCTGGTGTGAGGGCTTGCTGAGCCCTTTCCAGGGCTGTTCATCCACCTCTGGCGTCTACAGGCACTCAACTCTCACCTGGCCACATCCCAGTCAACTGTCTTGACCGATGAGGATAACTGACAGGCCTCAAATTTGTCACTGAGTTACCCCAAGCATGTGAAAACTTCCCTCAGTGGAAAGGGCAATAAGAACAATTGGTTCCCACGGCCATGGAGATGGCTGAAGCAGGAGCTGTGGAGCCCTTAGAGTCTGGTCAGGCATCAAAGACACCAAGGTCATCCACTGCATCCCGGGTTGCAGTTGTCTTGACTCAGGTCATGGAACTGGAGAAAAAGAATGATGCAGTCTCCCCAACCCCAAATTATATTTGTAAAAGTGTTGTGCATATCTTGCCTATACCTATAGGGGCAGTGCTGTTTACATAGGAAGAGACTTGGAGCCAGAAGACCTGGGTCAGTTGTCTTGACTTTTGTCTTGCCACTGGACTTCAATGACTCTAGAAGAGAGAATGGGACTAATGACTTTATTTACCTCTGCCTTAAGTCCAATTGACATGCGAGTCAAGACATCACTCCACCATGTCATTGGTCTTCTTTGAAAACAAAGGATGAACAATAACCTTATACAGAGCCTGGTACACAGCAGGTTCTTAATAAATGTTTGTGTATTGATTGATTGATTGGACTATACTTTATTTATATCTCTGGCTTGACTCTAATCTACTTGGCCATACTTCTTCCTCTACTTTCACATCTGTTGCTTCAATTTTTTCCCTAAGTTTTAGGCACCATGTTGAGTTTTAGGTTTTTTGTTGTAGTTGTTGTTGTATTGATGCCTTTTGGTTTTGCATCATAATCATTTCTTGATTTTCCCCTCCCCCTAGAGCCTACCCATTGCAAGGAGACTTCCCTTACACAAAGAAATAATAAATTGAATAAGACCAGTTGGCACATTTTCTGGCAAAATATCATTTTGCTTCCTTGATCTAACTTTGCTCAAGGTCATAATTTAGACACATAGCTTAATTAAATTAGTGAATGCACAGTAAAAGCAGAAGCATTAATTTCACATACCATAGACTGAATATTCCATTTGATCCCCAGATATAGTCCCTCTTGAGACAGAAATGTCTCAGGATAAAGTATTTTTACCCTCTCTTTATTCACCTAATCACAGTCTGGAAGTGGTGGGAAAAGCTAACCATTTTGGAAAGAGGATGCCATTTTGGACTTCTTTATTCCCTATGAAAGGAGATCTGGAAACCATTAACCTAGGACATTATAGAAACTGTAGAAATTCTCATGGTCACAGCTGCCTGGGCCAACAGGAACATAGGATCACTCTTCTGGTATTCCTGGGTCTCTGCTCTGCCAGTGTCCAGAGCTCTGCTTCCAGTTAGCCAACTGGACACAGAAAGTAGGTGAAAGAGTCAGAATTTGAACCCAGGTCTTCTGGCTCCAAGTCTCTTCCTATTTAAACAGCACTGCCCCTATAGGTATAGGCAAGATATGCATAATACTTTGGCAAATATAATTTGGGGTTGGGGAGACCACATCATTCTTTTTCTCCAGTTCCATGACCTGAGTCGAGCACACTTGATCCAAGATGGGTCTTTTTATTCAACAAGAACTTGTCTCAAAATCATGTTCCTAACCCTACAAAGGAATTCCCACTGGCTTCTCTGTTTTGTCAAAATCTCCCATGCTGAGAGGAGTTGGAAAATGAGAACTTTTACTTTACCAACTCTTGGTGGACAATATGTAACTGAAAGTGACCTGAGAGTGACTTTAGCAAACTCTTTTATTCTATATTTTAGTAAATACTGTGAACACTGTCAGTTGTACTCCCATTATTGCATTTTGTAATGAGGAAAATAGGAAATTTTATATAATTTAATGGCTAAGATTATGAGTCAGAAGGTAAGGGTTCAAGTTCTTACTCTGTGATGGAAACAGCTCTAACTTAAGATTACCTGTACTGGCCTCAATTTCCTTATCTGTAAAACAAAAAGCTTTGTTGAATACCTAGATTCAAAGACGCCATCCAATTCTGACATTATGTGGTTGGTCAGTCCTGTGATCTTTGACTAATCACTTAAACTCTCTGGTCTTCTGTTTCCCTGTCTATAAAATGGGGACATTAATATTTACCCTGTCTGGGCCTGGAGTCAGGAATATCTGAGCTCGAACACGGCCTCAGACACTTACTAGCTGTGTAGTCCTGGACAAGTCTCAACTTCTGTTGGCCTTAATCTACTGGAGAAGCACATAGTAAACCACTCTAGTATCTTCGCTGAGAAAACCCCACGAACAGCATTGGCATGCTATGGTCCATGGGGTCACAAAGAGTCAGACATAACTGAACAACAAATGTTCAGGTCCCTTGGAGGTATTTTGTATTAATGGATTATGGAACCCAAGAAAACAAAAGAAGAGACACTACTCACCATTTTATTCTAATATCATTGGCTGGCTGAGCTGTCAATCACTATCAGGTCTTCCTTTAAAAAAAATTGGTTGTTAAATCTCCAGCTAATAATAGGGGACTCAGGAGAGGTAGAGGGCACTGTGTGTCTCTTCCTCCTCTCTCTCCCTTCCACTGATTCTGCATTTACAGGGGGCTCTGGGCAGCAGCCTGAGGGTTCGATGCTGCTTAGGAAGGGCTAAGCATAGACACTAGGGGCTTCTCAGTCTTTCTCTTACTAATACTCAACCCTTGGTATGTTATTGGAGGGTAAGTGTGAGAAAACTTCCATGTGAGCCTTGGGCAGCACCAAATAGGGGCATTGAGCCCAACTGCCCCATTGGGAATATGGAAGCGATTTACAAACTTTAAAGCACTATGTAAACATGTAATGATTATTACCGTTGACTAAAAGTATATGGGACCTAACTGAATCATGAGACATGAACACCAAACCATTTTTAAAAGAATAAAGATGTGACAAAGTTTCTCAGTCCAAGAAAGGCCCCAGCCTGGACTGGCACTGCCCTTTGCACTGAATCCAGATGGCTGAGCTTCCCGAATTCCTATTGGAGAGACCAGGGCCAGACCTCCTTTTAAGTGGAACAAACTACTGTCTGTATGGAAATGTTTTGAAAGGGATCAAGGCCTCCCTGCCACAAAGCACCCTCTCAGTTCTAGATGCCTATCCTAGTTCTGCCAATGGGTTAGAGCATCGAAGACCTCTATTAAAATGCCAACACAGTTTCTGGGAGGGATGGTCAGCCATTAACACCATAGTATTTGGTATGACTAGGTAGTGTAATAGATTAGGCCTAACAAAGAATTAAGTTTCATAGGACCAACCATACAATGTCAGAATTGGATGGGGTCTTTGAGTCTAGGCATTCAACAAAGCTCTTCATTTTATGGATAAAAGTCAGGGCTGTTTCCATCAAAACAGAAGGGGAAAGGCGATAGAGAAGGAATATCCCTCTCACTTCCCACTCCCATGACTACCCCAGGGGTAAAGTAAGGGAGAGAAAAGTTTCAAAGCTTTAGCTGCCTGGGATTGGAGACTATAGTTCTATATCCCCAACCATCCAGTCCAGGACCCTGAAACTCTCCCCTTCCTCTTTCTTCCTGTCATATTAGCAGAATCAAGGGATAACACTGAAGCACTGGGCGGAGGAGGCAAGATGCAAAGAGAAGACAGAAGGGTGCAGAAGGCATGAAAAAGGGGACTAAGAGACATTAAAGGCAGCTTCTGTTTTCCTAACAGTCAAGTCCTGAGAAACAATAATCCTGCCTTGCGGCCTCTGACAACTCATTTCCTCTCTCTGGCCTCTGTTTCCTCATCTTTAAAATGAGAGATTTAGGCTACATTATCTCTAAGGCCCCTTAGAACTCTCCATCCTAAAATTCTGTGATTTGTGTCACCCTTTAAAATAGTTACCAAGATCCCATGGAAAAGAACAAAGAACAAAATTTCTCAGCCACTTTAAGGCAAAGCTGTTAGACAAGCCAAACCCCACAGAGCAGGGCAGGGAAAAGAAGAAATAACCAGGGAGAACCTCAGTGACACCTCTATGATGAGGAAAATGGACACTTTTCTCCTCAAGTTTTCCCACCAGAGACAGGTTGCTTGTGACTTTTCCTCAGCGATTTTCTCTTTTCCTTCCTTGTCCTCTGTTCTCTGCCCAGCCTTCCTCTGAGCCAACCAGTCCTATCTGGGCACCGAGGGTGACTGCCGAGTGCCTACGGGCCAAGCCCAGCCACTGTGTTCCCTCTAGCCAGGCTGACTCAGCTCATCAAGCCAGTGTGAAGGGAAGGAGTCCCCTGGGAAGGGCAACACAAAGAGAGGTTGGGCCAGAGGGGGCAGGGAAGTTCCCCTGCCAAACAATGTGCCCTTTACCGATGCCTGCAGAATTTCCTGTTGGATGAGAAGCTTCTGATTTCCAGAATCACACTTGTCTCAAATACACCTTTGCTGCTCAGTCCAGAAACATAACAATGGAAAGAAAACTATGTCTATGATCTGTTTATTTTCCCTCTCAAAATAGTCTTTTGCTACTGTTAGAGACAGAATATTAATGACCAGCCCAAATGCCAACACAGGGTTATTTGTCTTTGGACAAGCCCTTCCCAGGGTAGAGAACACCAACCTGGCAGGCTGAGAGCAAGTAACTGTCACAAGGTAAGATGTAATTCTGACTCATCTGAAGCTTCTTTGGTTGACATTGCAAACAGGAGGCTGTATACCCTCTTTTACGTGGGAGCTCCCTCAGAATCTGGAGACAAAGTCAGAACGGGCCCCTCTGGATTTGGAATTAGAGTAAAAATAAATCAGTGAAATTAGCCATCTGCAGGAATCAGACAGCCTGGGAGATAGTGTTCAAAGGAAAGTGGGGACATGGGGGATGGAATATAAGCAGTTATTCAGCACCTACTATGTGCCAGACACTATACTAGGCACTTTAGCTCATTTGATCCTCATAACAACTCTGTGAGGGGGGTGCCATGTATGATTCCCATTTTACATTTGAGGAAACTGAAGCAGAAGTTAGGTGATTCACCCATGGTCACACAGCTAGATTTGAAGTCAGATCTTCCTGACTCCAGGGCCAGAGTTCTATCCTCTGGATGACCTAGCTGCCTCTAACTGAGACAAGAAGATGTCCTGGTGGCTAGTGTCCTATGCTGGTTAGAGCTGGAAGGAACCTTGGAGAACATCTCATCCAGGGCTACTTAACCTGAGGACCTGAGGAGATTGTAGAGGGGTTAATGAACTTGGGTGGGGGAAAAATGACATCTTTATTTTTACTGACCTTTTGTTTCTTCTGTAATCCTATGTGTTTTATTTTATGCATTTAAAAACATTTTGAAATGAGGTTCATACATAGGCATCATCAGACAACCAGAAGGGTTCATGACCCAAAAATGGTTAGGGATTCCTGACCCAATCAAACTCGCTTATTTTACAGAAGAGGAAGTGAGATGATTTGTCCAAGGCTGCACAATTTGTTCATACCAGAACTATGACTGGGACTAGAGTCTGAAGAGAACCCAGGCCTCCTAACTCCTAGGCCAATGTAGAATACAACAAACATCCACAAACACTGTGCTAAATGCCAAGGAGACACAAACTTTAGCTAAGACATAGTCCCTCCCATCCAGGAGCTCCCCGTTGACGGGGTGGGAAAGCATCAGACACTGACACAGGTAACTATGATACAAGATATTACCAGGTCTACGAATTGAAGAATCCACATCAAAGTAATGGGGGAGGGACTGTGGCAATCAGCGAGGGTCCTGTGCCATGGGATCATGGGGTCCTAAATCTAGAGTTGGAAAGGATCTCAGATGTCTTCTAGCTCAACTGCCTCATTGTACAGTTGAGTAAACTGAGGCCTAGAGATGTTAAGTGATTTACCCAGGATCACACAGAATTTCAGTTGGGCCTTAAAGGATGCATAGAAATGCAACAAGTAAAAAGTAGAGAGGGGAGGCTTTCTAGGCAAAGGATGAGAGCAGTATGTGTGTGGGAGGATGTCCAGCTAGGCTAGCACCAAGAGCTCATAGAATAGTAGGGAGTATGTCTATGCATTAATGTGCTTTGTAAATTGCAAGTTAAGTATCTTCTCTATGCTTGTCTGATTTGGGAAATCAGCTATATTTGCTCACTTGGACATTTAGGTACCAGGTAAAGATTAAGTATCAGAATGAATGTGTGAGTCAACAAGTCACTCACTTGTGCCCTGAACGAGGGTACTCTGGCTAGCATCCTTTGGCATTAACATCATAAAGCCCCACAGGAGAGTCAAAGAACACCCAGCTGACAGGTTGATTGCTCAGAGAACATTGTACCTATAAAACTAGCTGCCCCCTCCAATGCTGTTTCAACTAATGTGTTTTTTATGGAACCACTTAAGGACAGGCAGAATATGTTTGTACAGTGTGTTCAGTGAATCCAGGGGTGGAAGAAAAATAGGCTTTTAGGACATTCTGAGATGGTTTGACCCCAGAAAGAAAGAAAGAAGCTCTTCACCAAGAAACTCTTCTGTAAATCTGCTTTAAAAAAAAAAGGAGTAAAAGTGTCCTTGTAAGTAGGAAAAGACAAATATGTTATTGGAAATGATGAATATTTCTGAAAGCGAAAAATTTGCATTATTCAAATAATCAGGCCCCAGTCCAATAGATTCAGGGGCTCCAATGATCACCATCCCCCCTACCCAAAGATAAAAATGGATCTTTATTTTTTCTATTATCTTTTATTTTTTGATACCTAAATCCACTATATTTTCTTCCTTTTTCCCTTTCTCTCCATCTCCTTTCCCCCTTTTCCTTCTCTCCTTTTTTCTCTTCCCCTCTTCCCTCTCTCTTTTCCTCTCTCTTCTTTTTCTCCTCCTCTCCTCCTCTTTCCCTTCTCTCTCCTTCCCACTCCTCTTTCTCTCCCCCTTTCTCCTTCCTTCTTCTCCTCCCCTCCTTTCTCTCTCTCTTTTCCTCTCCCTCTCCCTTTCACCTCTCTCACTCCTTTCTCTGGCTCTCTCCTCCTTTGCTCCTCTCTCCCCTCTCCTCTTTCCATTTTCCCTCTCCCTTTCTTTCTTCTCTCTCTCTCCTCTTATCCCCCTCTTCTCCTCCTCCCTTTTCCCTCCTGCATCATGGCTGATTTCCTCTGCACAGGAAGCTCTCAGTGTGCATCCATCCATGCAGACAATATACTCAAGGCATGACTCCAACTCCCCTGTCCAAAACAGTACCAGAGAGAAGCCTGAGAGCAATGACAGGGTAAGCAGCTTGCCCATCCATGGTCACTCAGCTAGTGTCTGTCTAATATAGAACCTGAACTAAGGTCTCCCTGTCAGATGCCAGCTGCCTCTATCCATTGTACCATGTTGCCTCTCCATCTTTTCATAATGCAAATTTTTCACTGCCAAAGATATCCATCCCCAGCAACACTTGAATCTGTGAGCCCTTCCCTGGCAGGACCCCTATGTTGAACCTATTTGCAGCACCTAGGATAGAGTTGAGCCTCAGCAAATAGCCCTTGAGGTTGAAGATCTTGCTTCAAGGCCATCTCCTCCAGAAAGCCTTCCCCCACTACTCCACCCATACCAAGAGCCCCAAGCCTCCCTAGTCAGATATCCTGCAGCACCTCCCTTCCCCACTCATTTCCTCGCTTGAATAATAATAGTATGAAAGGTTATGGAATTCATTGTTTTACACAGATGTGTCATCCTTTCCCTGTGGCTGTGAGCTCTTTTAGGGCACTTGGACTTATGAGTGCAAAGCTTGGAGCCTAGCACTGTACAGGACACAAGCAGAGGTCCTCAAACACTAGTCACTAGTCACTAGTCACTAGTCAAACACTAGCCAAATTGACCAGCCTGAAAAATGACAAAGTTCTGAGAAAAATAACGACATGAGTTTGCAGCTTAGATGGTACTGTGTCATTATAAAAGAAATTACAATAGTAATTTCTATAGCATTTTAGAGTTTGTGTAGCACTTTACTGGTATTACTTCATGACTCTCACAACAATCCTAGGAGGTGGGTGCTGTTATTATCCCCATTTGAAAGGCAAATTTGAACTCAAGTCTTCCTGACTCCAAGTCTAGCATACACACACATACACACACACACACACACACATACCCCACACTTAATCCACCCCACCCCATGTCACTTTGATATCAAGCTACTTCATAATGAATAAGGCTAAGGTGACCCTTGAGCTATATCTTTATCCTCGATTAATGTTTGCCAATGGTCTACAATAGAGGTGTCAAACATGTAGCTTCACTTCCACTGTGGCCTGAGCCAGATTAAAATGTAATTGGGAAATGTTCAACAAAATAAATAAAAATACAATGAAATATAGATGTTAATATTATTATTTATGTGTTACTTATTATTTTAATATCTAATATTAATCAATATGGTGTTCTAAGTCAATGTGCAGCCCACAGGGATCCTCATGGTCAATTTGGTGGCCCCCATTTCTATATGAGTTTGACCCCACTAGTCTACTGTACTGTGGGCAGGGTAAAGAGCTAAAGTACGGGATTCCTTCCCTAGTCACAGCTATGTAAGTTGGGCTCAAACTCAGTAAACCTAGCCCCTTCAAATAAAGGGGAAATGGAGATAGCCACTTCTTCTGATAATTCCTTTGGCTTTTGAGTGAACCTCGTCTGTGTATTTTGGATGTTCTTTAATCCACAACAACACTTTCCCTCTGCTGAGTCTGTCTTCTCCATTGTTCAGTAGGGTCAAGCCATCTATAGAAAATGGGCGTTTGGCTGAATTTCAAGACTTCTAACTACAAAGCAGCAACCTCCTAGTTACGGCCCTGTCCCTTCTGGTGAAGATGGATTCTACAAAACAAAAATTATTTATTAACATTAACTGTCCTGCCACTGCAAAGGGAAGGGGGCAGCAAGGACTGCTAATGAGAGGCCACCGTGCCAATACGCGGGGCTGTGTTAGAAAGCCGGGGCCTTTGCGCTTGTATTGCTATGCCCCAGTCCAACAAGCTGAGTCAAAAACAGCAGGCTGTCACAGACGAAGGACGAACATGTGCAGCGGCTGAACAGGGCTAACAGACCAAGACAATTCCTGTCTTTAGCCAGCTCCCTGGGAGTGTGGGAAAGGGCAGAAGTGCTGGCATGATTCCTGAAAAGGCCAGTCAGAGCAGGGGATGGAACAGGGAGGCCCAGGATCATAACGAGAAACTCACATTTCGATGTAACTTTTAACGCTTCAAAACTGTTGTTGCCACAACCATTCGGCAAGGTGAGTAGTATTTCAAGGGATCTATGACCCTACTGATGTGGACCACAGTCCAGTCATATTTTCTTATCCTGTGCCATTCTTATCTACAGTCTCCATAACATCTACCCATTGGGTTCAACCTTCCAAGTGCTACTCCGATACACATAAAATGTTTAAAGACCTAAGGGATGGCATCCAGAGTACTATCTAGTGGTAGGTAGTATAAGCACTCATCTCTGTTTTATAGGGCCAGAGTTTTCACAGCTTGTAAGTGTCAAAGCCCAACTCCAAACCCTAGTCTCCTGACTCTAATTCTAGCATTCTTTCCACTACACCATGAGACAAACATGGTGCAGATCTTCATAAAAGTGCCAATGGACCACAGAGTATCATCACTAGAAAGTACCTTAAAGACAATTTGGCTTATATATCCCCTTCTCCCATACCTGTTTTACTGAGAGAGAAGCTGAGGTCCAGAGAGGTTAGCCCATGTATAAATACCTTGGCAACCAATACTGGATATAGACGTAGTTTGAGTCAAGACCACTTGGGTTCAAGTCTGGCCTCTGATACATACCGGCAGTGGAACATTGGGGAAGTCATGCAACCTCTCAATGCCACAGGCAAATCTTCAACACTGTAAGTTGTAGAACAGGAACTAATCTGCTTTGGTTTAGAGATTTTCATCACCAGAGAGTTCCCTATGAACCAAAAAGCACTTTAAACTCCCCATCCTCCTCTGGAGCCTCTCTATCCCCTCTCACTCTCCACCTCCCTCTTCCTCCCCCATCTCTTCCCCCTCCCTTAGCACATAATAAGCACTTGATAAAGTCTTGACGATCAAATGACTGACCATTTCCTACTCAATGTACTGAAAAGTATCCTCGTCTATAAAATTAAGAGGTTGAACTGGATGACCTCTGAATCCTATAAGTCTAATGATCTCTGACTCTGATTCCCCTACAGTCATAGGATATGGGACAGAGCACAAACTGACTAAGTTAGGAAGAATATGGGTAGTTTTCAATTATCCAGGTCAACCAGTGTTCCCCTACAAGGCACAGAAAATTGAGAGCTGGTGCCAATCCAAAACAGAAAATTATCCTGTCCCCAAGGAACCAATAAATTCCGAGGCAAGAATCTGCCAAACAAAAACTCTTTATATTGAGCACAAACTAGTTACAAACTAATAATTTCATCCCTATGAATCTCAGTTTTGTAATCTGAAGAATTGGGTAGGGAGCGGTGCTAATTGCTCCCAGAGAAGTTATAAGGGAAATGTTTTGTAATGTCATCTTAGCTATTATTGTTCAGTCATTTCAGTAGGCCCAACTCCACATTACCCTATTTGGGGTTTTCTTGGCAAAGATACTGGAGTTGTTTACCATTTCCTTCTCTAGTTCATTTTACAGATGAGGAAACTGAGGCAAACAGGGTTAAGTGATTTGCCAAGGGTCACACAGCTAATAAGTCTCTGAGGCCAGATGTGAACTCAGGTCTTCCTGACTCAAGGCCTAGCACTTTATCTATTGCACCATTTAGTTGCCCCATTTAAACTGTAGGGATCAGAGCTAAACATAGCTCTACAGGTGGAGTCTGACCAGGGCAAAGTACACTAGGACCATCTCCATCCTGCTTCTGGATAACATAGCTATCTTAATGTACCCTAATATTGCATTAACTTTTTTTGGTTTCCATGTCACACTTGCAATTCATTCTGAGTTTAAAATCTATTAAAATCCCCTGATTTTTTTTCCACCAAAAGTGTGTTCTAGCCACAGTTCCCAGCTTGATTTTTTTAAATCATTTTTCCATCAGCAGCTTTATTGATTTTGACTCTAGGGAATATCACGTCTCCTCCAGGATGTGATGATCACCCAAAGTCTCATCACTGTGCAGACTGATTCAGTTTTTTATCCTCAGTGTTGACTCCCTCAGTTTCTTTTCCCCTCTGATTGGAGGGTAGAGCAATAAACTCCTCACAAAATCTTCCTTTATAGAGAATTCAGAACTTTCCAAGTAAACAAGAACAAATCATAGAAATAAACAATTATTTCATTAAAGAGAATGACAACAACGAGACACATTCCAAAATTTGTGAGATAGTACTTAAGGGGAAATTTATATCTCTTAATGCTTACCTCAATAAAAGAGAGAAAGAGAAGATCAATGGGTTGGGCATGCAACCAAAAAAAAAGTAGATAAAGAACAAATTAAAAATCCCCAATTAAACACCAAAGTGGAAATCCTGAAAATCAAAGATGAGATTAATAAAATTGAAAGTAAGAAAACTGTTGAACTAACAACTAAAACTGGGAGTTAGTTTTACAAAAAACAAACCATAAAATAGATAAATTAATTGGTTAATTTGATTAACAAAAAAGAAAAAAGAAAACCAAATTATTAATATCAAAAATGAAAAGGGTGAATACACCACCAATGAAGATAAAGTTAAAGCTATTATTAGGAGTTACTTTGCCCAATTATATACCAGTTAAATTGACAATCTACGTGAAATGGATGAATATTTGCAAACATATAAATTGCCCAGATTAACAGAAGAGGAAATAGAATAACAAATAACCCTATCTTAGAAAAACAAATTGAACAAGCTATCAATGAGCTCTCTAGGAAAAAATCTCCAGGACCAGATGGATTCACAAGTGAATTCTACCAAATATTTAAGGAACGATTAATCCCAATACTACATAAACTATTTGAAAAAATGGATAAAGGAGTCCTACCAAATTCCTTTTATGACACAAATATGATTTTGATACTTAAACCAGGGAAAACTAAAATGAAGAAAGAAAACTATAGACCAATTTCTTTAATGAATATTGATGCAAAAATTTTTAAATAAAATACTAGCAAGGAGATTACAGCAATATATCACAAAGATCATACACTATAACCAGGTGGGATTTATACCAGGAACTCAGGGGCAGTTCAATATTAGGAAAACTATCAGTATAATTGATTATATCAATAATAAAAACAGCAAAAACAATATAATCATATAAATAGATACAAAAAAGCCTTTGACAAAATGTAATCATTCTTATTAAAAACACTAGAAAGCATAGAAATCAATGGAGCCTTTTTTATTAATTTATTTTGATTTATCAACAATCACTTCCATAAGCTTTTGAGTTTTAAATTTTTCTCCCCCTCCCTCCCCACCCCTCTCCCCAAGATGGCACGCAATCTGATATAGGCTATACACATACATTCCTATTAAACATATTTTCACATTAGTGATGTTGCAAGAAAGAATTAGAACCAATAGGAGGAACCACCAGAAAGAGGAAACAAAATACAACAGAAGAAAAAAATAGCAAATAGTATGCTTCAATCTGCATTCAAACTCCATAGTTCTTTCTTTGAATGTAGATAGCATTTTCCATCATGAGGCCTTTGGAGATGTCTTAGATCCCTTCTATTGCTGAGAAGGGTTAAGTCTATCAATATTAGTACCTAACTGAATATGTTATTCCCTTCTTGAGCCAAATCTGATGAGTGTAAGGTTCAAACAATGTTCATCTCCCTCCCTTCTTTCTCTCTACTGTAACAGGTTTTTGTGCCTTTTCCTGTAATGTAATCTACCCTTGTCTGCCTCTTCCTTTCCTTTTCTCTCAGTATATTTTCTTAGTTAGATCGGATTAATCCACTTACTTGGATCCATTTAACCCACTTGATTAGATTTTTTTTATCTTTATATCAAAGTCAACTTATACCCACCCCCCTTATGTATACCCCTTTAACATGGTGTAATAACAATACAGGTCTCAAGGGTTACAAGTGTCATCTTCCCTTGTAGGGATGTAAACAGTTTGCCCTTATTAGTAACATGTTGTTTCTTTCTGTCTCATTTACCTTTTCATGTCTCTCTTGAGTTTTGTATTTGAAGATCAAATTTTCTGTTGAGCTCTGGTCTTTGGTCTACTGCCAAAACAAACCCAGGGATTATATGAACATAATTACAAAACACTTTTCAAACAATTACAAACATCTAAACAATTAGAGAAATAATAATTGCTCATGGGTAGGCTGAGTCAATATAGTAAAAATGACAACTCTACCATATTAATTTACCTATTCAGTGCCATGCCAATCAAACTACAAAAGAACTATTTTACATAGCTAGAAAAAAATAGTAACAAAATTCATCTGGAAGAACAAAAGGTCAAGAATATCAAAGGAATCAATGAAAAAAAATAGTTAAGGAAGGTGGTCTAGCAGTTACAGATTTTAAACTGTATTACAAAGTGGTAGTCATCAAAACAATCTGTACTGGTTAAGAAATAGAGTGGTGGATCAGTGGAATAGATTTAATATATAACAGTAAATGACCACAGTAATCTAGTGTTTGACAAACCCAAAGATCCAAGCTTTGGGTGTAAGAACTCAATATTTGACAAAAATTACTGGGAAAACTGGAAAGCAGTTTGGCAGAAACTAAATAGAGATCAACATCTCACATCTTATACCAAGATAAGGTCAAAATGGATAAATGATTTAGACAAAAAGGGTGATATTATAAGTAAATTAGGGAAGAATGGAAAAAATGTACCTGTCATATCTATGGATAAGGGAGGAATTTATGACCAACTAAGAGACAGAGAGGATTACAGGAAGTAAAAGACATAATTTTGATTGCATGAAATTAAAAAGCTTTTGCACAAATAAAACTAATGCAGCCAAAAGTAGAAGAAAACCAGGAAACTAGGGGAAATATTACAGCAAATTTCTCTGATAAAAGTCTCCTTTCTCAAATATATAGGAAACTGATCCAAATTTATAAAAGTAAGAGTCATTCTCAGTTAATAAATGGTCAAAGTGTATGAACAAACAGTTTTCAGAAGAAGAAATCAAAGCTATCAATAGTCACATGAAAAAATGCTCTAATCACTACTGATTAGAGAAATGCACATTAAAACAGCTCTGAAATACTACCTCACACCTATCAGATTGGCCAATATGACAGAAAAGAAAAGTGAAAAATGTTGGAGGGGATATGGAAAAATTGGGAGACTAATTATTACCATTTTGGAGAACAATTTGGAATTACACCCAAAGGGCTATAAAACTTTACTTTTTGACCAGCAATACCATTGCTAGGTTTGTGTTCCAAAGAGATCAGAGAAAATGGGAATGGATCTATTTGTACAAAAATGTTTATAGAAGCTCTTTTTGTGGTGGCAAAGTATTGGAAATTGAGGGGATGCTCATCAATTGGGAAATGGCTAAACAAGTTGTGGTATATGATTGTGATGGAATACTATTGTGCTATAAGAAATGACAAACAGAATGGTTTCAGAAAAACCTGGGAAGACTTAAATTAACTCATGCAAAGTGAAGTGAGCAGAACCAGGAAAACATTGTACATAATAATAGTAATATTGTAAGGATGATCAACTGTGAAAGACTTAGCTATTTTGATCAAGACAATGATCCAAGGTAATTTCAAAGGACTTATGTTAAAAATGCTATCCACCTCCAGAGAGACAACTGATGAATTCTGAATACAAAGTGAAGCACACCTTTTTTTAAACTTTCTTTATTTTTCTTGCTTTATTTTGTGTTTTCTTTGGCAACTTGGCTTATAAAGAAATGTATTTTGCATGCCCTCGCATGCATAATCGATATCAAATTATTTGCCTTGTCAAAGAAGGGGAGAGGCAGGAAGGAAGGAGAGAATTTGGAACTCAAATTTTTCTAAAATGATTTACATGCAATTGGGAAATATCTAATGAAATAAATTTTTACAAAAGAATTTAAAGAAAAAATAAAAACCTTTCCTGCCCAAAAAAAAAACAATAAACCAACTAAACTTTCCAGGTTACTCTGAATTTTCCATCACCTTGGTTTGGACTCTTCAAAGATCATAACCTTTTTTAGTATCACTTGGAGACTCCCCCACACCCCCTTTCAGCTCCCTTTTTGTGTGTTATCTTCCCCCCCCCATTAGATTGTAAGTTCCCTAAGGTCAGGAACTATCTTTCTTTTTCTTACTTGTACTTCCAGCGTTTAGTTCAGTGCATGGCACATAGTAGGTGCTTAATAAATGTTTATTGAATTGAATTAAAAACAATCATCTCTGTTAAACTTCAACTAATTGAGGTTGCTACATGCAGTCTTTTTGTATCCTGATTGTCATCCAGCATTAGAAATCTCTCCCAGCTTTGTACCATATGCAAATGTTATAAGTATGTCCTCTCTGTTCAACCAAGTCATTGATTAAAAATGTTAAACACCTAAGACATACCAGTGAAGATGTCTCTTTAAACCAGGGTTTCTTAACCTTTTTTAAGTCATCGTCTTTTTGGCAGTCGGGTGAAACTTACAGAGTCCTTCTCAGAATAACATTTTTAAATGAATAAAATAAAACACTTAAGAATGCAAAGAAAACAAATTATATTGAAATAGTTATACTTTTTCTTTAAGTTCACTTATCCCAGGTTAAGAACCCTTTCTTTAAATTAGCATTAGCCTGTTTATGACTACTCTTTGGATCTAATCATTCAATTGGCTCTGAATCTCCTGAAGTAGACTGTAGTCATTGAGCACATGTATCTTCATTTTGTTTAGAAGGATACAATGAATTTGTCCAATGCTTTTTTCCGAAATATGGCTATGCTGGATCCACAGTTTCTCCTGATCTACAAATTAGTAATGTTATCAAGAAAGCAATGGTGTTATTAGTGCCAGTGAGTAATAGAACCACAACTTGAACAGAGATCTTTGGCCTGTCAGGCTAGTGTTTTTCCACTAATAGATGTTACTTTGCTATTATTTATGAAACTAAAAAAGTATAAATCCTATTTAGTTAAAAGCTAAAAGATTCATTGGCACAGTAGATTCTCTTGAAATGATTTTTAAAACATCAGCTATAATGGGCCAAAAAGCACAACTAATTAAATTAAGTCATATCAACAAATATTTATTGAGTGCCCAGCATCTTGGAGGGACTTTGTTTGGGTAACATAAACCCCAAACATTTGCTCACAGAGACCAGTTTCTAAGGGTTGACACAAAGCACAGCCATATTTTTTTGGTTAACTTGTCTCTGCAATCTGAAAACTGGATTTAGAAAAATGCCATTATGCTATGGAATTAATTTACTTAGTTGACAAAAAGATCCATTGCAATCCAAAATGTTGATTCACATAGCCTCTCTTGGATATTTTACAAAAGGGTTTAGATTTACATTATACTAAAAGAAGCAGTCATCTAACATGAAGTAGATTTTATTATGTGACTACATTGCACAGGGCAGTAACTAGAAATCTAAGTGCTAGAAGATATGCAAAAATAAATGATTCTGTAGAAGATGGATCTCAGAGGCTCCAATGAACAGCATAAGAGGATAAGAAAGTAGGTCTTTGGGACTGATGAAAAGTATGAACATGCCCACACTCCCTCAATGGGGTTAAGTGATTGAGACTCAATGACTGGCAATCACTGGAGATAATATGGTTAGCACAAGCTATTGTGGGTATGACCAAACCCTTAATGCTGGCAACAGCTATTATAGGAGAGAAATCCTAACATAGTAAAAAATAATCTCTGCCTTGAAGGAACTTGCAAGAAGAAAGAGGAAGAAGAGGAGGAGGGGGAGGAGGAGGAGGAGGAGGAGAAGAAGAAGAAGAAGAAGAAGAAGAAGAAGAAGAAGAAGAAGAAGAAGGAGGAGGAGGAGGAGGAGGAGGAGGAGGAGGAGGAGGAGGAGGAGGAGGAAGAGAAGGAGGAGGATGAGCAGAAGGAGGAGGACGAGGAGGACGAGGAGGAGGAGAAAGAGAAGAAGGAGAAGAATGACAGCTGGTTTAGTTGAATCATAGTGAGTAAAAAGGGGGAATAATGGGGAACAAAGCTGGAAGAGTAGGTTGGGGTCAATCTATGATAACTTTAAATGCATTAAATTAAATTAAATTAATTAAACTAAATGCTTTAAATGTGTTTTTCCCATTCATGTTCATAGACCCCAATTAGGAACTCCTGTTATAGATACAATATATGGAAGTTGCGGAGGTAGATGCAGTTCTGATATAAAGACAAAAATTCTTAACAATTAGAATAATTCCAGAGTAGAATGGGGTAAGATGGCACACTTCGTTGTATCCCCAGTACTAAGTCCAGTTCTTGGCACATAGTAAGTACATAATAATTATTTGTTAAATAATTGATGAATTAATCAGTCCCTTTGCACAGGGTATCCCATGCTTGGAACAAAGATCTTCCTCATTTCTATCTCTTGGAATCCCTAGTTTCCTTCAAGGTTTCACTCAAGCAGTACCTCCTGCATGGACCTCCTCATCTGCTACTGCACTCCCTCAAAAGATGATATTGCATCTATTTTATATATACCTATTTATGCACATGTTATTTCCCCAGCTCCTGGAGGGTGAGGACTGTCTCACTTTGGTCTTTATGTCCTTGGTGCCTAGCACAGAGAAGGCACTTAATAAATGCTTATCATTTTGACTCTGCCAGTGAGCTTTAACTGTCACGATTCTGGGAGTGATTCACCTTTGCTGAGATAGAGCATGCCCTTGACTATGACATGGAGGCAGGAGGGAAGGGGCCCTGAAATAGTACCTGAAGAGGGGGAGCATGTACGGAAGGTATTTGTCCCTTATTGAGAAGCTGATGCAAGACTGAACCCAGAGTCCCAGACAAAAGAGATAATCCACTGAGGTTATCTCCCCTACCTCCTGAAAGTGTTTCTAAAAATAAAAAGGAATGCTCTGAGCCAGCCAGAGGATAGTGTTAATGATTAACCCTTGTAGAGGCCTGCTTGGGGGAGTACATTCAGAGGAGTGTAAACGTACATCACATTTAACTAACAGGTGATCTACCATTAGGAAAAACATTGTTTTGGTCATTGACATGCTGGAAGAATATGGCGCTTAAAATAGTTTGTCACCCTGATAAAATCAGCACTGGTTCTCACCCATATTGACAGTCACCCCATTTTCTGAGCTTTCTAGATTCCCCAACAAGGCAAAAATCAGTAATGGGATGTAGGGGGGAACCATAAGATGAAGAGTGTGGAAACCAGGGTTCCAGTTCCAGTTCTTCCACTGACTGACTAAGTGAACTTGGGCAAGTCCTTTCAAATCTCTGGGCCTCAGTCAGTGTCCTCATTTATACAATGAGAGGTTGGGACTAGGTGATTTCTAACAGTTCTAACATTCTATTTTATAATTTCCAAGATTATCAGACCCCAACCTGAAGGTAAGACACTCAAAAATTCCCTCCTACAAACCCATGGGACGTCACAAAAAGTATAAAAGAAGTGCTCTGCAAACTTTAGAGCACTACATAAATAATAACTGTTATTTTCATTATTAATTATTATTGTATAAAAATAAATGGATTGTAAGTGTACTAACAGGAAAGATGCCTGATTCTCACTTGATTTACCTTGGAGGCCTCCAGCTCCTGACTATGTGGGTCAGTGTTTATTTTTAAATGTTGAGCTTGGGTTGGGTTTTTTTAACCTATGAATTCCCTTAAAGCTTCTGACTAGGATTATTGTTAAGTCACCCAGCCACTCTGAGTAAACATCATTCAGTCATCCCCTCTCCACCAGGGATCTAGTTTCTGCAAATTAACAAAATGATTTTTTAAGGCCTCAGAATTTCAATGTATTCCATTGCAATTCACATTACACACAAACTCTGAATCTAGGGGACCTAGATGGCATGAATGAGTGTAATTTAGTGGTAAAGAATGATATGATATTAGAATGGGAAGGGACTAGAGGGGACATTAAGTTCCAAACCCTTCATTTTTAAAAATTATCTGAAGTTTTTTAAAAGTTTGATTGATGCTTTTTTTTTAATGCCACAATCATTTGTCCCTAATCATTTTCCTAAGAAAAACATTTAAGAAAAACTGACAAACAGTGACTGGATGTGGTAGCACCTATCATCTTCTTTGTCTATATTCCTCCCACTTTTTTACTGCAAGTAGAGAGGTATGTTTTATCATCCATTCTCTGGGACTGAGATTGGTCTTGGCAACTAATCAGAACTCAACTGTCTTTTGGGCTTGTTTTCACTGCAGTCAGTATATACATATACAGACATATATATATATATATATACACACACACACACACACACATGTATGTATGTATGTATATGTGTACATGTATATATGTATGTATATGTGTATATGCATATAGATATCTGATGCCACTCACTTCATTCAACATCAGTTCATACAAGTCTTCCCATGTTTTTCTGAATTCCTCATATTCATCAATTCTTATAGTTCCATAATAAGCCACTATGTTCATATACCACTGTATATTCAGCCACTTTCCAATTAATGGGTACCCATTCCGTTTCTGGAGTTTTGATACCACAAAAAGTGCTACGGCGGATATTTTGGTACATTTGGCACCTTTCTGTCTTTGACTTTGTGGGGAGTAAGGTCCAAAGGGAGAATTACTGCATGAAGTATCATGAATAACTCAAAATTTCAAAGTCTTGTTTTGTTAGATGAGCAAGTTAAGGCCCCAAGGGGAGAAGTAACTTGACCAGGGACACAATACGGATTACAGACAGAGCTAAAACTTAGAACAGCTCATGTCTCAGCTATGCAATGAATGAGAATGTTTATATTTTAGGTGAAGGGACAGTTTGCACTATATTAAAGTCAGTATTGAATGGATGAATAAAAAAGAATTTATGAGACATTTACTGTGTACAGAGTGCACTAGAGAAGGAAATGGCAAACCACTCCAGTATCTTTGTCAAGAAAACCCCACACAGGGTTGTAAAGAGTTGAGCATGACTGAACAACTGAACAGTAACAATACACAAAGCACTGTCCTATTTGCCAGGAAAAGAAATAGAAAAGTAGGAGTCCCTGTTCTCAAGCAGCTCACATTCTAATGAGAGAGATACCACTCCAAGTAAGATGGAAAAGTCCCATGGTTCTTAGGGTATGCAGCAAAATCTAGGGTAACGTACTTTCTTTAACTTCATTTCTATTGATTATATCATATCAGTTTCTGATGTTGAACTATTCAAAACCACCAAGGACTTTGGTGACTAGAACTTTCCTTTTCTGGGTCTTCATTAGCTGTGGCTACAGTTCCTACAGAAGCAGTTACCATGTTTCAGCTTAATGGGAGTTGCTTCCTGGGATGATGATTTTGGGGGCTGGGTTAGAAGCGTGACCAGCAGTTTGGGAGTCATGGCCACTCTCAGAGCTCTAGGGCTTACCTGTTCATTGGTAGCAGTTGACCAGTAGTTGGCGATGGTGATAAGAAAGGTGGATCCCATAGTGATTGTTCCCTTAAGTGATGGCTATGGGTCCAGCCTGGAAGCAGGGCCAGTGGTCTGGGACGAGGGGGAGGGGTACTGCTATTTCCAAGACTCTTGGGTACAGGGACATGGGCTCTCCCCATGGGGGTTTGAGGTGAAGTGGCATGGTGGTAGTGGTTTGGCTTCCCTGACACATGCCACCTCCTGTCTCTCCATCAGGAGACCTTGCTACTTCAGGTAACCTAGCCTCCACCTTTCCAGTTTTCTTATACCTTATACCCCTGCCCCCCTTATCTCACCTCACCTCCCAAGTACTTTTGGACCAGTAACATGAGCATCCTTGCCGTTTCCCAAACAAGACACTGTATGTTCCAACTCTGGGCGTTTTCCCTAACTGTCCCCCATGACTAGAATGCTCTCCCTCTTTAACTAGGCCTCCTGAATTCACTGGCTTTCTTTAAGTCTTAGCTAAAATCCTAGTTTCTACAAGAAGCCTTTCTTGATCCCTCTCAACTCTAGTGCCTTCCCTCTGTTAATTTTCTCCAGTACATCCTGTCCAGAGCTTGTTTGTGCATAGTAGTTCACACGTTGTCTCCCCCATCAGCCTGTGAGTTCCTTGAGAGCTGGGGTTGTCTTTTGCCTTTCTTCATATTCCCTCGCTTAGCACAAGCGCTTGGCATATGGTAGGTGCTTAATAGAAGTTTATTTACTGACTGACTGACAGAAGTAGGCCGGCTTTCCCCAAGTATTGAGACTTGCTGAGTATCTGGGAGAAGCTAACTGACTCAGTTTTTTAGCACACAACCATCAGTGGGATAAGGCGTAATATGGAAAGAAACTCGTTTTGACAAATATCTCTATCTTCTGATTTGGGTTGGGTTTTTTGTTTTTTTTTTTTCACTGAACTCACTTTCTACTAGAGACCAAAATAGCAAAATCATTATAATCATTTTGATGTGATATTGAACACATTTAAATCAAAGAGGCTAAACATTAAGTGCCTACCTCAGGGTATTTACTAGAAGTAGCAGGGAGGGAGGGGCAGAGGCAAAGTTTAGATGAGACAGAGTCCCTGCTACCCTCATGGGATCGAGTAGGGGATAAGACAGTTACAAAAACAATTGCACAAAATAATACATGCTAAGGGAAATGTATCCAAGGGGAGAGGGACGCGCAAAGTGTTACCTGATAACTAAGGGAGTCATTGCAACAGAGGGTGGGATTAAGGGAAGCTTTCAGGCATTTGTGCTGGGTTTTAGAGGATTGAAAGGCATCTAAGAGGCAGGTGTGGGAAAGGCATTCCATTCCCTTTCACCATGAACAAAAGTGCAAAGGTATAAAGCCCTGGAGCTACATGGGAAAGAGTGAGTTGAGTACACAGCTTGGCTGCAGCATAGAGTGCATGAAGGGGAATAATACACAATAAGGCTTGGAAACTAGTGTGGCACTGGATCATGGAGGGCTCTGAATGCCTTGTAAAGCAGTTTGAACTTTATTTAATACATATAAACTTCTCTATCAGGCATATTAAGTTCTTCACAACCTTACCCCTTTTCTACCTTTCCAAGTCTGTTGGCATTATTCTTCTCTACACACTGCAATTCAGCCCTATCAGCCTAGTTGGTATTCCCCACACAGATTGTTCGGTCTCCCATCTCTGTACCTTGGCATTAGCTATCCCCCATGTTTGGAATGCAATCCCTCCTTAATCTCTGCCTCTTTTTTTTTTTTTTTTGGTGAGGCAATCAGGGTTAAATGACTTGCCCACAGTCACACAGTTAGTAAGTTGACAAGTGTCCGAGGCCAGATTTGAACCTGAGTTCAAGGCTGGAGCTTTATCCACTGTGCCACCTAGCTGCCCCTACCTCTACCTCTTGAAGCCCTGGTTTCCGTCAAGATTCAGGCTCAACAGGCACCTTCTACAGGAAGCCTTCCTTCATTCCCCCAGCTGCTAGTTCTGGTGCCCTCCCTTCCAAAATTATTTTGAAATTGTTTTCAATATATTCTGTGTTTACTTTTATATGTATGTGTCGTCTCCCTTGGCTACAGTATAAGTTCCATGAAATTCAAGGACTAGTTCACTTTTGTCTTTATATCCCCCATAAATGCTTATTAATTGATCAATTGATGGACATTATGGAACCATTAAAGGTGTTTTAAGGAGACCGGTAACAAGACCCATTCTATACATAAGGGAAATTCATCTGGTAGAGGTGACAAGGATGCTTTGGAGGGAGAAGAAATGGATACAAGGAGTCATAATATGTTATAAGTAAGCAAAAAAAAAAAAAGAACCAATGTAACTTCTAATAGGAGAGAGTTTAGAGTTCTAAGATGTAAATAGCAATTTTTTCTGTTTGGCCAGAAACCCTGAGGATCTTCCCCTTCCAGACTAGGAGACTTTTTTCCAGACTTACAGACTTTTTTTTTTTTTGACTAGGTAAAAGGGGCCATTTTTTGCTTCATTTCTTACCTAGCCTTAATCACTGAATAGGCATTGCCTCAGACAAAGTGAGACCTGGGAAAGACTTTAGCTTTTAAAGGCCAAGGTCTTCTACTGCATCCAGCGCCATCTCCTGTAGTCCTGATCTATATCTTGCTACCGAACCCAGATGGCTCAGGGGGAGAGACTGAGGCTGGTTATTTTACATAGCCCTGCCTCATTTAAATCCAACTCACTTGCAAGTCAGAATATCACCTTCCCAATGTCATGGTCCTCTTTGAGAACAGAGGACAAACAACAACAATTTTCAGAAGAAGAAATCATAGTAGCTATAGTCATATGAAAAAATGCGCTAAATCACTAATAATTAGAAAAACACAAATTAAAAGTACTCTGAGATACCACCTTACACCTGTCAGATTGACTAACATGATAAAAAAGGAAAATAATAAATGTTGGAGGGGATGTGGAAAAATAGGGCATTGGTGGCATTGTGAACTGATGTAACCATTCTGGAGAACAATTTGGAACTATACCCAAAGGGCTACAAAATTGTGCATACCCTTTGAACCAGCAACACCGCTAGTAGGTCTGTATTTAAAGAGATAAAAGAAAAAAGGAAAGGATCTATATGTACAAAAATCTTTAAAGAAACTCTTTTTGTAGTGGCAAAGAATTGGAAATTGAAGAGATGCCCATCAAGTGGGGAATAGCTGAACAAGTTGTGGCACATGATTGTGATGGAATATTATTGTGACATAAGAAATGACAAGGGGGTGGGCTTCAGAAAAAACTGAGAAGATTTATATGAACAAAGTGAAATCAGCAGAACCAGAAAACATTGCACACAGTAATAGCAATATTGTAACAATGATCAATGGTGAGACTCAGCTACTCCAATGAATACAATGATCCAAAACAATTCCAAAGGACTAAAAATGCTATCCATCTACAGAGAGAGAACTGATGAACTCTGAGTACAGATTGAAGCATATTTTTTTTCACTTTACTTATCTGTCTTGCTTTTTTTTGGTAACATGGCTAATATGGAAATATGTTTTGCATGACTTCACATGTATAATAGGTATCGTATTGCTTGCCTTCTCAATAGATGAGGGAGGGGCTGCAGGGAGAGAGAAAATTTAGAACTCAAAATTTTAAAAAACAAATGCTAAAAAAATAATTAATTAAAATAATAAAACTCCTAGTGTAAGAGCTGGCCCCAAACCTAGTAACTTGTCCAAACTTTTTTCAGAGGAAGGAAAAGCTTTTAATTCTCATTTCTAAAGAATAGAAGGGGGGGCATCACAATTCCTTTCAGGTAACAACAATGTCCCAAAAAAATGTTCTATCTTAAACCTTGACTCAATCTGAACTTAAACACATACAGAGAGAGAGGGAGAGAAAATAGACTTCAGAGGTACCTTTGTCATGCATTCAAAACCACATACTAAAATTTGGACAAACAGTGTCTTTCCATGCCAACTCCTACAAAAACACATCATTCTTTTTTGAAAGCTCTGTGGGCAGAGCTTTTCCCAAGAACAACAGGAATGGTAAATAAAATCTCTCCAGATAATGCAAATGGATAAATACTTGCAGATTTTAAAATATGCATCAAATGCTAAAGAGCATTCCTTGACTTTGCAACTCTATTTAATTTTGTATTTTCTGCAGATTTTACTAAGTGTAGAAATCAACAAAGTTACTATTCTAGAAAGGTATTATGCTCAGGGGTATCAAGATGAAGTCCAGAGGGTCTGTGTCGGTAGAGGAGTAGTTTAGGAGATGGTGGCTGGTGACCACTGTAGTTGAATTGTGTTTTGAAAACTATGTGCACCCACAAACAGTTCACATTTTTTCCACTGCTTCTTATCAAGCCTTCAGAGGCTCAGAATTCCAAATACTAAAAAAAATTGTAGCCTACCAGAAGTTACGTAAACAGAAACAAATCTTCTATTTCCTCCTCATACTTTAGGTTATAGGGAGGAGGATTACATGAATAAATGTGGTTTGAGGGGATGGATATAGAACTCATCTTTATTAAGGCTTTTATTAAGACTTATGGACATATAAAGGTCAATGATTTTGGTTATGGTAGTCGTGCCCCAAAGTACAACCAAAGGAGAAAGCTCCAAGACTAGGAAATTCTTTCATTTAGTCAATCATCAATCAGTCTATCCATCTATGCCATATTTGAGATAATTTGATGTTTATTGAAATTAAATGAATAAAAATAACAGAAGGAGACAACACAGAGAGAGAGAGAGTACTACATTCCCCATAAGGTTATGTACCTCAGTAATGGACTATATTTCTCAAAATTCACGGACCCCAAGAGTTATACTCACTAGAAAAAATTTCCAGGATTCCATTTCCCATGAGACTAAGTGAGGTGGGTTCTAATAACTCAATCAGAGGGAGACAATGAGAAAGGACTCTGGGGGAAGAGGAAAAGTCAGCATACCAGGTCTGGACAAAAGCTGTTTTCAGTGGTGGCATCTGAAAAACCAGGAATCTCAGCCTATTCTTGAGATCCCACAAAACAAGAAAAGGAGATATATGTATGAGCTGTGATGGAGGTACAAAAACCAATAGTGATCCAAGCAAAAATCCAAACACTACTTGAGTCAAGCTGGCCAACCATTAGTCTAGCTGCTCTAGGTATTGGCCATGTTTTACCTATTTCAAAGATGTGAATCTTGGAGAAATTGCTTCCCACGCTACTTTTGTGGGAAGTGGGGATGAGGCTAATATGCATTTAGAAAAAGAAATCCTTTTCTAGGGGGTGGAGCCAAGATGATGGAATAAAAGCAGTGACTTGCTTGAGCTCTCCCCCAAACCCCTCCAAATACCTATAAAAAATGGCTCTAAAGAAATTCTAAAGCAGCAGAACCCACAAAAAGACAGAGTGAAACAAATTTCCAGCCAAAGACAGCCTGGATGGTTGATTGGAAAGGTATTTCGTGCCAGGCTGGAAGAGGAGCACAATTCAGCGTGGGCATGCAGGCCACAGTGAATCTGGAGCAGACCTCAGAGGACTGAATCGTGGGCAGCTGTGGCAGTTTCCAGACTTCTCAACCTATGAAGGCCAAAGTCAACTTAGAAAGTCAGTGGGAAAAGTCTGTTTCAGCAGTGGTGAAAGAGAAGCACAGTGGGGTTCCAGCCCCAGTCCCCGAGCTTAACCTGGGGCAGCGGCTGCATCCTGAGCTTCCAGCCCACAGACTGCAGGGGAATTGAGTGGTTGATCAGAGGGGGATTGCAGGGATCTCTCTGCTGGTGCAGGATTCTCTGGCTTTGCCCGTGCTTGGATCTGGGTCACAGTTCTGAGCGGCAGTCCTAGGGCGAGAAGGAGCACTAGCATGGTGGAGCTTCTAGTAGCAGTGGAGAGGAAATCCTCATAGTTCCAAGACAGAAAAGAGTGCCTGTGGTCACTCATAGACCAGAGCACAGGCCAGGAAAGGAGTAAACACTTTGCCCTTGATCATAGCACCTAGGAAGGACTAAAAATTTACAGGACCCTAGAAGTATCTCTGAAAACAGCTGCACAAACCCCCTGAAGCTTGGGACAGTACATTCTCCACACTGGAAACAGACCCCTACCTTAACAAAGCATTTATAACTCAAGTAATTGGCTGGGATCATGAGTAAGCAGCACAAAAAGAGTCAGACTATATTATCTTACTTTGGTGACAAAGAATTTCAAAACATATAACCAGAAGAAGACAACGAAGCCAAAACTCCTATATCCAAAGCCTCCAAGAAAAATATGAATTGGTCCCAGGCCATTTTGAGAAGCAAGTAAGAGAAGTAGAGGAAACACTGAGTGATGCTAAAGGAGACCCAAAAAAATACTGAAGAAAATAACACCTTAAAAAATATCCTAACCCAAATGGCAAAAGAGGTCCAAAAAGCCAATGAGGAGAAGAATGCCCTAAAAAGCAAAATTGGCCAAATGGAAAAGGAAGTCCAAAAGCTTACTGAAGAAAATACTTCCTTAAAAATTAGAATGGAGAAATTGGAAGCTAGTGACAATTTGAGAAATCAAGGCACTGTAACACTAATCCAAAAGAATGAAAAAATAGAAGAGAATGTGAAATATCTCATTGGAAAAACAACTGACCTAGAAAATAGATCCAGGAGAAAGAACTTAAAAATTATTGGACTATCTGAAAGCCATGATCAAAAAAAGAGCCTAGACATCATCTTTCAAGAAATTATCAAGGAAAACTACCCTGATATTTTAGAACCAGAGGGCAAAATAGAAATTGAAAGAATCCACCAATCACCTCCTGAAAGAGATCCCCAAAGGAAAACTCCTAGGAATATTGTAGCCAAATTCCAGAATTCCCAGGTCAAGGAGAAAATATTGCAGGCAGCCAGAAAGAAACAATTCAAGTATTGTGGAAACACAATCAGGATAACACAAGATTTAGCAGCTTCTACACTAAGGGACCGGAGGCCATGGAGTATGATACTCCGGAGGGCAAAGGAAATAGGACTACAACCAAGAATCACCTACCCAGCAAAACTGAGTATAATCCTTCAGGATAAAAAGTGGTCATTCAATGAAATAGGGGACTTTCAAGCATTTCTGAGGAAAAGACCAGAGCTGAATGTAAAATTTGACTTTCAAATACAAGACTCAAGTGAAACATGGAAGAGGTAAACAGGAAAGAGAAATCATAAGAGACTTACTAAGGTTGAATTGTTTACATTCCTGCAGGGAAAGATGATATTTGTAACTCATGAGTCCTTTGTCAGTATTAGGGTAGTGGGAGGGAAAAAATTATATGGCTAGATAGATAGCTAGGTAGATAGATAGATAGATAGATAGATAGAGGGCACAGGGTGAGTTGAAGATGAAGGGGTGATATCTGGAAAATAAAATTAAGGAGTGAGAGAGGATTATACTGGGAGAAGGAGAAAGGGAGGAGTAGAATGGGGTAAATTATCTCACATGAAACAGACAAGAAAAGGCTTTTACAGTGGAGGGGAAATGGGGGAAGGTGAGAGGGAATGAGTGAATCTTCTTCTCATAGAATTTGGCTTAAGGAGGGAATAACATACACAAGGGGGTATGAAAATCTATTTTACCCTACAGGAAAATAAGGGGGCAAGGGGACAAGAGAGCAGGGGGTTGATAGAGGACAGGGCAGATTGGGGGAGGGGATAATCAAAAGCAAACACTTCTGAGGAGGGACAGGGTCAAAAGAGAGAATAGTATAAATGGGGGGTAGGATAGGATGAAGGGAAATATACTTAATTTTTCACAACAGGACTACTGTGGAAGTGTTTTGCATGACTACACATCTATAACCTGTATCTAGATGCTTGCCTTTTAAATGAGGGTGGGTGGGGAGGGAGGAAGGAAGAAAATTTGTAACCCAAAGTTTTAAAAACACATGTTAAAAAGAAAAAAAAAGAAAAAAATGAAAAAAGAAAAAAAAGAAATCCTTTTCTACACATATACAGGGTGTCTCAAAAAGTCTTTGTGTAGTTTTTTTTCTAACTGGAAAGAAGCGTGTATGTATACATACTTTTATATATTTATACATATATGTATATGCACACACATACACACATCATTTGTGTGTGCATGTGGGTAGATACATTATACATGTACATGCATCTATTTGTTCATGTGTGTACATATATGTGTATAAATATATACATAAACACACATATGAGAAAGATATACTGAATTTCTGGGGAGATCTGAAGCAGGGGAGAATAAGGTGAAGCAGATACTCAAGCATTTGTTACATGTGATACACTATACTTCACCTAGTTTAAAGTTTAACAGTTGTTGGTATGCACTTAGGAAAATAAAGTAAAATCTAGGGCTAAAAAAAAATTAAAAAGTCAAACATCTAAAATTTCCTTCTTCAACTATGACCTTAGTTAAATCAACAATTCCTTTAGATTCTATGAACATTAAGTAAGTAGCTCTCATGCCCCAGGCACTATACTAAGAGCTGGGGAAACAAAGACAAAAAGGAAAGAGTTCCAACTCTCAGAGCTTACATTCTACCAAATGTGGAGAGGAAGGAGGGAGGGAGGAAGAGAAGGAGGGACCGACACCTTGACTGACTTCACCTGCCCCATCTATCTTTACCATCAGGAAGGACCTGGGACTCCATCACTATCTGCTTTCCTCATATTCAGTCATGCCAGCCCCCAGCTCAGTCATTCCCCTATACTACCGTTATATATGCCAGAACCTGAGAGTTGGAAGGGATCTCATTGGCTCCAAACACCAAAGAAATCTCCACCATAACATGCCCTACAAGCCATGGTGTGATGGTGTTTAACAAAATACTCTCTGAAAAATAAAACATACTCACTAACACTTAAATTTAATCTGCATTATTATTCTCTCCATCCCTTTCTTAAGTCTAGACAATCAACAAAACAAATCAAGCCCTGATTTATGGTGTTTTTGCGGATTTACAAGGTGTAGATGCTTACACTGAAAATTTAACAATATGCCCTCACTAGCCAGTTTGAGCACATCCCACCTACAAGTAATCCAACACCTCCAAAGAGGTAAGTCATTCCACTTCCTTTTTTTTAAGAGATCAAATTGAAGCTTTTCCTCATAACAAGATGACATTTACCGCTTTGCAGTTTCCATGTTTTGCATCCGGTTCTGCCCTTCTACGGCTAAATAGAGTAGCGTGACCCCTCCTCCCCATGATAGCACTTCAAATACTCGAGGACAGCTTTTATGTCCTCCCGGAATATTCTCTTCTCCAGGAGCATGTACATTCTTTAGGCCAAGCTGGAGTCTCTTACACTGATTTATAATTTCTAATTTAGAACCTAAAAATGATCCCATATTTGGGGGTTACCACTACCCAAACAAGTGAGATGCCTAACATGAGTCCCTTTGTGTGACTTAGAAGAACTTTTAGCATCTAGATTCAGGAGGGGCCGGGGGAAGAATACTGAAGTGGGAGGCCCAGCACTTGAGTTCAAATCCCAGTTTAGCTGTTTTTGGATGAGTCATTTAGCCTGTGGGGGTCTCCATTTCCTTCCTTATCTGTTAAATGAAAAGGTCATTGATCTCAATGACCTCCAGGGCTTTAGATCTATGATCCTCTAAGTAAAGCAGGCTTTTATTTATTCAAATACTCACTGCCTAAAAGTCTGGGTAATGATGGGGTTACTGTGGAAGGAAAGAACAACAATGGTCAGATGACATCTTAGACTAGGAATAGCAAGCTCCCAAGGGATGGGGATGTACAACCACGCTCCGAGAATTCACAGAGCATCCAGCTATCTGAATTCCTATGTGCCAGTTACCTAGCAACAGGGAAAGGAAAGGGCTAGCATGCCGGGGAATGGTTGACCTTATGCATAGAAGAGCAGACCCTCATTGTCACCTATTACCAGAAGACAAAAAAAATTGTACGTAGCATCCGAGGCACATTCAGAAGGGGACAACTAACTAGCACGCTGAAAAGAGTCGAGACCAAGCTGCTGGAGGAAGATTGCCCCAAGAAACTAGCAGCCCTTAGCATGAAGAAAAGAAGAGCTGGGAAAGAGGGAACAGCGTGACAGCAGTCTTCAAGTTTTTGAAAGGCTGTCATATGGAAGACTTGTTCTACATCGACTCAGGGAACAGAACCAGAAGCACTGACGTGCATAGATACAGGCAGATGTAGGCTGGATTTAAGGCAAAACTTAACAATTGCTGTTGTTCAATCGTTTTAGTCATGTCTGATTCGTTGTGACCTCATTTGGGGTTTTCTTGGCAAAGATACTGGAGTGGTTCACCATTTTCCTCTCCAGGTTATTTTGATGAAGAAACTGAGGCAAACAGGGTTAAGTGACTAGCCTGGGGTCACACAGCTAGTAATTGTCTGAGGTCAGATTCGAACTCAAGAAGATAGGACTTCCTGACTCAGGGCCCAACACTAGAGCAATCCAAAAGTGGAATGGACTGTCCCCAAAGGGATCAGATACCACCTAACTGTTGGTCTTATAACTGAAGTTGTTGAAAACCACAAGCTGATAGATCCACAGTCAGAAGGGGCTACCAAGACCATCTAGTCCAACCTTCTTATTTTGCATATAAAGAAACTGAGGCCCAAAGAGGATAACTGACTTATTCAAGGTTGCAGAAGTTGTTAGCTTCGGAGGTGGAATCTGAACCCAGGGCCTCTGACATCAGAGGCAGGGCTCTCACCACTGTACCACAAGACACTGTAGAAAGTCATATTGTTCATGTATGGGTCGGACTATATGGCCCTTTCAGCTCAGACATTCAGGGAGATATGAGCTAAGGGTAAGGATCCAGATCTAAGCTCTAGAAGAACCTGGACTCACCTTCCACTTCTGACAGCATTCGGGTGAAAGTTAGCAGGGCCCAGTAGCTCATCAACCACACAAAGTACCCCACCCACCCCCAGGCCCTAGTTTTGCTTGAAATTGGGAAGGGTAATAATTTTCGCAAACGAAATAGAGTTCTTCCAGGAATGACTAGATCAAACATTTTGTTTTGATGAACAATTGAGAAAGAACAAACAAATGAATAAAAGAGCATTTATCAAGGTCTGTGTGCACTGTGCTAAGTGAAAGTGATACAGACAGAAAAGCAAAACTGCTCTTCTCTGCTCCCAAGAGCTGAAAACTAGAAACATAAAATCCAAACCCCAAACTAATCCCAGGAGTAAATCTAACAGCACAAGATCTTACTGTATGAGATTAATGAACAGAGCTTAAATTTCACACAGTAAGATTTACAAACCTCAGAGATCATCTAATCTAACCTCCTTGGTTTTATAGACGAAGAAAGTGAAACCCAAAGGAGTCCAGTGACTGGCTCAAAGTCATGCAGCTAGAAAGAGGGTCATAGCTAGAATTTAAGCCTGGTCCTTCAAGTCCAAATTCAGGGCTCTTTCTACCACACTGCCCCGACCCAGATTTGTGCTCCTTGGCTTTTAGTCAAGGCCTCTATCCACCTCTCTTGATCACATACTGTGATCACATGCAGTATGAGGAAAAAACCCTGGCGTCACACAGGTAAGCCAGGGCCCAGGAGGCAGAGATGAGCTGGCCACATCTGCATGTCAGCATAGAAAGGTGAGCTAGAATAGACACTCCACAGAGGTGCAGGGATCTTTTCATCTTATCAGCATTGGCCTCAGGCAGAATAGGCCAAGATCATTCCCATTCTTTAACAAGCATCTTCGTTAATTTGGCTTTAGCAAAAAATAGAATCCTTTCCTCTCATGTTTGTATATGCTCTTCCACTAGTGCCTGGACTTGCTCCAGCAAGTTTTCTGACACTGGTTTTTTCTGATGCACCTGATGCTTTTCACTCCTCAGCCTGCTCTGCTCATCCTGCCTTACCATTCATTGATACTACAAGTTTCTTCCCCTAAACTCCATACACAGAGTAATCTTGAGAGCCAATCCTCCAGTTTCCCTTTGCAATTTTAAGTTGTAAAGAAACTTACCCAGCTACTTCACCTCCCACCCAACTGACTCCTGAAATTACTTTGTATTTTGCATTTACTTCTCTGCACATGTTCCCCATTCCCATAAAATGTTAAATCTTTGAGAGTAGAAACTATTTTTCTTTGTTCCCCAGCACCATGTTTGACACATGGTTGGTGCTTAAATGCTTCTTGAATACCTGACCAGAAATCGGGAGACATACTCAAGCATGAACTCCTAGGGTGAGGAGGTGGTGAAGATTTGAAAGTGATGGGTAACACATTTCATTATAGGATGGCAAAATTTTGAATATGTACTGGATCTCAACTTTTTATCTGCTTTCATTAAGTCTAGCAGATCCCATTAGCCTGATTTTACATTCGTGGCTATAATATGCTGTAGGAAGGGGTGAAGAAGAAAAAAACCAATCTGTTCTTTTATTAAACAATTTATTCTTAAAGTGACAAGCTCACATAAAATAGCTACAGTAGGCTGAAATATTGACAGTAGAAAAGTTCGGTGCCAGCCAACCTCAAATAACTTCATTGCAAAAGTATTCCAAATTAGTATTTTATCAGCATGTCCAAATAAGTTCCTTAAAAGTGACCAAGGTTCACTATTACTTGAAAGATATGTACATCATGCTACTTTATGAACACAAAGGACTAGTGTACATTCAATTGATATTTTACAGAATTGATTTATATACACCAGAGAACAAGTATTACAGTATGACCAAGACAATTCTCACATCTATAAAACAAAGAGAAATATTTCTGCTTAAAGAAACAAGGCAAGAGAGGTCCCTAATTGCATGTGTTTAAGGTGCTGGATTTTTATAGAGACTCTTCTTTTCAAAGACCACATTCAAAGTACAGCTGAAAGATAAGTCACCTTCAATATGAAGGATGCTAGCTATATACAGACACCAATATCAAAGATATATCAGTACTGCAAAGCAAACAGTCTGCAGTGCAGACTTCTAAAGCATACAAACATTCAGGACTTAGCAAACGGCCATTTGAATATTTGGGTTAAGCAACTAAAGTACTGATTAAGGCACTTACAAGGTATTGGGGTTCTACTTGTGTAAAAGAGTCTAAGTGGGTGGTACTAGGAAATAGCAAGGTTTAGTGTTAGCCATTTACAATGAAGAACACCAACATGGCTGCCATTACAAATGAGGTCACCTCTCCTACTTAAAACAGCAGGATTACAAATCTTGATTTATTTAAACTTTCCAACAAGTCGTTGTTTTGGATCAGGGCATTCTTTCTGTTCTGAGAAATGGCTTCATTGACAGCTATGCTCTAGAGTTTTCATTCACTTTTTCACCCTCATTGGTGTCCCATAATGTTAGATGTACCTCCACCAGAGCATGCCCCCTTTCTCACAAGTGTATTTACAGGGCATCTTCCCCTTCTTTGCATTAATCCTCCAGAAGAGGATTGTATAACCTACCCAAATATCATACAGTAATTTCACATTTCTTCCATCAACATACAAATATATCTTTCTCCCATCTCATCACAGTACGTGAACTCCATCTTGTGAACCCTCTTCAGACATACCTCATACCATTAACACAGCTTCCTGTCTCCATCATGTATACCTCCTCATAGCTTTCTTGCCCAAGATAAAAGCTAGTGAACATTAAGAAAGTGCATTGATAAAAATATTATATATATATACACACACATTTATAATACAGAACTGAGGCTTAATGGACTATTGTCTTCCAAATAATCCCTTCCAACTTGGGCACCAAATTGAGGGTCATTTGCTTTCTAGTGAGCGTATCAAACACCCAAACCTATCAAAGGACCACAGCCAAAGCTTCCTATGATTAGCATAGCTAGCCAAATGTGGTAGCTTGGCAACTCAGTTCATCTATATGAGGCCAAGTTTTCCATTCTCCCCCAGCTCTGCCATTCAGGAAAGAGCTCACTAGCTAGCCTCGGACTTCCAAAGAGTGGTGAATCAAGTTCGGCTTTATTTGGTGTCTGGCGGAATGTACAGTCCTGTGAGGCTGTCTGCGTCTGCACCCCATCTGGCTTCCACTGCACATGGACAATTTTGTAATTCTGACCATCGTTATTATCCCAGAATACCTGTCCGTTGCTGTTATAGGAAATGCAGAACTCAATTTTCTCCTGAGTTGGAATGACAAGAGGCAAGTCAATGGAAAAGGAAAACGTGTCAGTATCAGAGCCTCCATAGACATTTTTCATATAGGTACAGTCCACATCAGTATAGGTCTTCCATGTGTCAAAGGTGATTCGGACCTGGACTTTCTTCTCAAAACTCACATTTTTTACTTTCACTGTTCCCGTCAAAATTCTCTCTTGCAGAGAACAGTTCTCCAGGCAGACCAAGTTCTTCTGAAGATGGTTCCGGAAACTCAAGTAGTCAGTTGATGGTTGAGGGAAATCCAAAATCAAGTTTTTCTCTTCATGAAGCTTGAGGCCGGTTGTGATGTCTCCCAGGTCCAACAAGTCAAACTGAAGATCCCACACAGGCTCCTCTTGGAACTCTGAGAAGACATGGATTGCAGTGAGAGACAGGCCCTTGGAGTCTGCAAACACGACTCTTTTCTTGGTACGGCTGGGGGAGTGCTTCCAGTCATTTTGTGTTTTTGCTTCCTGCTTGATGTTGAGACATGGTTTAAGAGGTTTTAACCTGTTTATAAAATTTCTTCGCTGGAATTCATCGTAAGGGCCCAGGAAACTCTTCAGAGGTGGTGAATGAGCGAGGCAGAGTCTCATAGCCACATCCACTGGCATGACTGAACTCGTCAGAGGCCTGGGATCTAAAACCTGAATCATTCTAAGATGAAAGAAAGAAAAAGGAGTTACTTCTTTTGTTTGCTACCCTCCTAAGAATCTTCCCTTCCCAATCCCAAATACATCCTTGTTATCTGTATAACTGAAAGGCATGGCTTAGCGGTCAGAGGTGTAGCCTTGGGCTCAGGAAGAGCTAAAGTCAATCAACAAATATCTATTAAGGGTCTGTCAAGCAGTCTACTAGGAGGTGGGGCTACAAAGGTAAAAATGTAAAAGTTCCTGCCCCCAGGTACTTCAGTCCTGGGGTGGGGAAGCTGGGGCCTCAAGGCCACCATATGGCCCTCTAGGGGCTCAAGTGCAGCCCTCAAGGGTCACATGTGGCCTCAAGACCCTAGGTTCCCCACCTGTCACAGTCTACAAAGGGAAATAACACATACACATAAGTACATATAAAATAAATGATATTTTGACATGTTATTTTTTGTACTCAATGACATATCACTTAACTGCTTAGTGCTTTAGACAACTGAGATTCTAAATTACAGAAAAGTTTCTGATTGCCATTGGTGGCAAGTTTCCTACACCAATGAAATCATAGGTCCAGATTTGGTGGGGAAGGGGAAGATGAGAAGATGATACAGGCTATCCAATTACTGTTAGGGACCATAGCAGGAATCATATGACCTGGGTCCCAGACCCAGAAAGGTACCTGAGTGACTTTAAGTTAAGGCATTTCCTTTCTCTAGACCTCAGTTTCCTCTGTAAAACCAGAGGGCTAGTCTAAATGATCCCTAAGGCCCCTTCTTCCTCTTACAATCTACAAGGGTCTCTTTTAGGGAGCCACTCATTATGAATTATCCACACCCTTTTTGTTTTGGTCTCTGTCCCCCAGCAGTACACACGACCCAAAGTAAGAGGCTTTGATTTTATTGCTCCCTTGATTTACCCTCTAGACATTCTACTGTTTGATTAGATCTCAAGTAAGGTGCAGGGCAAGGACAGAAAACCATACTGAGGGTTCTGAAGTTTATGAGAGAGCTTATAATTGTTACATAAATGAGGTTTGAAGAGTATCTGTATGCTTTATCGTACATTCTTTCTCTATTTCCCACAAATAATTGAGGATCTGCCTATCATCAAGCTGAAATACACGTGCTACCAAATCTCATGAAGGGTTTTGAAGACTCCCACACTAGCTGTACTGGAAATCACTGACCTCCTGCAACCTCCCTCCTCTCCCTCCCTCCCTCTTCTTTTCTCAGCTCTTTAGTCATTTTCACATATTACTAGTAGCCTAAATTTGGTGTCTAGCCCAAGCAGCACCTAGCTGAATATTGCACACAGTAGGTGCTAAATGCTTGTTGGATGAATCACAAGAAATCATTAATTTTTTTTTTCTCCAACCCTAGTCTTGTAAATGACAGCTTTTATATCATGTACTGAATTTATCAATCCAGTTTTGTTAAGTGACTATTGCTTGGATCAGTAGCTGAAGTTTTAGAGGAAGCTTAGGAGGCCTAGACTTGTGATTTCATGAATGCAGGAAACCTTTGGGGAAAAAACTATCGACGATACATAGCCAATGAACCCACATCATCCTGACTCCAAGGCTGTTTCTTCATCTGAAGTTAATAAAACAAGTGCAATGAATATTATTTACTGCTGCCAATTAACCAATTTTTAGTTGCCTCTCTGGTCTCCATCTCCTCAATGGGGGGGGGGGGCCCTAGATGAGCCTTAAGACTTAACATTCTAATTCTAATTCTAGGGTATAAGTGTTGCTATTTGTAAAGGTGACGGATAAGTAGATACAGAGGGCCAAAAATAAGCTAAGATCTCATTTGTGGCCTCCTGTCCCAAGAAATGAGACTCCTCATAGCGAAAGAGTCTGAATTTTTAAAGACTCCTTTTGCCAAGTCATCTTTGGCATGGTTACTCAGCTTTTTTTCCTCTTAGTCCATCTATATGGCAGCTTTAGTGCTCTGGCTTGTCACTCCCCCTCCATCCCCCATTCTAGATTATTTCCAAGAGTTAAAAAACAATAGTTTACTCAGATTTGGAGGGCCCCAGTTCTACCTGCTGGAGCAAACTGGGTTAAGCTTTAACCGAGAGAGAAAAGCTATTTCAAATACAGTTAACTGACTTTTTAAGGCATCATCTCCCAAAACGGAGCTAAGCTCTTTTTTTCCCCCGAAGTTATAAAGTTAAGCAAAGTTGTCGTAGGCTACATTTTTGTTTTGCAGGTTGTGGGAAGGGAGAAGTTGTAAGAAAGTGAGTAATCTGAAATCAAAGTGCACGCCTACTAACATAAGTCTACAGCTTGGATGCAGATGACCTGTAGTCAAGATGAGCCGGAAAGCAAAAGAAGCCTTCAGAAGGCGGCTGGGGGGGGTGGGAACGATGACAAGAGACAGCATCCTAAAACCCTGCTGATCTCCAGGGAGCCAGATGTAAAAAGTAATATATATATTAATATATACGTGTGTGTGTATATATATATATGTTAAAATATATACACACGTATATACTTACATATATACCTGCGTTTGTATATGTATACATATACTTATACATGTGTACACAAACACACACATATATATTCAGCTCTCTTTGTGGTTCCACACCCCTAAACCACAAGTCTCCCATCTCTTCTCCCCAGTTCGCTCTGCATCCCACCCCACCCCACCCCACCCCACTCCCGCAGCTCCGCTTCGGCCCTTGCAAAGCGAGCAGGCGGCTTACCTGGTGCAACTCATCGGGTACTAAGTCAGCCACAGGAGCTTCAAGAGCCAGCAGTACTTTCTCCCCCGCCCAGGGTTTCTGGGTCAGCCAACCTCCTCCGCACTCGCTCAGAGCAGACTGGCGCGGTACGCTGCTGGAAGTAGCTGCTTATCTGTCTTCGAGGCACCGGGGTTTCACGTGAAAGCCAAGCGTCGGCCAATCCCCGGCTGGCTCCGCCTCCGACCAAGCAATCATGGGCCAACTCCGAGACCTAGCCCTAGCCGGGAGAACGTGATCGGCCTGGCCGGGGAGGGCTGGACTGCTGGGAGGAGGCGGACCCAGGATGAGAGGGAGGGGCGGGTGGCCCGGGCCGGCTGAGGACTGGCCAGCTCCATCGCGATTCGACCAGCTTGATTTCAGCCCACAGCCGCGTTACTGGGGTGCGAGCCCAGCTGGAGCGCAGCCCGTAATGGAAATCCTGCGCATTCTGTGAGTGTGTGTATGGAAACCCTGCGCGCATTTCTGTGTGTGAGTCTGGGAGCGTGAGTGACAGCGTGAGGCTAAACTAAGAAGCTACAGACCACGAATAGCTGCCTGCCGGGGTTAAGTCCAGAGAACATTTCATAAAGTGCCCTTTCTCCAGTGCCCTCGTTACTATCTGGGGTGTAGTGGAAAGAACTCGGGATGGAGGAATTCCTCCGAATTTACATCTGTCTGCCTGGCCTGCCTATACGAGCTAGTTCGTCACCTCCTGGCCTCAGTTTCCCCACTTATAAAATGAAGGGGGATTTTTAACCTCTTTCTCAGAATAATGTTTTTAAATGCATAACAAAATATGTCGGATTTCAAAGAAAATCAGATCTACTAAAATACAAAAATCAACCTATTTTAAAAACAACAAGACCTCCGACTCTAAGAGCCTAGACTAGATGAATATCTAAAGTCCTAGTAACAGGTGTCAAGCTAGTTCTCACAAACTCAGTCCTGGAAAGGACCCTGGGGCTTAACTCGTAGATTTAAAGCTCCAAAGGACTCGTCCTCCTCGTTTTAAATCTAAGGAAATGAGGCCCAGTGCTCTGTCCAGGGTCACACAGTTGTAATAGAACCTGTGGACGAATTCAAATGCAGGTTTTCCAGTTCCAAGACTCTATGTAAGACTGAGCTGTCACAAAACCTTCATTTTTACAGACGAGATTGTGACCCAGGGAAAGGAACATGACTTTACTTGCCACATTAATGATTTAGGGGCAGAGCCACTCCCCCAAAGTAGGTGCTCTCTGCTAGGCCCGGACTAGTGTGCTTTCTCCTACCCCTTGCTCCTTTTTAAAAGATGGGAGACTGCCTTCTAGATGAAATAACTTTTGCATCTTTAAGGCATCTCAGTCTGGGGGACATATGCCCATATTTCCATATTCTCTATTCTCATGTACCCATCCACTAGGGGCTTGTCTCCTTGACTCTCTCCTCCCTTGGGTCTCTCCATTTCCCCTTCCCCTCCTCCACCCCACTCCTACCCTCTACCACTACATCACTTATCCATTGAAGCTCAGCAGCTTGCAGTAGTAAAAGGAGAAGATTTGGGGGTGGGGAGGGAAAAAAAGCTGTTTTCTGGTTACATTCTGGATCCAGGTATAAATGACCTTTTTTAATAACTCAGTGTCTTGTGATATCGTCACATCTTCCACCCTCCACTGGCTTGAATAATTGACAGTTGACTGTATGTTTTCTGATGCAACAGCAAGCTTTACTCAATTGGGAAATCCTGGCAGGAATTCCCTAGTGATTCTATCAACTTTATGCCAGCCTAGTAACTCTATTATGGAATCATGAGGGTCCCTATGAAACAGGGAAATAACTATTTTAAACACCGATGGAGCTTGTGGTTAACTCTTCTGGTGCTCTTTTGCATTTCATTTTGTCCTCACTATAGTCCCGTGAAATACAGTTGAACAATTTTTTAATCCCATTTGACAGAAGTAGAGACTGAGGTTCCAGGGAGATAAATGACTTTGCCCAGGAACACCTATGGAATTAGTGGCAGCAGCAGGACAGAAACATGGCCAAAACACCATTAATGTGTCTGCCTTTATTTAAAACACAAAGCATTCCGTAATTAATAGATTGCTAGTTTCTCTAGAACAGTGTTGTCAAATATAAATAGAAACAGGACTTCTAATTGGCACATAAGGAGCCCTGCAGCTCTGTATTGACTTAATTTTAAAATGTAACATTATCTATATTTTATTTTACTTTTATTTATTTTGTTAAATATTTCCCAGTTACATTTTAATCAGCCACACTCAGGAGTATCTTAACTGCTTTGGCCCTCTGGCTGCATGTTTAACACCTCTATTCTGGAAAACAATTTTCCCTCAAGGCAAAACCAAAGCTACAGGATAAAATTCATTCCTTCACTCATTTATTCATCAAATTTAATAAGCATCTATTAATACCACTACTAGGTCTGTATCCCACAAAGATCAAAGAAAAAGAAAAAGGACCTATATGTACAAAAATAATTATAGCAGCTCTTTTTGTGGGGGCAGAGAATTGGACATTGAAGGGATGCCCATCAATTGGGGAATGACTGAACAAGTTGTAGTATATGATTGTGATGGAATCCTATTGTGCTATAAGAAAGGATGAGGGGGATGATTTCAGAAAAACCTAGGAAGACTTATATGAACTGATGCACAGTAAGTGAGCAGAACCAGGAGAACATTGTACACAGTAACAGCAATTTTGTACAGTGATCAACTGTGAATGACTTGGCTATTCTGAACACTGCAGTGATGGGAGACAATTCCAAAGAACTTATGATGAAAAATGCTCTCCATCTCCACAGAGAGAACTGATGGAGTCAGTGTAGATTGAAGCATAATTTTTTTAAATTTTCTTTATTTTTCCTGCTTTATTTTTGCAACATGGCTAATATGGAAATATGTTTTGCATATAATTGATATCACATTTCTTGCTTTCTCAGTGGGTGAGGGAAGGCCTGGAGGGAGGAAAAGAATCCGAAACTCAAAAAAAAAATTTTTAATTAATTAAAAAAAAATGCATTTATTTTTTAATGCATTATCTCCACAGCCAGAAACACTGCTTTTAACCAATTCACCTCCACTGAATAGCTGGGCATTATAGTGTATACAGGAAGAGCCTAGCTTCTTCCTAACCTTGATAAGCTTCCAAACTTTTCTATTCCCTGCCCCCTGGCAAGCGTTTAAATATTTTCAACAGTTAAGATAGACATATGTGAAGTGAAGAGAGAAGAGTTTATTAAGCTCGTTAAGTCCCACCCAGCTGTATTCCTTTTGGACTGCTTTGACTTCTTCAACAGGAACCTCATCTTGGGAAGTCTCATCATCCTACAAGATCCAATCAGGCTTGGTATTCACACCCCATCCAACTGCCCCTTTGATTGAGGGGTGAAGCCGTGAACTCCTGGACCTCCATTCAGAGAGGGAACAGAGGGCAGATAATGTCCTCTTTTCCTACCAACACTTCCCTATCCCTTGCTTCCCACCCACCCCACCTTTTCAACTTTCCTTTGTTCTTGCGTATTTGTATTTGTTTGTTTTGTTTTGATGAGGCAATCAGGGTTAAGCCACTTGCCTAGGGTCCCACAGCTAGTGGGTGTTATGTGTCTAAGGACGGATTTGAACTCAGGTCCTCCTGATTCCAGGGCTAGTGCTCTAGCCACTGCCCCACCTAGCTGCCCCTCAGCTTTCCTTTGTGTACTGGCTTCCTCTATTAGATTATTAACTCCTTGAGGACAGGGATTATCTTTCTTTTTCTATTGAGTCCCTAGTACTTAGCACAATGGCTGGGCTGGCCAAATCTCATTTATCTGTGTTACCAGGACTGAAGAAGAACATGGATAATTAAATAACTCAATCTCCAAACCTATCTAGTCTTTTCCACTCAGCAATAAAATTGTTGCCTTTTGACTCTTCTCATGAACATATCTACCTTCTGATGCCTAGTCAAAGGTCAGAAGATGGGATGAGTGCCCCCAGGGAGCACAAACTATCCCCAAAGTGGATATTTGGTTTTAAGGTAATCAAGAATTACTTGTACTTCTGAGACACTATCACAGGCAGCTAGGTGGCGCAGTGGTAATAGTAGGTGCTTAATAAATGTTTATTATTATTCTTGACTATAAGTTTAGCTCACAAGTGCTATGGGAATTCAGAGGCTAGAGAAGATCACTGTACCTAGGCTATGGATTTATGGATCTTGAGGCAGGAAGGAATTTCAAAAGAACATCTGGTTCAAAGCAGATGAAGTTGGAAAAGGTTAAATAATTTTCACCAGGCCACAGAACTAATATGGTAGGAAAGCCTAGTAGTTGGAGAAGATATGGGACTTGAGCTAGGTCCAAAAATTTCAATCAATGAGAAGAAAGTATCATCCTGAGCATCAAAAAACACTCGTTAAGTGTTTTTTGAGCATACCTCTTGACTTGTCCAAGGTCACACAGGCTGTTAGTAGAAGCACATGTTATTCTTTTATGTGTATGTAAGGTTTTTTTGAGCCTTTTTTAAACATCACAATCATTTCTGGACCTACCCACCCCATCATACCTGAGCATACCTCACTGCTTCCAGTGGGTTCATTCTACCAGATCAGGATAAAGTGTAGCCTTGAAGGCTGAAACAACTTGTGGGTGGGATTACCTGAACCATCCAGGGGCAAAGAACTCTGCTGGGCTTTGACAGTAGAAATAAGGGATGTTAGAGAGATGGGAAAAATTCATAAAAATATAAATAACATTCATTGATGCATTCAGTGAACATCTATTAAGTGTCTACTATTTATAAGATCTTGGACTAAGAGAGATAGGAAGAAAGATAAATGACAGTCCCTGCTACCCTCCAAGAGCTTGCAACCTAGTTGGAGAAAATAAGATACATACAGAGATAAATGATACACATTGGAATATCATAAATGCATAAGACAAAATAAAAGTCTATTAGTCTCGAGGAGGGAGAAATGACTTTCAGATGGGGAGAAGGTGGGAGGGGAAGGGACAAAAATCAAGGAAAGTTTGATAAAGGAGTAACATTTGATCTTGGGCCTTGGTGACTGAGTAATATTTCCACAAGCAGAGTTGGGAGGGAGGACAGTCCAGATACAGTGAGCGATGTTAGCAAAGTGCTAGGGGCAAGAGAGCACAGGATGTGTTTGCAGGATAGTGAGTAATACAGTTTGGCCAGTGTGGGGGAGAGGGAGGAATTTGCAATAAAATAAGCTATAAGCACAAGGTAGCAAAGGCATGGTGCCAATGAGGAGTAAATGCTACTGGGGCTCAGACAACTGTGGGCTGAGGTGGTTGGAGAAGGCAGGAAGGAGCATGGCAAGGAGTAGAGCCAGAGCCAAGAGTTCATCTTGGGGGGTGAGTGGGAGGCAATGGGGCACAGAAGATGGAGGCTAGAAGCCAAATCCCACCTTGGACACATACTGGCTGTGTGACCACCAACAAATCACTTAATTTCTTAGTGCTTCCAGCAGTTCTGCACCAATGGAGGGAGTTTCCATACTAAGAGTTCCTTATACTGATGCTATCATGTGGAAGAAGGAGGAGAAGGAGGAGGAGAAAAAGGGGAGGAGAGAAAAAGGAAGAAGAGGAGGAGGTCTAAACAAAAAGATCATTACCAGTAAAGGGGATCCAAAAATGCTTCCTGGAAGAGGTGGCATTTGTGCTGGACGTTAAAGGATGAGAAGGAATCCAACAAGAGGAGGAGTTGCATTCCAGACATCATGAATGGGGTGAGCCATGAGAGTGGGAGAACAGAGAGTCATCTATCTTGCCTCTAACATAGTACAAAACACATATCACTCTGGAAGAAGGGGATACTATCACCTGGCTCACCCTTGAAGAATGGAAAAAATAGTCAGGGGACTGTAACAAGGGCAACAGCACTGCATACCTTCAGGTAGAGAGGCAGTCAGGCCTTCAAGTGATCTCGGACATAGGGTAAATGCAAATGAGTACTTCCTGTCCACTGGAATCTCCTGGACCCCAAGAGGTGATATCCTTTGTGTCCACCTGCTTCCCCAGGAGTAGCTCACTTTGAAAAGACAGCAGCTGGGGCAGCTAGGTGGCGCAGTGGATATAGCACCGGCCCTGGATTCAGGAGGACCTGAGCTCAAATCCGGCCTCAGACACATAACACTTACTAGCTGTGTGACCCTGGGCAAGTCACTTAACCCCATTGCCTAACCCCCCCCAAAAAAAAAAAAGACAGCAGCTCTCTCTATCCTGTATCAGGTCAATAAATGGTTACCTCAGTATGACTTTGGCAGGGAGCTGCCAGCAACCACCACTGGTCTTTTTCCTTAATTCTCTATTTTAACCAGGAGATGGCAAACATCACTGTGTGAACACAAACACACGTCAGCTCTGGCCAAAGGTACCACATTAGCCTGAGAGATGATGCTGTTTATTTTCAGTATGGAGTAGAAAGTAGTGAAAAGTTCTGGGCAGAAGATGGAGAAAAAGACAACTTTCCAGATCGTCCTGAATCATTTCTTTCAGTGTGTCATCCTTGTTTGTCCACCAAGGAAAATTATCTTCAGCCTAAGAAGTCCAGAACAAAAATGGCCAACAGGAAATTTAGTTATAATAAGTGAGAAAATAATAAGAGCATACCTCACTGCTTCCAGTGGGTTCATTCTACCAGATCAGGATAAACTGTAGCCTTGGAGGCTGAAACAACTTGTGGGTGGGATTACCTGAACCATTCTCTCTAGAATCAAAGAATCAGAGTTCAAATTCTGCCTCTATTACTACCCATGTGACCTTAGGCAAGTCACTTAACCTTCGTGGCCTCAGTTTCCTCATCTGTAGAATGAGGGAATTGACTAGATGGCATCTGAGGCTTCTTCTGGCTCCAGAGTAGCAATTCTTCACCTATTCGGTGTCATAGATCTCTTTGGCAGTATGGTGAAGCCTACAGACCTCTACTCAGGATAATATTAAATGCATAAAATGAAATATAAAGAATGACAAAGGAAACCAATTATATTGAGTTACAGTCATCAAAGTACTTTTTGAAAGTAAGTACATGGACCCCAAGAAGGCAAATGTTGCTGGGTTATATAGGATGTGGAGGGGAGTAAGGTATTAGACTGGAAAGATAGAAAGGGTCAGGCTGTGAAGGCCTGAGATGCCAGAGAGAATATTTTGTATTTCATTCTGGCAATAATAGTGAGCCACTGGAGTTTAGGGGTGGTGACATGGTCAGACCTGTATTTTAGGAAAATCATTTTGGCAGCTGAGTGAGGATGGTTTGAAGTGGGGAGAGACTGGAGGTAGGGAGACCAATCAGCAGACTATGGCAATAGTCAGGCATGAGATGACGAGGGTCTACACCAGGGTGGTGACTGCGTGAATAGGGAGAAGAGCACCCATGCAAGGGATGTTGTGAAGGTAGAAATGCAAGACACGATAGCGTACATGGAGTAAGTGTGAAAGAGAAGGAAGTGACATCGAGGTCCTAGTGGGAAGATCAGGAGAATATGAATGCCCTTGATTGTAATAGGAAAGTTTAGAAAAAGAGCCAAGATGATGAGTTCAACTTTGAATTAAGTTTGAGATGCTGGTGGAGCATTGGTTTAAGATGTCTAAAAGACAGCTGCTGATGGGAGACTAGAGCTCAGGAGAGAACTTAGGGCTCGATATGTAGACCTGGTGGTCATTTGCATAGATGCTAACTAAACTCTTGGGAGCTGATGAAATCATCAAGTAAGATATATCACCAACTAAGTAGAGAGGGAGACAAGAAGAGGGTCCAATACAAAACCCTGGACATGCAGGATGTCCAAGGGTATAAGCTGGAAAACAAACTAGCAAAGAAGACCACGAAGGAGCGATCAGACAGGTAGGAGGAGAACGAGGAGAGAACAAGGTCACAAAAGTGCAAAGGGAAGAGTGTCCAGGAAAAAAGGATGTTTGAGAGTGTCCTGCAGAGAGGTCAAGAAGGATGAGAAGTGAGAAAAAGCCATTCAATTTGGCAATTAAGAGATCGTTGATTAAAAATAAACCAGTTATATAGTGAGAGAGGATAATCCATTTTTTAAATAATTGAGTGAGTGTTAACAAACCTTCCAGGTTTTATAGGATCCTAAATTTAAAGGTGTAAGAGAGCTTAAAGTCATTTAGTCCATTTTTACAGAGGAAGAAACTGGGTCCAGAGGAGAGAGAGAGAGAGAAACAATTCTTGTATCACAGAAGCAGAGTCAAGAAAAACCAATGCCCATTTTAGCCATGTCCATGACTGTTCCTATCATCTCTCTATCATGAGGTAGAAAGATTTAAATACGATGATCAATCTCTAAAGCTATTCAGGAGAATAATTCCTAAATCTGCTAGATTAAAACAAATATTAACTACTACTTTTTTCTATCCTACTAAATAGGTCAGAAGGCCCATTTTATGTCCCTTAGACTTCTCTGGGGTTCATGAGATGATAACCTTAGAGTTCCAAGAAACTTTAGAGGCCATCTGATTCAACCCACTCATTTTACAGATGAGGAACCTAAGGCCTAAAGAAGTCAAGTGACTTGCCCAGGGTCACACAGGCTGTTAGTGGAAGCACATGTTATTCTTTTATGTGTATGTGAGGTTTTTTTGAGCCTTTTTTAAACATCACAATCATTTCTGGACCTACCTACCCCATCAGACTGAACCTTCCCTCTGCATAGAAAAATAATTCATCACAAAAACAACTCATACAATGACCCTAGATGACAATGTCTGCAGTGTCCCACCCTCACAGGGACATGCTCTTTTACAAACTGTTAAGTTGAAGCTTAGGGCCAAGCTGGTAAAGATCACAGGGACAGACCTGGGTGAGAACCCCAACTCCTAATCTAGAAACAATAACTGTTTTCATCTACTAATAAATGAGGCTGGCTCTTCATAGGTCTTTCAGTCAGACTGGATAGTAATTTAGCACCTTGTTGAATTACTTAAGAGAAATATATTGGTACTAGATGATCTTCCAGGTTTGACAGTCTATGTATGAGTCTGAGCTTCTCATTCTAGAGTCCTCCACAGAAAATAGATTTAATTAGAAGTGACTGAGAAAGTGATAGTATACCTACTAAAATTGGGATAATACACATCCTGTTTACCCAAGAGAGGATGCAAATTCATGAATCAATTCATATTTTTGAAGCCTTCCCTGATCCAACCACAACAATTTCTTTTTCCCTCTGCACTTTCATTTAGTTTGTCTCTCTATAGTGGTACTTACCAGGTTCTCCCTTGTATTACATAATTCATTTAAGTGTCTTTTCTCCCCTGTTATATTGTAAGCATCTTGAGGGCAGGCACATATCTTACTCATTTTTGCATCCTCTACAATACCCCAAAGTTGCTTTAAACATAATAGGCACTCATGGTGCAATGAATGTCTGTTGAATGAACGGTTACTTGAATTTGGTGAACCAGATGACAGCCAGAATGCAAATTGCCAAGGAATTCTTTCCAAAATGGTCTTAAGAGGACCATTGACAACAGGCCAAAGAGAGGTAGGTGCCCTATTCAGTTGTCAGTCAATGGTAAAAGTTATTTCAAAAGTTACACAGGACAGTGCCAACCAAACTTTACAACATGTTCAACATAACTACCACAGTGATGGGACAAAATGTCCTAGCACACTGAAGGTTTATTTCTAGGTCATGAGCCCAGATTTTTTTATGGTGCTCTATTAAGAATATATTTTATATATATATATATATATATATATATATATATATATATATATATATATATACACACACACACACACACATAAGTCACACACACATACATTCACACACACACATATATGTGTGTGTATACATATGTGTGTATACACACACACAAACATACATATATGTCCTTTTGTGTGTGTATAAAAAAGAATTATTCTTAGATCTTTGTTGTTGATCATTATACCTGGTTTTCTAAGCTAACTTTTCCCTTCTTTATCTTCTAGCTTTACAGCTCTTCATCCTAAATCCCATCTACCCTTCTTCACCTCATGCAGTCACTCCACAAGTATTTATTAAATACCCACTTTATACAGAGTCAATGGTAGGACCTAAAGGAGACATAAAATCTAAATGACACAATACCTTTTCTCCTAGAGCTTACAGTCTAGGAGAGGGACAAGAACTAATGCACATCACTCTTATGCATATTATCATGTGATAAGTACAATTGAGAGGTGCACAAGGAATGCATCGAGTGAATTTCAAGCAGGAAGATAATTGATAGTTGGTCAATAAGCATCTATAAAGTACCTACTATGTGCCTGGCACTGTGCTAAGTGCTGGGGATACAATGAAAGGTGAAAGACAATCCCTGCCCTCCAGGAATTCATGACTTAATGGAGGACACAACATGAAAATAACTACATACAAACAAGCTATAGACAAGATAAATAGGAAATAATTGATGGAGGGAAGGCACTAGCATTAAGAGAGACTGAAGAAGGCTTGCTGTAGAAGCTTAGCTGAGACTTGAAGGAAGCCAGGAGGCAGAGATGAGGAGGGAGAGCATTCCATGCAGGATCATCGGAGAAAATGTCCAGAGTCAAGAGATATGAGCAGCAAAGAGGTCCATGTTATTGGATCACAGAATATGGCAGGGTGCAGGGTGGGAGTGCTGTAAAGCACGAGAAGACTGGAAAGGGGGAGGGCAGGCTGAACTGTGAAGGGCTTTGACGATATTAGGTCAGGCTTCAGGAAGGAGGTGGGAAACAAATAAATAAATAAAGAGGGAGAAAGAGAACATTCCCAAATTCTGATCTCCTTCCTTGATTGCTTCTGTGAAAAATAAAGAACCATAGACATTTTCAGCTGGAAAAGATACTTAGAAGTCATTGAGTCCAAATCTGTCATTTTATAGGTAGGGAGACTGAGACCTGAAGAAGTCAAAGGACTTGCCCATGGTCATCCTGACAGTGAGCGATAATTCCTCATAAATTAACACCAAGGCCTTGCTAAAACTCAGGACTTTCCCCTCCCAGTCCAGTGTCAAATCTCATATCCAATTTCCAAATAAGAAAAGATATTCACAAATAGAACCAAACTTAATTTTTTAATTAAAAAAAAAGTCATCCTCATCATCCCCCCACCCTCACCCTGCCATATCTCCCTTTAACCAATTGTTCTTAAGACACACTTCTCTTCTTTTCCTCTGCTAACAATGGACATAGCGCTCCTCTTTGCATTGTTTTGTTTTATCCTTGAGGGGTAGGGTTACATCATGGTTAGTGCACTGGATTTGAAGTCAGGAAGAACTCAGTTCAAACCCAGCCTCAGACACTCAATTTCTTATATTTCCCTGGGCAATTCACTTACCCTCCCTTAGCCTTGGTATCTTCATCCATAAAATGGGCATAATAATAACACCTCAGGGGATAGCTATAAGGATCAAATGAGATAATTTATGTAAAGCACCATATAAATGCAAGCTGTTATTATCATTATTACTACAAGTCTCTTCACCCTTTTTCTGTTGGTTGCTCTTCAACTTTTCCAAGTTTTTCCTTATAATCAGGCAGCAGGATCATCAGTGATTTCTAAAACACCATGCAGATGCCATAATTCGGTTTAGAGCCAGGAGCTAGCAGAGACACATTGACTTTGGAAGAAATAATAATGATCTCTGAAAAAGTTGATGAAGAGCATTCTGGTATTCATCAAACAACTTACAGCTTGCAAAGTCTATATGTGGGGGTTGGGAGGAGAGTTACACACACACACACACACACACACGCCCCAACTTTTTCAATATGCTTACAGATTATCTAGAATCAAGCAGGCAAGCAAAGGTGTAAGCTAGGTTTAAACAACTCCGAGGTATCTCCATTGAATGAATCAATTCAAAAAGGATATAAACTGGGTGCAAACAAGTTTTTAATCAACTTCAGTGAAATGAAGAGCTTTTAAGCTATTGAATGAAATCATATAATGACACACAAAAAATGTACTAGGATTAGTTGAGAGAATTAGGGCTTTTGTATATGAAAAAAGGGATTGGAGCAGGAAAAGTCAAGCTATGGGAACACCCTGAGAAGATAGAGCCCTCTCACCTGTACCACAGGAAAACAAGGGGCAAAGAGGGGGAAAAAACCCATAGGGAATGTCATATACACCTTCCTTCCCTCATTGATCTTATCATCAGTGAGGCTGGACCATTAACAACTAATGCAGCCAGGCAGGAGCTGAGAAGAGATAAAGTAGACATACTCCTAAAAGGACCCTCACAGTCCAGAAGAAAGCTTTACCAAAAGGGAATCTCATGGTGACTCCACAACGGGAGGAGAGGAATTCCAGTAACCAGAAGCTGTGAGTTACCCTTAGGCCAAATGGGCTAAGTTTAAGGCTCCTCTCCCCAGAGAACTTGTATGTGGGAGAGTGTCCCGCAGTCTGGGAGGAATGTTTTATACCAACTATTCTTAATATAGCTTTAAATTGTGAGTATCACTTTATAAAAGCTAACTATGCGCGGCTAATTGATAATAAACGGAGAGTATAATCACAATTGCTAAGAGTTCAAAAGTAAGAGTATTAGAGAAAGTAAAAAAGCCCTCAGTTACCCCTCGATCCCTGAGAGAAAGAATAGTCGGCTGCACTCTGGGGACTCAACCCAGTGGAGGGAGGGGAAGAAAGGCTACATACGCGTGATTTCACTTGATTTCACAACAATTTGGTGAAGTAGATAGAGCAATGACTATTCTCCCCATTTCACTGATGAGAAAAATAAGGCTCACAGAAATTAAATAACTTACCCCTGGTGGAACATCTAATATTCAGGAATACCAGGAATTAGATCTAGGTCCAGTATTCTTTCCACTATACCCCAACAGATACTGTACATGTGCACAACATTTAAATACTTTAAAAGAAGCTCACTGAGGGGAGTGTCGGAGGGTAAGCATTTGCTCAGGCCCTGGCCCTGTGATATAGGGCCAAGGCAGGGAGTGCTAAGGTTCCTTTAACTCTATAATTTTATAAACTTAAATAAAACTTGAAAGTCACCTTAATCTTTAAACCTTTAAACTTATTTAAAGTCACTTTAAATTAATTTAAATTTTTAATTAAATATTTAATTAAAAATTATAGTCACTTTAATCTTTAAACTTATTTAAAATACAATCAGAGTTAAAGGAACCTTAGCACTCATGCAGCCGAAGCCCTTCATTTTGCAGATGAGAAAATCAAGTTTCAGAACAGGTGAATGACCTGCCTAAAGTCACAAAGCTACTCAGTAACTAGGCAGCCATTGTATTTCTCTGGCAGTCCCTCAAGCTGGGACATTCTCCCTCTATTGTCCCCCCTGGCTTCTTTTAAGTCCCAAATAAAATCCCACGTTCTACAGAAAGCCTTCCCTAATTCCTCTTAATTGCAACACTTTTCCTCTTTAATTATTTCCTATTTACCCTGTATATGGCTTACTTTGTATATATTTGTTTGCAAGTTGTTCCCCCATTAGATTGTAAGCTCCTTGAGGGCAAGGAATGTCTTTTGCTTCTTTTTGTATCCCCTGTGTTTAGCAAAGTGCCTGGCACATAGTAGGCATTTGATAAATATTTATTGAATTAAACAAATCTGCTCTGTATCTACTCTAATTGGGGAATGTAAGCTCCTTGAGGGCAGGGACTTCTTTTTTTGTATCCTCAGTGCTTAGCACAAGGCCTGGAATACAGTAGGTGCTTAATATGCTTATTTATTAATTGACTTTATATATAACATTGAGAGTACCCTTCATGTATAGCAAAACCCCATCTACAGCTTAGTGTATGACCCTTCAGGAAAAATACTGCATCACTCTGTGGTCAAATTGGTGATGACTTTCTCTGAACTAAATGGGTCCTTGACATAACATGAATAGTCTATCATCAAATCCATACCCAGAACTTTTCTAGCTTGGTATATCCTTTTATTGTGTTGCTCTAATATAACCTCCAAGGACCAAGGGTCTCAGTGCTTAGCAAGGTACCTGATACTCAGTAGGTGCTTAATAAATGTTTATTAAGTGAATGAAAGGATCACTCTATGTCACAAATAGGCAACAATAGATTTTAGTGGCATCCTGGTAAATGTAAGTACCCACTTAATTTAACTTGGATAAAATTTTACAACAATCAGAACTAACTTGACAGTGATGCAGCCTTGTGAAATCATGAACTCCCCATCACTGAAAGTGTTTAAGCAGAGGCTGGATTGAAAAAAAACCTACTTCTAGGGTTTGCTCTAATATAGAAAGGATTTCTATACTGTGTAGTACAAGATTATCTCTAAAATCCTTCTCCCACTAGATCAGGCTGCAGAGTATACCAGCTCTATACACTGGAAAAACGTGAGTATTGAAGAGGAGATATCTGTGACCCAGACCATCCATCCTAGGGCAGTACAACCTAACCCATCTGTCACAGTGATCTAGTTTCAGCCATGTATTTTTTGTGCTAGAATGAGATACCTGAGAAGATCGTTCAGGATGCTGCTACTTTGGCATCACTTGACCTTTGACTAGTTGGAAAAAAAGCTCACATGATACTTCTTACCCAATCATTAATGCACCAAAGAAAAATTTCTCTTACATAATGAAAATAGTCACATCAGTTATTGCTAATGCTAATGAACTCAAATCCCAAGAGCAGCCACTCCAAGTTAAAAAAAAAAAAAACCTGGCTCAAATAAAAACTCCAATTTTTAATAGTTTAAAGTTTATGTTTATTTTCAAGTTTTAAACATGTTTTATTGAGAATTTTTTATATTGATATCAAATTTCATTTCCCCACATCATAGAATCCTCTCTTGAAAGAAATAGGTACAATTAAGCAAGACAAACCATCATTGATCATTCCTAACAGCGTGCCTCAATCTGCACCCATAGTTTTACCACCTCTCTAATGAGAAAAGAAAGCTATGCCTTATCATCAGCCCTCTGGTTTGATTGGTCAATGACGTTGGCTTGTGTTCTGATGCCTTTTTGTGTTTTCCTTTATGTTATTATAGTCATTGTATATATTATTGTCTTGATCCTACTTACTTTGCTCTATATGTTTATATAAACCTTCCCAAGATTCTTGGAATTCTTTACATTATTTTATTATTGCACAAATATATTCCAATACAACCATATGCCACAATTTGTTCAACTTCTCCCCAATTGTTGAGCGTGTTCTTTTCTGTGGTGTGCAATGCATTTTCTTCAAAACAATCTTGTGGGGTAGGTAGTACATGAATTTTTAATCACATTTTGCAGATGAGCAATCTGAGGCTGGGAGAGATTTAGTGATTTCCCCACAGTCAAACATCTACTGGGCGTCAGGCCTCTCAAGTCTGAGCCCCATATTCTCCATACCCGTGCTGTGTCACACAGAGTCACTATGGTGGGGAAATAGGCACAGTTATTGAAAGCCAAGTCCAAAAACCAATTTTGTGGTAAAGATTTATTTTCTGAAAAAACAAGCTTTGGATTCACCAGATGAATAATGGCTTGGTTCAAGTGCCTCCCTAATTCCCCCAGTTTTTAACATCCTCCTCTTGGAAATTACTTTGTATTTATCTTCTTTATGTATTGTATTTACTTATCTGTTATGTGTGGTTTCTCCCAAAACAATGGAACCCCTCCTCGAAGGGTTCCTTTATTTTTCTTTTTTCTTTTTATCTTTTTTATCCCTAGTTCCTGGCTCTGTGCCTGGAATGTAGCAGGTACTTAGTAAAGGCTCATTGAATGAATGAATGAGTGAATGAATGAAACAATTCCACCAGTTATGTACCTAGCATATGAGGAGAGGATGCTCCCTGGACAGTTCTCCTAAAAAAGGTCACCTCAGTTTCCCCTGAGACAGCATTTTAGACAGGGCTCTCCTTTATAAGCCTTGCTGGCAGAAGAGTCAAGGATCAGCAGGTACTCTCTTCTAGCCTCTCCCCATAGAAAAGATCAATTTGGTCACATTTGCCATGTGCCTATAGTCACTGAGGTTACTTGCGTAATACACTGAACATTCTGTATCAAACCCATGGCCAGAGGTTGTTACCTGTGAGTTTTCACAATCACTTAAATAAAAAATAAATAAAACAAGGGGCTCTAGTCACCAGACTGTGGTTTCTTTCCTGATTTTCAGTTCAGGTGTGCTGTATATTAGAAGTATCTTACTCAACATGTCAGATTGTCTACCTTGTCACTTATCCTGAGGAAATGTTGAAACTTACAGCTGCCTCCTGCCCAGTGCAAACTTCTCGGCCATCCTTCTTGCCCACACACTGGTGTATGCTCAGGTAACGTAAACTATTTTCATATTGGTCTAAGAAAAACTTAAGCTGCTGAAAGACAGAGAGTTAGCCCAGGGCTAACCCTGGATTCAGCCGAACCTAGATTCAAGTACTGCCTCTCACACACACATGGCTATAGGAATATGGGCCAGTCACTTTACCTCTCAGTTCCCCAGGCAACTCACTATAAATTATGGGCAAAAGCTACTGCATCAGTGTAAGAAGTATCCCTACTGGGAGATCCCTACACTAAAAAAAAAAAAATTACAGGTATAAAAAAACTGTGGAAAATATCACATTTTATATTCAAAAACCAAGGAAACTTAACTTGGTGGGTTATTTGGCATTTGGGTCATATTCACACTATTGCTATTGCTCCTCTCCATTAGTAGAGTTGTGAATTAGAGCTGACCATAGATTGATAACATTATTCTTCTTGCTGCTTTCCTACCCTCTCCAGAACAATGGAACCTCATCAAGGGTGCCTCATTTCATGTACTAGTGGTGTTCCTAAAGATTTCTATGTAAATCTAGTGTTTGTCTATTTAAAATGAGGAAGGGGGGAATTCCTTATTTGAAGGACTCCTTCAGTAAATGGTTAAAAAAAAAAAGCACCTTCTCTAGGGTCAGAGGACCTGGGGTCAGCTACGTCTCAAATATTTACTACTTGTGTGGTATTGGCCAAGTTACTTATGCTCAGTGGGCCTCAGTATCCTCCTCTCTAAAATGAGAGTTGCCTGAAATGACCTCTAAGGTCCCTTACAGATCTCAATCTATGTTCCCAAGGTGTCTCTGATGACTTTTAGTCAATCCCTCTCCCTCTGACATACTAACCCAAGCCAATAAAACAGGCTCCAGCCACCACTGCTTCCAAAACAAAACTGACCTGAACCTGAAAACCATCCCAGTTAATTGGAGCCAAACAAAGGAAGCTGTAAATAGGACAATAAGCAAATTTTTCTCTTCTGACAAGCTGTGGAGATGATGAAGAACCCAATAGTGAAAATGAAAGAGATTCCAAAAGCTCAGCTTTGGTCCACAGGCACTCAAATTCCATTCCATTAGACAAGAAAATGATGAAATGGACCATGGTGGAAAGTATTCTCTAAAAGCAAGGTTGAAATTTCAGACGATAGTGTGGAAAACTCACCTCCTTCCTGAAGAAAAGTAGATCCAAATAACCCACAGTTTTCAAGTTTTCAGTGGTTTTGATGGAAACCAGGAAGCCCTTGACTCAAACTTCTACACAGAATTCTCCTCACTCCCTATTGAAATCTTTGAGCATATTAATCAAGAAAGTACATGCTGGGATAATTAATTATACAGTGTATTGTATTGTATTGGATATTCTCAGGTAAAAAAATAATTTCAGTAATATCACATTTATTTTTTTAATTTATTGTGTTTCTCTAAATCCTAACAGATCTTTTCCATTTTTCACCTGTTTGTTTTCCTCCTTCCAGCTTCATCCTTAAATATTCTTGGGATAATCTGCATCCACATCTGGAAAATGAGAATAGTAACAGCACCTATCTCTTAAGATTGTTGTGAGGATCAAATGAGATAACATATATAAAGTGCTTGGCAAATCCTTTGACAATCTGAAAGCATCATATAAATGTCATTGTTATTATTTGTGAAGTATTCCATGTTTTTAATCCTCTATTTGGCTTTTAAAGCCCTTCATAACCTAGCCCAGGGGTGTGGAACCTGTGGCCTCAAGGCCACATGTGGCCCTCTAGGTCCTCAAGTGGCCCTTTGACTGAATCCAAACTTCACAGAACAAATCCCCTTAATGAAAAGAATTTGTTCTGTAAAACTTGGACTCAGTCAAAAGACCACACCCAAACAGTACCATTGCACTATGTCCTTGTCAGACCCCATACGAAGTACAGTATTCAATGCTGGGTGCCATATTTTAAGAAAGATATTGAAAAGCTGGAGAAAGTCCAGAGGAGGGCAGGAAGTCTGGTGAGGATTCTCAAAACCATGTTATACATAGACCAGTTGAAAGAATTGAGGACATTAACCTACAAAGAGAAGACTTAAGACGACATGATTGCTATCTTCAAGTACATGAAAACTATCTGACCAATAAGTAATTCAGCTGTTCTGCTTGCCTTCAGGATAAAAAAGCTGGACAGGATGGGTGAAGCTTGCAGAAAGGCATACATATGGTTGTCCCAAAGTGAAATGAGCTGCCTGGGGAGGTAAGAGCTTCTCCCCTCCCCTCCCCTACCTTCACCAAGGTCAAGCAAAGGTGGATGACACTTACTGAGAAAGATGTCAAAGGAATTCCTACACAGGAACAGGTTGGACTGGATAGGCAAGGCAGCCTCTGAGATCCTTTCTACCTCCCTGATTCCATAATTCTGGAAAACAATCTAATAAATGACAGGCCAGAGAAACTCTCTTTATTCAAGCAGACCTTCAATTTTCAAAAAATCTGTGAAGATGATAAAAATAAAGCCTCCAAAGACACAAAACTACTGTAATTGACAGATGAGGGGAGGGGAAGAAGATGAAGAGTTATAATCAGAGAGGATTTTTCTCTTCTCCTTTCTCACTGCCCACCCCTCCCTCAATCCATTTCTGATACATTGGATAACATTTAATAATACCTAGCAGTTTAAGGTTTGCAAAGTGCTTTACCCATGCTAGCTTATTTGATCCCCACAATAGTCTTGGGAGGTAAATGCTATTATTACCCCTATTATACAGGTGAGGAAACTGAGATACAGATCTTCAAAGTGATTTTCTCAGGGTCACACAGCTACTAAATGTCAGAGGCAGGATTTGAACTCAGATCTTCCTGACTCCAGGTCCTACACTCTATCCAACCTGCCACCTAATTAGCTTTCTTTTCTTATACCTACACTAACATGTCAGTCCAATGCCTCCACCCAGCATGGACATAACCCTGGATTTTCAAAGGTGATGACAGCAAAATCCAAGCTCTGTAAGGTCCTAATAAGTCAGAGAGCCTCTGGGTTCAGGCCTGGTGAGGAACCCTACGTCTCTTATTTGAGGGCCAGCTTGGCTAAGTTCAGAGAGAGGGTGTCAAGTTTTTCAACCATAGCAACTCTCAAAAATGGTCTACCATCCTGTAGAGGAATTTGATCTTCATCACCAAGATGGGGTCCACACCAATGAAACTTCAGAACCCTGAAGTATCTGAGACACTCTTACTATGATGCTAATAATGCCTTCTTTGATACTCCTAAACTATCTATTAAATTTGATTATTTGTAGCCAGAGACTTTTGTCTCTTTATCTCCAGTGCTTAGCATGGTACCTAGCACCTAGTAGGTGCTTAATAAATATTTATTGATTAGTATTGACGATCCTAAGCTGTCAAAAACTAAGAGATGAAACTTTTCTTCAAGTTTAGAAGCTTGGAGCTAGTTCTATAACATTTTGAGAGAAATGGATTTGATAAATTTATCATTTTTAGTAAACCCTACTTTTTAAAAAGTACAATAGAACAAACAACAATTTTATAAGCAAACTGAGTCATCCATATACATACCCATTAAGATAAAACCTGTAAAAGACATTGCAAACTCTAAAGTGCTATATGAATATTAGCTATTATGATTACACACACATATGTATTGCATATATTCAAAATTTCCCATTTCCTCTCTTCTTCTTAAAAATTTTTTTGGAAAAAAAAAAGGTTTTCTTGCTTGGTTTCAAAATGTCAGGAAATTTTACCTGTGTACTGTTGGTTACTAATGACTTCTAACTTCTCTCTCCTCCTTATGGAAATGTCCTCCACAAGAAGAATCCCTTTAATCAGTCATTGAAACTTCACACTGACTCTAAGCCAACATGTTATCACTTCTAATGATACTTAAATTTTGGAAGGTATAGACTCAGTCTCAGTAACAATTTCTAGCTGAATGATTATTCTAGGAGCCCACTGCCCTCAGAGTACATATTTCAGTGAAAGTTGAAGTTTGTTTTTTGTTCTTCTGTTCTGAAGAGGACCATGACATCAGGAAGATGATGCCATGAAATGCAAGTGAATTGGATTTAAGTGAGGGAGGGCTGTGCAAAGTCACCAGCCTCACTCTCTCCTCTGGAGCCATCTGGACCCAGTAGCAAGATATAAATCAGGATGACTGGAGATGGCCCTGAGGAGTTGCAACAGGGGCCTGGCCCAAGCCCATGGTAATGATGTTGGACCAACCAATTCATGTTTCAAACCTAAATCCTATAACTGTGGATCCAGTGCAACATCTACTGTGCCATACTGTCTCTCATGTCATCACCTCATCATACCATGCCATTGCCATGGTCACTTACATCCTACCAGGCTACCCCTGCCTAACAGAAGGTCAACTCTTCCTCAGGGAGTTTTTGTTGTTTTTTATTGTTATGTTGTTTGTTTGTTTTTTTTACAAGAGGTACAGATTCCAAGTATAGGATTAACTCTCAGCAGGGCTAGTAACTTCGGCAGCAAAATACTTTTGGCATCTCCCTCCACAGCAAGCAGCCATTTGCTGAGGTAATGGTTTTATCCAGAATGGAATGAAACAAAAACACAGCCTATGCCTGGGCAGGTGTAGGAGAACTGCATTGTTATCAGTTTAATTTATGATGTATGCTTTCATATTTGTTGATCATAAAAAGTCACTGGTTGCCTAGAAACCACATTTACCTGTCAGCTTTCCAAGGGAGCTGAGGTTTCTAAGTAAAGCACCCTATTGTATGAAAGCCTAGGCAGAGGGGCACTATAACTGAGATCACCTTTTAGAAAAGCGAAGCTCAGAAGCAAAGCAGTGGGAGAACTGATTCTCATTTTGCAAGCAGCCTTAAGCCTTTGAAGACTCAAATATACCAAACCACCATAATTAATCACAAAATTCAGATTTTGAGAGTCAGGAGAGACCTCAGAATCCATCTAGTCCATCTATGAAAGGAATCCCCACTAGAATCTACCCTACAAGGGTCATCTAGTCTCTGAAGACCACCAAGGAGTGGTCCACCATCAGCTCTCAAGGCATCCCATTCCACTTTTGGACAGTTCTAATCGTTAGGAAGTCCTCCCTAACATCAAGTCCAAATTTGTCTCTTTGCCTTTTGGGGTCCCCTATCATTCTGAATGTTGGTACAACTTGTAAAAATGCCTAATTTATTTCTATGAGCAGTCTATGCCCTCAGTGATGATAGCTCATCGTATCAACATTTGAGTGAGAGTTTGGGTTCTCTTTCATAGGAGATCCAAATCAATTAAGTTGCTTCCTGCCCCTGATAAGAGTTCAGGCCCAAAGTCTTGTCCACAGATTCCTGGAGGCAAAGCCCAGCCAGCATGTAGAGATGGGGAGGAGAGAGGAGTATAAAGAGTTACAGGATGATACTAGGGCCGAGGTTGTTGAAACTATTTTATCATGGAACTCTGGCTATCTGTTGAAGTCAATGGACCCCTTATCAGGATCATGCTTTCAGATGCATAAAATAAATATGCAAGAATACAAAGGAAACCAATATCAAAATATATTTTTTAAAGTTCCCAGATACCAGGCTAAGAACAGAGAGGTTTCTGCTATAGGTGGAGAAAACAACTAAGAGAGCTAGAACTTATTGAGACTTTGAAAAATAGGATGGGAATGGGGGGGAGGTAGGATTAGAACAGAAAAGAATCAAAACTTTAGAGGTAAAAAAATACTTTTATTTTATTCTGCACATTGGGAAATGGAGGCCCAGAGAAATGAAGCAATTTGGTCAAGGTCACACAGGTAAAAGAGCTAGGATTCAAACCCGCAGCCTCTGACTACAAACCTGGCACTTCGTGAGACTCCCAGAGACTCCTGCCCAAGGAATTCCAGATTCAGCAGTTTTTAGTACATGTTTTCAAAAGTTTTACCTGCAGCAGCTTCCTAAATCCATAATTATACATGATAATTCCAACCTTTGTAGTAAAGTGCTTATTCTTCAGAGAGATTCGTTAAAGGACTAGAAGTAATTTAAAAAAAAAAAAGAGCCTTCTAGGTAAAAGGTAGTCAGGTGGTGAGTGAATAGTGTTGGACCTGGAGTCAGGAAGATATGAGTTCAAATCCTACTTTAGTCACTGGACAAGTCACTTAACTGCTCTGTGCCTCAGTTTTCCAATCTGTAAAATGGTGGTAATAATAGCAGCTACCTCATAGGGTTGTTCTGAAAATCAAATAAGTTAGCATATCTGAAGCATTTAGCACACCTTCAGGTTCCTATATAATTGCTAGCTATTAGCTATTATGATAATAGCACCCACCTCACAGGATAGCTATGAGGCTCAAATCAGACGATATATTTCAGGGGAAAAGGGAAGGGAACCGTTCCCCAAAAGTGACACTGCCATACAGAGGTGGCAGTCATGGGAATAGGATAGATGCCATTGTCCCCAGGTGCACTGACAAGCTCATAAGATGTGCCCTCTGATCCAAGGCCCCCAGAGCCACTCAGGGATCAAACTTAGATAGTTTTAAACAAAGAACTGCCGTGGCCCTAATAGGAGATTTTTGCATCACCCTTGCGGCAAGACAATGAGCTGGTCTGGACCACTGAAATGAGGGCATTCTCTAAATTCCCTAATAAGGAATGAGGAATGAGGGGCAGGAATCCAGGAAACTTAACTCTAACTATGCCACAACAAGCAATCCAGGGCAGGGGTATAATGACCGGTATCTGGGGCAGTTAAATCTTTGCATCCATCCATCCATCCTGAGGACTGGGCCCATACCAGTCAAGCCAGCTTTTGCCAGTTCACACATATGTAAAGCACTTTGCAAACCTCAAAATACTACACAAACGCTAGCTATTATTATTATTATTAACGATTCCTTTTTTGAATGTAAGTCGTGAGTATTAAAAGTTGCAAAGTGAGACTAAAAATAGCATCTTACATTGTATAGCAATATATGGTTACCATCAGCAATATGGTCTTCTGCAGATGTGACTAAGCCCGTCAGATGTGGCAGTACACACCTGGAATCCCTGCTTCGGGATCCTTTGAGGTCAGTTCTGAACTGCATCAGAGCTAAAGTCGATGGGGTGTGCACACTAAGTTGGCACTGGTGGTGGGAGAAGAGGGCCAGGCCACTTGGCTTCTTAAGAAGGGATAAACTGTTTTGCTGGGATTGACCAGTGGTAGTCTCAAAGGTTGATTTAAAATCACTGTAACAAAGCACAGTTGCCAATGAATTTTATTGTGTTTGGGAGGGGGGTATCTAAATTTAAAAATGAAAACATCTCTTAATGTCTTGAATGTTCTGCGAAAAATGGGAATTTTGAGGTTCTTATGTGATAAATGGGTAAAATCTAATTTCTGACAATGAGGAAAATCTCTTGAGTAAAAGAAGTTTGGTAAAATGCACTTTATTTTAATGCTGCTAACTTTTCCCCCTTTTTTATGTTAAGTTGTTGGGTTACCAAAGCCTGTGCTTGATAATGAGTTCTCTCTCTGTTGTATTTAAGGTGATAGATTTTTCTGAATTAGCCTTATAGCATTGTTGAGAATATTGAAAATTGAAATAAAAAGCTATTGGGAAATGCAAACAAAACAAAAAAAGCCAAGGACTTCTATATTTAGATGGCAAGACCCCACCTCAAAAAAGGGGGGAGGGGAAAAGGGTAGGGGGAAAAGTGGCTGAGCCATGACAAGTCATATCACAGGGTAAAGATATCAACTGCCCAGTGGCTAATTTAGCTAAGTACACTCCAGAGTTCCAGTAAGAAGGGCTGACTGGACTCTAGCTCTATGATGATGGCTGAGGGCTGGCACCCTGAATGATTTATACCAAGCTATATTATTTGCTAACAAATAAAAATAATAAATCTGTGGCAACCTTCTTCCAGCAATCTCAGAGTTCTTAATACATAATCTTGAAATCCATCTCCAGGGACTTTGCTCACAGGTCAGCCTCTCAGGAGCTGGTCAGTGGCAGCAGAAGCCCAGCTGCCACCCTAGGTAGGCTTTGAGGATGACTAATGGCAGTGTATGTCTCATCGTCCAGAAAGGATATTACAAGGGACCTCTGCTATTCTGAGGGATATATTTAGAGGCTTCCCCTTCCCCTTTTGGACATCTTGAGCTCTGGCTATACCAAGAACAGAAAAGTTGAAAGAGCACTAGAATGGGAGACAGGAAACTCAGATTGGAAGGCAATATGGTGCAGAGGAAAGAATGCTAACCTTGGAGACATATGACCTGAGTTTGGATGCTGCCTCTTACACTGATTATCCATGTAACCTTGGTCAGTAAGTCAATAAACTTTTATTAATCACCTACTATGTGCCAATCACTATGTGCTAAGTGCTGGGCATACAAAAGCCAGGCCCTGCCCTCAAGGAGCTCATAATCTAATGGGGGAGGGGGAGGGACACAACATATAAAAAGAAGCTGAAAAGATGGGACTACCCCCATGAGGGAACATGCTGAAAGCCAGGAGAACAGCTGGATTGGAAATCAAGAAATGGCTGGCCTAGGTGCCCTGCCCTCCTTAAATGGAGGATCTGGGAAGAGTCCTCTCTCTACCCTCCACCTTCCACCCTCTATCCTCTTTAATCTGAAGGAGAGAGGACCCTCAAAGGTAGGGGTACTAATAAGGTATGAGTCCTAGGATTGTTATGATCTTGCAAGATCATGAGGTTCCTGGAAGCATAATAAGGTCCAAGATGAGTGCAACCAATGGAAAATGAAGAGGTTAAATTAATTAGCTTTTCTGGGCCTCAGTTTCCTTAAGGAGAGGGTTGTACTAGATGACCTCTGTACTGTCATCTAACTAGAGATCAACAGTACCTGGCCCAAAAGTAGATTTCAGGAAGTCAGTGAATTTGAATGGGAAAAAATTACGTCTTTATTTTGATATAATTGGTTTCCTTGGCAATACTATGTATTTTGTTGTATGTATTTAGGAATACTATCAAAGGAAAATTATTAATATAAAAATTATATTCTGCAATTTAGCTTCAAGTTCATGAGAAACAATATTATTTAATATATCATTCATCTACAGCCAAGTCATTTCTAACTTGGAAAGAGAGTACAATCTGGCAAAGTCCCTCAGTGTGACTCTCTCTTCTCTGCCCCCAAGATGATTTCAGGTAACATTTGGAGGAATCTTGAAGAAGACCAAGACATCTTAAAATATAGTCTAGGTTAACATTCTATAATTGAACAACCAGTTCACCATCCCAACTCCTCAGCACCCACTCTCCTCATTCCTGGAGTTAAATAAAAGGACATCCTCCATCGATATCTTAATTCTTTCTCAATGAGAGAGGTGGGTGCTGGTCTGCCAGTCACTTCAGGTGGGGCAAAGAAAAAAGGGAATGCCTTTAGATGGATCAGTAGCCAATCACTTCACCATTTATCCATTTCCCTAAGAAAAACCTTTTGATCCTAAGGGCTTTTCCAAGGATTTTAAAGGAAAATATTATTTCTTACTATTTCTAGGGAAACTAAAAAAGGTTTATTATCCCATGGTATTATTCTGAGGAGACCATAGGATTCACTAGACTGCCAAAGAGGTCCATGACACAAAAAAAAAGATTGAGAACTCTTGTTCTAGATTTCTTATCCTATGATCCAGGGGAGAAATCTTGACTCCTACCTCTTATTATCTGGGGAATCTTAGACACTCTCTGGACCTTAGTTTCTTTATCTCTAAGATAGGGATAATACTTTTTACTACCTATCTCACAGGGTTTTGAGAACTTAATGAAAAAAAGGTTTGTAAAAGTATCTGATAGGAATGAAGTGCTATATAATGTACAGTAGGCTGTTGCTATTTTATTTTCTTTTAACACTTCATGATGAATTCTATAACTTACATTTCCATGGCCCTTTAAAACTTACTAAGTGCTTTTACATACACTGTCTTCTCAGGGACTTCTTCAATCTATGCCACACATATATACAGATTAAAAGATAACTAATAATACAAGACAGCGTGTGAATGAAAAGTGCCAAGTGAATGGCAGGAAAGATTACCACTGACTGGGATGGAGGACTTATGGAGAACAGGTACAAAGTATAACCTTGAAGAAAAGGATGGGTAGAAATTAGGTTAAGTGGAGAGGAGTGGGGAGAGAGGGGCTAAGACATTTCAGCAAGAGAAGGCCATAGAGGTAGGGGGATGTACAAGGTTTATCCCAGACTTCTCTGAGAGAAGATGAGAGTAGAGTGCCAACAAGTTCTCACTTGTATTAAAAGCAAGGCCATTCACTGAGAATGCCTTCTTTTATCCTCTTCCTCATCTCACACCTCTCAAATGCTTTCCCTACCATCTCCTCCTTCACCCCTGTCTCACATGAAGACGTGGTCCTTCTCCTTGCCAAGGCAAACTCCTCTGCATACACCCTTGATAGCATCCTCTCCCATCTTCTCTGACAAATTGTCTCCTCTATCATCCCCACTTTCTAATCTTCAATATATATGTATATATGTGTTCTTTTCCTGCTGCCTCTGAACACAGCCATGTCTCCCCTAAACCCTTGCTTGATCCTACCATAATCTCTACTATCTGCACTCCTAGATCTCTCTTCTTCACAGCTAAACTCCTTAAAGAAAGCTATTTATATGTGATACCTCCATTTCCTCTCCTCTCTTCTAAATCCTCTGTAAACTTGGTTTCTGACCCCATCATTCAATTAAACCAGTTCCTTTTGAAGTAAGCAATGATCTTGTATGTGACAAATCTTTTTGGCCTTTTAAGCCTTTTCTCGATACTCATTCTTCCTGACCTCTCTGCAGCCTTGGACAGGATCGCTCACCATCTCCTCCTATATATTATTTCCTCTTTAGGTTTTTGTTGATGCTGTTCCCTCTCCTAGTTTTTCTCCAACTTGACCACTCCTCAGTCTTCTTTGCTAGATCTTCATCCAGGTCATACCCATTAACCCTGGGCATTCACCAAGGTTTTGTCCTTGACTCCTCTCTCTATACTTATCAATTCCCATGGGTTCAATTATCATCTCTAGGCAGATGATCTGCAGTATATATCCACCCCTATCCTCTCTCCTGAACTCCAGTCTACCATCAGTAACTGACCTTTGGATATCTGAAACTGAATATCTCATAGATATCTCAAATTCAACGTGTCTAAAACTTATCTTTACCCCCAAAACCCTTTCATCTAGTCAACTGTCTGACACTAAGGACATTTCTCACATTAAGGACACTACCAGCCTCAGAATCATCCAAGCTTACAATTTTGGTGTCAACCTCAACTTTTCTCTCAAACTCACTCTACATATCCAATCTATTGTCTAGTCTCATTGTTTCTACCTTCACATTTCTCATATAGGTGCCATTCTCCCCACTCACACAGCCTCCACTCTGGTACAGGCCCTTGTCGCCTCACACCTAGGCTGTTGCAATAGTCTGCTAATTGGTCTTCCTGCCTCAAGTCTCTCTCTATTCCAATCCATCCTCCATTTTGCTGCCAGAAAGATTTTCCTAAAATATAAATTTGACCATATAACCGCTTCCCCCTCTCCAATAAATGAGCTCCAAGGACTTCCTGTTATCCCTAGGACCAGAAACAAAGTCCTCTATCTGGCACTGAAAGTTCTTTATAGGCCAGCTCCTCCTTACCTTTCCAGTCTTCTTACGCTTTACCTTCCTCTATACACTCCATCTTTCAACACTTATTTTCCCCCATTCCTGGAAATGCTCTCCCTTCTCATGCCCACCTCTTGGCTTCATCGGCTCTTATAAGATTCAGCTCAAATCCCACCTCCTAGCTGAGGGCTTTCCCAGTCCCTGCTATGGTTAGTCCCTTCACTCTGAGATGACCTTTCATTCACATTTGTTATTGTTCAGTTGTGTCTGACTCTTCATGAGCCCATTTGGGGTTTTCTTGGCAAAGATGCTAGAGTGGTTTGCCATTTTCTTCTCCAGTTCATTTTACAGATGAGGAAACTGAGGCCAACAGTGTTAAGTGGCTTGCCCAGGGTCACACAGCTAGTAAGTGTATGAGGCTGGATTTGAACTCACAAAGATGAGTCTTCCTGACTCTAGGCCTGATGCTCTGTGCATTATGGAGCCACCGAGCTGCCGCCTTCACACCCTTTATATGTACATAGTTGTCCACATGTCGTCTCTCCCGTTAGAATGTAAGTTCACTAAGGAAGCAGGGATAGTGTTTCTGCCTCTCCTTAAGTCCCTGGTGCTTAGCATAATTCCTCCCAGAAAGTGAGCATTTAACAAGTACTTGTTGACTGATTGTTTACTTTTCTTACAAAGCGGTGTTAAAGTGGGAAGAATGCTAGATTTGGAGCAGCTAGATTACACGGAGCAACAGCCCTGGAGTTCAAATACAGCCTCAGACACTAACTGTGTGACCCTGGGCGAGTCACTTCACCCTGACTGCCTCCTAAAAAAGATGCCAGATTTGGAGTAGGAAGATCCTGGTTTGAGTCCTTGTAAGTAAGCAGCTTGGCTACGTACTATTTGTGTGACCCCAAGAAAGTCACTTAATTTCTCTGGGCTGCGGTTCCTTCATCTGTCAAATGAGGAATCTAGACCAAGCTCCCTTCCAGCTCTAAACCTATGACCTCATTCTTCCATCCTCAGTTACTGCTCTTCCCCTATGCGTCTGCTCAGTTCTTTCTGCTCCTTCTCTTCACCAGTTCTGCCCTCTTTTCCAGGCTCTCATGCCTCTTCTTCTTTTTCACTGTCTGCCTTCCTCCAAACAGCAAACTTCTTCCTACTACCAACCATTCTAATGAATTTATCCATAGCCCATTTTATTTTAGCAACCCAATCCAAATTTTACCCCAACAAGGTGAATCAATTCATAAACATTTACTGAGCAAATCTGTCATGTGCTAGGCACCATAATACATGAGAATTCAGCACTGGAGAATCCATACTGTCTTAATTAGCTTCCATTCCAAAGCCTTGTGGGTGGTCCTGGGACAAATCTAGGTTCTTCCAGGGTGTCTGTCAACAATGGTCACTCGCAGGATTTGCATGAAGCAAGATTTAAAAGACCACCAAGAAATCAGAAATCCTTCTCATCTTCTACCATAGTACCTCAAGGTGGTCAGAAGGCAAAGTGCGACCAAGGGACCAGGGACCAGGCTTCTTTTCTTTTCCTGCAAAGTCTCAGGAAGAACTTTTAGGTTTCATGGTAGAGATCCTGAGGTGTGTCATCAATCAATAAATACCAAGAAACTATTATGTCATCCTCTGTATGTACTCTGCAAGGTCAATTGTAGGAAAATTATAAGATGAGAGATTTAAAGCTGGAAGGGCCCTTAGATGTAATCTAGTTCAGCCCCTTTATTTTACAAATGAGGTCACTGAGGCCTAGAATGTTTAAGGTCTCACACACAGTAAGTGGCAGAGTCAGAATTCAAACTCAGGTCTTTTGACTTCACCTCACCAGGCTATTCCCTATTCTCAAAAAGCAATCCAGTAGGAGAGACAAGACTTACACATGAAACAATCAGAGAACAATATTAAAAAGTATATAATTAGTTGCCTAATTCGCTTCATAAATGCTCGTTCCAAAAAAAAAAAAAGGATTTAGAACCAAATAAGTGTCTACCCAAATTTCGGATACTAAAAATAGTAATAAAGATTGGCCTTCTGAGTCGAGAATGATGTGAGTGCAGTGACCCTTAACTTCATTAGGATTCCTATCTGGCTCAAAATGTTCACCTGATATTCATGTGTGGTACTATCTTCCCTCCACATGCTCAGTTGAGGTGCCAAAGTCACAAAAAGAGATATGTTTCATGTCCAACAGCTGTTTAAGCAGAAATATGGAGCCAAATCTATAGCTAAGAAAAAGTTTAGACCTCTCAATCAGGGTTAGGCTCTGGTGATGAAATACATAAATCCTTTTTGGTGTGCATTGATGATTGAGTACAACAGGTTCCCATCCCTACATATGGAATGGAGGTCACATTTGGAAGAACATCTGAAGGATTTTTAACCATATTTGAACACAGGCTCTCGATCTTCAAACATGTCAAAGACCAATGACGTACCTAGAGAATCTTGTTTCTATATGACTCCTGTTTCAGTAACAGGCTCTGCTAGAAATAAGCCTCAATTTCTTTATAAGTAAAATGAAGGTGTCAGTCTATATGATCTCTTCAAGTCTGGTCTGGCTCTTGCTTCCTGGGATTCTAGGATGTGAATTTTTTTGAGGACCCTCTGTGGACAGACACCACATCTTAGACTTTATGGGAAATTTCTAAAGAAGCAGCACATTGCCTTCTTATAATCATTGATCCTAGAACTGGTAGTAATCTTTAGAGGTCCTAAAATCTGGCCCCTTGGCCTTCAGGAAAATAAGATCGTTAGTCTCATTTTGTAACCAAGGCAACCAAGGCCCAGATTGATAAACAACAAACTTAAGACTGGCAAAGCATTTTAAATATATGATCGCAATTGAGCCTCACAATAACCCTGTGAGATTGGGGCCATGATCCCCATTTTACAAATAGTTACTAAGTGTTAGAGGTGAGCCTTGGACATACTCTCTCTTGACTCTAAATCTAGTATTTTGTATCAGGTCTAATCTGTCTGCCCAAGGTTACCCAGTTTGTAATGGCACATTAGAGACCGGAACTCAAGTCTGCTGCCTTCTAGAATAGTCCTATTTCATTATAAATTTTTTTTAAAGCTTTTACTGTTGCACTTCAAATTTTCTCCTCATTTTGTACAGAACGGAAGTACTAGGGGAACCTATCTTTGGTTTTTCTAAAAATTCAAGGGGAAAAAAACCAAATGTCATCTTTTCCAGGTGGTAGCTTATTTAACTACCAGGGCAAAGTGCCCTGCCTGGCACTGGCTTTGATGCCCAGTTGACTACTCCCTCCATTCTTGTTTCATGGCACTGTCTCTAGGTGGGAGGAAGTAAGTGTTCACTGCTGTCAGCAGGCAGAATATGCTAGAAAATAGCCACCATTTGGGCATCCCACTTAAAGCAGCATTTTTCCTGTAGGAAGAGACACCTGGAAAATAATTGCCCAAGAAGTAACCAAATGCCTGTGTATCCTCCTCGGGGTTGATGCCTACACTTTCCAGCAGATGGTAATGACAATTTATGCTCACTAGTAACTACTGATTCAGACCCCTGGCCTGGAAGGCAAAACTTCCATTGGCCCCTCACAATCCTCTCAGGCATCTTCATTATTTTGAATGTTCAGCTAAAATATATATCCTACCTGCTCTTTTAGGAACTTTGGTGAAGGATTCTCTTTGTGTGTGTGTGTGCGTTTGTGTGTGTGTGTGTGTGTGTGTGTGTGTGTGTGTTCAGACTTCTGAGGCATCACTTCATCAGCTGTGGAGTGAGATGTGGCAATGATTTCCCAGCAACATGAGGCAGTAGGAAGGACTGAAAGCAAAGATCATCCTCTCCACACCCCACCCCCATGTCTTCCAGTTTTCACTGCCATGAGACTGCTGGTAGGCATGAGATAATTACCAGCCCTGGAACCTAGCCATGATTCCCCTAGCAGCATTCTGGGCCCCAATAGAAATAGTACAGGGGCCTACCAAAGGTACTTCCCTTCGGGCAACTCCTTTGAAACCTCTCTGCCATGGGCTCAGCATTGCCTCCCAGCGACAGCTCCATCAGCCTCATTTTCAGGGCATTCTGAGCTAAGAAGGGCTCTCTGGGCCAAGTAACTAGTCTGCACAAATGGCATGGGCTGTGAGGAAGGTTTTCTCTGTGGGCAGGAGTGAAGAGGCTTAGATGAATGAAGGTGATAGCCAGAACTATAATTAGAAGGGACACGAGTACACCTCTGGTTCAGGAAAGCTGGCCAACTGCATCCTTCCTCTGTTCCAGCGAGCCCCTTAGAATTTCATAATGCATTCAAGATCACCAAGTGGAAACACGTGTAATGTTTTCGCCTTGAGTAGAGAAAAATAAAAGGAGCCAGCTATTTCTTAGAGCTTTAGCTATAAGTGAATTCCTTTGGTCCTTCAGAAGACAGGACACCCTCCTGAGAGGGTCTTGCCTCAGCTACTCTCTCCTTTGCAAGGCCCTCCCCCAGCCTCCACCTTAATGGGTCTTGATTCACCAGGGTTCTCCCCAACCTCCTTCTTCTTGGTGTGTTTTGCTTCCTCAGGATCACCTCGATTACAAAGGGATGGGGAGGTTCACCAGTGTTCTGTGATGAGCGGAGTCTCTTCAATGGTCAGCCCAAGCACCATGTTTTCTGAGGATCCTTCCCCGATCCATGCCACCTCTTCCTCGTGAGATCCATCTGCCGCCATGATTTTCTCTGTATTATTCCTTGGTGTATCCATGTTATATATGACCTCCTGCAGAATATAATCTTCTAGCAAGCAGGCACTTTTATTTCTCTCATTGTATCCCTAACCCAATGCTTGGCACATGATAAGAACTTAACAAATGCCCCTTGAATTAAATTAGATGAATGCAGCACTTCAATCAAACTACTGGTTTGTACATTTTGACAAAATTAACATACATTTTGACTAAATTAATATATATTAATTAATGTGTCATTTTGGTTAAACCACTAGTTTATATATTTTGACTGAATTAATGCATATTTTGACCAAACTAATGAACACTTTAGATGAATTCATGTTTGCTTCAGTCAAACCAATAGCAAATTGATTTAAACAAGTCATTTAACAAATTTCCCTCCTTTGGAATTAGCAACATGAAGAAATGGGCACTGACTCTAAATTCAAATACAAGTAGCAGATCTACCACAAACAGACTATCTAAGTGGAGGAGGTACTGGGCCTAGAAAGATAGTCAGGAAGTAATGTACTGGTAAATATTTAACAACCAGCTGGGGGAGGAGGAAGTACTCTCAACAGACTTTTATATCCAATCTACATCATTGACATTTTCTACGCTTTTAAAAACTGAGATAAACAACAAAACAACAATTTAGACTCTGATATGTAGCATTTGCTGATTTTCAAGATGTAAATGCTCACACTGAAAATTTAACAATCAGTTCTCCCGATAAGGTTCAAGCTCTGTCTTGTATACCCTTGCATCCTAGGGAAGGTTCTGGTGATTACAATCAGTCATGGGTCACCTCCTGTTCATGTTTACTACTGGGGTAATTACATGCTGTTTCTTTCAAAGAATGTTCTGTTTTCTACATAGGTACTGCCTTATTCCTGGATGTTGTTCAATAAAAGTGAAAGATGGGGAGCCTCAGGGGCACACTTAGGCACAAGGTTTTCACAGCTGATCATCATTACATTACTGTTACTTTTCACAATGGATCTTCCAGTTCTTTTCACTTCTCTTTGCATCAGTGTCTTATCAATAACATTGTAAAGAAAGATCTTAGCCAATGGAAAAGTTGTCACAAAAATAAAGATCAAATTCCAGTTTTTAAAAACCAAAGGAATGGGGTATATATATTTCAAACTATAGGGCAGTATATGTGACTTTTACTCCTGGAAAAATTCTAGAATAAATTATAAACGGTTATTAAGCATTTAGGAAGGAAAACAATGATTGCCAAATTCAGCATGATTTCAAAAACAGGCCATACTAGAATGACCTTATTTACCCTTTTGACAAGGTAGCTAGATTTGCACATAAGGGAAAATCTATAGATATTTTCAACTTAGATTTCAGCAAAACATTTAGCAATCTTTTATGATATCTTAGTGGACAGATTAAAGAAATGTGGACTAGATGACAGAAACCTAGCTAGATTTAGAACTGCTCAAATGACCAGACCAAAGAGCAATCATCAATGGGCCCATGTTCATTTGGAAGGTATTCACTAGTAGACTGAGGCAGAAGACAGTGCCTTTTTCCCCACCCAGTGAGCAGAGCTCAACTTTAACATAAAGTTAACATATGCGTCTACAGATAGATAAATACATACACACACATACATATTATCAATAACCAGATGAATATATAGAAGGCATACTTATCTTATCAGCAGATCACAATATAGCTGAGAGAGATAGTTAAAACTTCGGATGACTGAGTCAAGACCCAGAAAGATCTTCACAGGCCAAAATAATGAACCAAATCTAAAAAGATGAAATGTCATAGCATGCAGTCTTAGCGTAATACAAACTAAACAGGAGTCAACAGTGTAACATGAAAGACAAAAAAAATTAACAAAATCTTAGGCTTCATTAGTGTTCATTTTAAGAGTGGTGACAGTTCTACTATACCCTGACCTACCCCTACAACTCAATTATTGTTCTTAGTTCTGGATGCCTCATTTTAGGAAAGACATTGACCTGAAAGTGACCAGGAAGGTGAAAGAATTGGAAGCCATGCCATATGAAGAATAGCTTAAGGAATAAAAGATCTTTCTTGTGGAGAAGAAAAGACATAGGGATAAGCTAGCATATGTATTCTCACATATTTGGAAGGCTATCATGTGAAAGAAAGACTAGATTTATTCTTATTGGTCAAAGAAAGAAGAACTAGGAACAACAGACAGACATTTCAGAGAACCAGAACCAGGCTTGCTAGAAGGAAAAACTTCCTAACAATCAGAGCTGTCTAAAGGTGAAATGGGATACCTTAAGAGGTCATTTGCAGGACAGGACATCAATCAGTCTCAGTACAGATTGCCCACCAGTAGATAATTTCAATTAGAAGTTGGATGATCACTTGGCAGTGATATTATAGATCAAATTTTTGGTCAAATTAAGGTATGGGAGAGAAGTTGTACTCTAGAGTTCCTTCTGATTTTTAGATTTGCAAATCATACACTGAAAACGTCTTACTTTTCATTTTAGTTATTTGTGTGTCTTTCATATCTTCTTACTCATCTGTGATCTCCATGAAGGCAGGGGTTGTGCCCTATCTGGTCTTTGAATTTCCCTCTCTGTCTTCCCCAATCCAGCACAGTGACCTATACATAGTATATATCAATCAGTAATAGCATCACCCTAGATAGTCCTTCTAGTACAACCCTTTCTTTTGACAGGTGAGGAAACTAAGTCACAGAGAGTATAAATGACTTGCCCAATATCACACAGGTAGCAAGTAAGAGAGACAAGATTTAAAACCAAATCTGCTGATTCCAAATCTAGAGCTATTTCCATATTGCTGTATCAGAATTGAGAGTCAATAACCCAGGGTCCATCAAGGTCACTGACTTAACACATCAAGCGGCAGGCTCGGCTTGGAATTAATCATCTCGAAGATTCCTTCTAATTCTTACATTCTATAATTTTCTAAATGTGGCAGGCATCAGGCATCTAGGCTTCTTTACAGCCAGACCACTAGGCTAACCTTTCTTTCCCCTAATACCACTCCACTTCCTCCCACTCCATTTTCTACAAGCTTTGAAAAGCTAACTAAGAAGTAGCTTTGTCCAATGCCTACACAAGCTATCTGAGTTCTAGCCCCAGTTCCGGTAATTCTTGCCTGGGCAAGACATTTCCCTACTCCAAGACTCAGTTTCCTCGCTCATCAAAGGAGTGGGTTAGACTAGATGATTCCTAATGTGACGTTTAGGTTTAATGTAAGGAAAAACTTCCGAATGGTTAGAGATCCCTAAAGCAGAACAAGTTGCCTACAGAAACTCATAGGTGAAAGGGCTAGAGCTAGAAGCGACCTCTGAGACCATTGAGTCCAGCCTCATTCTCCAGAGGAATTTAATATACTCAATTTAAGCACAGAGGTTAAATGACTTGCCTAAGGTCACACAGGTTGTAAGAGTCAGAGAGGCAGAATATAAACCCAGTTTCTCTGACTCCAGAACTAAGCAGTCTCTCCACTCTCCTACTGGTTCCATCTCAGCCATTGGAAGTCTTCAAGACAAGGCTAGATGACCACTTGTCAGGTATATTGTAGACAAGGTTTTTGTTCAGGTATAGGTTAGACTAGAAGCCCTTGAGTTCTCTTCCATGATCAGGATCTTCTAATTCTAACATTCTGTGAGTTCTATCATTAGGCAAGGAGTTAATTTAATGAAAATTACTTGAATAATCAATCTGCCTTTGTGCCCCTTTCTGCAGTTCTCTGAGGAAAGGTTCAATGTTTGCCATGAATGAGTTTTTTTGTTAATCTTTTGTAACGGAACACATAGAAACTTTAAATGTTTTCCTATCATCTTGCCTTTCTAGTCCTCCTATATCTGCCTAAGTCTGATAAATCAGTTGAATCAACACTTTTACATACAATTTTTTTCAAGTCCTGTCTAGTTTTCCCAGGTTTCATAACACTCTTGCTGATCAACAAAAACCTTCAACTGCAAAGTGTTTGATGTCAAATTGGAATTTTGTTGTTGTTATTGTTTAATCAATTAGTTGTGTCTGATTCTTCCTGACCCCACTTAGGGTTCTCTTGGCAAAGATGGTAGAGTGGTTTGCCATTTCGTTCTCCAGCTCATTTTATAGATGAAGAAACTGAAGCAAACAGGGCTAAGTGACTTGGCCAGGGTCACAAAATTAGCAGATGTCTGAGGTCCTGATTTGAACTCAGGTTCCCTGGACTCCAGGGCTGGCACTCTATCTACTGCACCACCTCACTGTTCAATTGGAATTTAAACATATATAAATATATATCTTAAGATATGGAATGATTTGTCTATTTTTTGCATTGGCAAACTATCTTAGTAAACATGCTTTTATGCATCTTTTAGATTATTAAATTTTTAACAGATTAAAAGCATTTTATATGCTTCATTGTGGTCCATTGTTCTTATTCCACAGTAACTGCCCCTTAAGTTCCCCTCATCCAGACACCATTGAATCCTTCCTAGTAGTGAAAAAAAAAACATTTAAGCAAAGCTAATGGTCCAGCAGTTATGTCTGAGAGGGTTTGTGTTTCCTATTTGGGACCTTTACCTCTCTCCCAAGGGAATGAGATATACTTCATTATCAATTCTCTAAGACTAAGAATGTTCATCACCACTCATCAGAGTTCTAGTGCTATTCTATCAACTTATCATTTAGATAGTCCTTGGGTATGTTGTCCTGCTGGACCTATGGAAGATCTGCTCTCTTTGAGCAGATCGTCTACAAAGCACAGAAATCCCTGTGGACAAGATGGCAGAGAATAGGTTGCTGTCTGTAACAATGAAGATAGAAATTTGCATTAGGTGATTAAATCAGTAAGGTTCTTTAGTCATTTCCAAATGAGGTTTTTAAAAATGTGTCTCTGAGGACTCTTGAAGAGCAAGAGACATTTCTTGAGGGTGTGCCTTAACACCCAAAAATCACCAAAAAGAAGCTATTATTTAGTGATAGTGATACCAAAAGAAAAAAGAGTGTGAAGGAAACAATTAAAAATACATATAAGAGGGAAGAAGGAAGACCAGAAAGGAACACAGACTAGGAGGGTAGTGTTGGAACCACTATGGGAAATTTAATATATCTTTATTTAAAAACTAAGATTTATGTAGTAGAGTTTCATAGTTTCATATGCAATTATCTTTTTCTATTTCATATATGGAAAGATTCATGTTGGCTGATACTTGTCAAGTACATAATAATTTAAAAAATTTTAATGTTTATAATCAAGAAGCCATTATGTTTAACAACCTTTAGCTATTTCTTCATCCATTAGAATCTGAGCTCCTTGAGAGCAAGGGTTGTGTTTTCCTTTCTTTGTATCCCTAACGCTTAGCACAATGGCTAGCACTGGGGTGGGGAACCTTTCCCTGGACTAGCACATAGTAATACTTAATAAATGTTTTTTGACTATAGTAATATTTATTTCATGGGTCACATCACACTCAAAAATTCATTCGGAAAGGATATTGAGCTCTATATTTGATTACATTAATACTCTAACATCAAATAGGCTATCCACAGGACCATAAGTTCAAAGTCTTTCTATCTTGGGAGAATATGCCATAACCTTTGAGAACCCAGAATCACCTCTATACCAAGTTAAAGTATCATGGGATTTTGGTGAGATGGAAGCAACCAGAGGAAGGTCTCTAGATCTTTGAGCAGATCCTCTTCAAAAGACAGAAATCACTGTGGACAAGATGGCAGAGAATAGGTTTGTACCAGTGAAGAAAGATATTTGCACCTATAGAATCACAGTTCCACTGAAACATTGAAATATTGAAGGCCAAGCAAATGCCTAACCAATGGTCACTGGCTCCTCTCCTCACACCACTCTGCACCCAATTGGCCTGCCTCTGGCTGACAGGCAGACAGAGCTAACAGCTACAATGATCATTTTTGAAGTTATCTTTTTTTTTATTTTGTTTAATGAAACTTCCCAGAACCACTTACCTTTGTTTGTTTGCTTTCTAAAGAGCAGAGACTGATATATCTGTTATTTACTTTTTTAAGCTGCTCAAGAGACACAAGTAGAGATCTAGGTTTTATAGGAATGTTTCCTCCATGAATGTGCTATTAGCTCATTATATAGTTAGCATTTATATAGTGATTTAAGATTCATAAAGCTCTGTACTTATGTATAGACTTGACCCTCACAACAATCCTGTAAGGTAGGTGCTATTATTAAGACCATTTTACAGATGAGAAAATTGAAGCTTAGAGAGGTCAAGTAGATTTCCCAGAGTCACATATCTAGTAACTTGTCTAATGCAGGATTTGAACTCAAGTCTTCTTGACTCAAAATCCAGCACTCAATCCACTATGCCACTTAATTTCAGATGTACATGAAGCTTTCATTTTTCAGTGAGGACCTAGGATGGCTAATATTAATAAATAAAAATATTTTTTAAAAAGTAGACTCATGACTTTCCATCACTGTGGCTTTGCTCATACTGTTCCTTTCAGCTGGAATATCCTCTCTATCTTCTCTACCTTTTAAAATCTAGCCTATCCTTTAAGGCCTAACTCCAGTACCATTCTGTATCCTTCATGAAGCTACCTTGCATGATTGTAGTCACATGTGATTTCCCTTCCTCTAAACTTCCATAGTACTTTGTTCAACCATTTGGAAGGCAACTTCAACGTCACCTCATTCAAATCCTCATCCCATTATGTGAATATCCTCAACAAGTGTTCATGTGACCCTTGCTTAGACACTGCCAGTGAGGAAGAACTCATTACTTGATAAAACAACCCATTCCATGGTCATAAAGGTCTAATTAATTAACAGATATTAAATTAAACATACCTCCCAGGTCCCAGCAAGCCCCACCTCAGCAAACCAGTGGGAGAGCCTGAGCCCCAGTGCCAGGGAACAGGCAAATGCCAACACCAGCACTCCAGGTGCCTTAGCATAGTCAGGGGAACTGGCAGACTCCAGCTCCGAGAGCCACCATATGCTTGGGGGCAAGAGGAGGTGTCCTGTGGTGGCCAGACCTTCAAATGCTTCACCATTGCCCAGATGGGTATCCTACAGCAACTGGACCTCCATGTGCTTCAGCATGACTCCAGCCTCTCCAGTGGCAGGTCCTCCATGTGCTTCAGTGTAGCCCCAGGGAAACACAGAATAACCCCACTGGGCCTCAGCATATGCCAGACACCACCATGGCCTACAGCCACTAGCACAAGAAGCTGGAGACAGTGATCCTTCCACCCTAGGAGCAGAGTTCAAATTTAAAAGAAAGGGAAAAGGCCAAAAAAAAGGGGGGGGAAGGGGTGAGCAGAAAACAACAGAAGAAGAATCTGACCATAGAAAACTAAGAAAAGGACAACAATGTCAAAACACCTATGGGCAAAACCCCAAAGAAAAATGGGAAGTTGTCTCAAGCCCAGAAAGAACTCATGGAAGAACTCATGGAGCTTAAAAATCATATAAGAGAAGCAGAAGAAAAATAGGAGAAAAAAATGAGAGTGACGCAAGAGAATTATTTTAAAAAGACTCAACAGCTTGGAAAACTGCTTAAAAGTAGAATTGGTCAAATGGAAAAGGAAATACAAAAATCCAGTGAAGAAAACAATTCCTTAAATAGTACGACTGGCCAAACGGAAAAGAAAGTACAAAAGTTAATTGAGGAAAACAATACCTTAAAAGTTAGAATTGGGCAAGTGGAAGCTAATGACTCTATGAGACATTATGAATCAATCAAACAAATTCAAAAGAATGAAAAAAAATAGAAGAAAATTTAAAATACCTCATGGGAAAAACAACTAACCTCAAAAATAGATCCAGGAGAGACAATATCAGAATCATTGGACTATCTGAAAGTCATAATCAAAAGAAGGACTCGGACACCATCATTTAAGAAATTATCAAGGAAAACTGCCCAGACGTTCTGGAACTGGAGGGCAAAATCGGCATTGAAAGAATCTACCAACTGTCTCAGAAAAGATATCCCAAAATAAAAACCCCAAGCAAATTACAGTCACATTTCATAACTATCAGGTCAAGGGAAAAAATACTACAAGTGGCCAGAAAGAAACAATTCACACAGGACTTGACAGCTACAACATCAAAGGATCAGAGATCATGGAACATGATATTCTGGAGGGCAAAGGAGCTAGGACTACAAGCAAGAATCACTTACCTAGCAAAATTAAGCATGATACATCAAAGGAAAAAATGGTCATTCAATGAAATAGAAGGATTTCAAGCCTTCTTAAGGAGAGAACCAGAACAAAACCAAAAATTTGACCTCTAATATCAAGACCCAAGAGAAGCATAAACAGGTTAAAAAAGGGGAGGAGGGAGAAACCCAGAAAGGATTCAATAGAGCTAAACTGTTTACATCCCTACATGGGAAGATGATACTTGTAACTTTCAAAAATTGTATCACTAACAGTGCAAATAGAAAGAATAAACATAGACATAAGCTGTACATAGTAGAGATTCATAGTTTCACATGCAATTATCTTTTTCTATTTCATATATGGAAATATTCAGAGGGTATGGGTATAAGGTATATTTGAGGGAATGACAAAAAATAAGAGATGAGAAAGAGAAATAAAATGGGTGCAGAAGGAAGGGAGAGGTAGAATGGGGTAAACTATCTCACATGAAGAGTTAAGAAAGACCTATTGTAGTGGAAGGGAAGATGGGAGGAGGGGCAATGTGCATTACTTAAACCTTACCCTCATCAGTATTGGTTCAAAGAGGGAGTAATATATACAATCAGATGAATATAGAAATCTGTCTTACCCAACAGGGAAGCAGGAGGGAAAGAGATTAAATAGAGGCAAGGTGGGGACTGATAAAACAAAGGACAGATCAAGGGAGGTGGTAGACAGAAGCAAAATATTGATAATATGGGAAAAAGTAAAAAGGAGAGAGAGGACAAACAGGAGAAAGAATAGGATGGAGGGAAATACACAGATAATAATCATAATGGTGAATATGAATGGGATGAACACTCCCATAAAATGGAAGTGGATAGCAAAATGGATCAAAACCCAGTGTCCTACAACATACTACTTACAAGAAACACACTTGAAGCAGAGACACACACACAAGAGTAAATGAAAACCTGGAAAGACATGTACAAACTGATGCAAAGTGAAATGAGCAGAACCAGGAAAATACTGTACACAGTATTAGCAACATCGTGAGATGATCAACTATGAATGACTCAGCTTTTCTCAGCAACACAATGATCCAATACATGTACAAAGGACTCACAAAGGAAAATGCTATCCATATTCAGATAAAGAACTGATGGACTCTGAATGCAGATAAAAGCATATTTTTTTCACTTACTTTATTCTTTCTCATTTTTTTTTACTTTAGATATATTTTTTCTTCCATAACCATGGTGAATATGGAAATATGTTTTATATGATAGCATATGTATAAACTATATCAAACTGTCTACCAATTTCAGAAGAGGGGAAGGGGAAAAGGGAGGGGAGGATGAGAGAAAAAATTAGAACTCAAAATATTATAAAAATGAATGCTAAAAATTTTCTTGATTTGTAATTGTGGAAAAAAACAAAATACTATTAAAAATATACATACCTCCCACCAACTCTCCTGAGCTACATAAAATAAATCCACTTCTCTTTCAGAAATTGGGGCTTCAAGTAACATAATTATTACGTTCTCTCTTCTCTAGGTGAAACATACATGTTCTTTCATCTGATACCCATATTATGTAATTTAGAGTCCCTTGATAAAAAATAAATATTCAGGGCTTCATTGATAAGTACTGCTACCACGCATACTTATCAAGAAGTAGAGATATTTTAATTATCTATTATGTGCTCAGCATAGGCTGATGTTACACAAAAACCAATGGGCCACGAGTACCATTTTAAAAGATCTTATATAGGACAAGGCAGGATGTATACAATTAGAATTTTTACAGAAGGCAAAAGGGGAAGGTATAGACTTACACATCAAAAAACCATTAGGAGAAGGGGAAGGCCCACAGCAAGTAAAATAATAAACTGGTCAGCAAATACCACAGCTAAAGCTAACATCTCAAGTTGGACTTTTGCAAAAAAAAAAAAAAAAGATAAAAGACAGAACAAGAACTAATCAGATAGAGCCAAGGCTATAGTTGATATCTCAGCTTAAGCAAATAGGTATAATCAAACTGAGCCAGAAACTCCTCTATACTAACCAGTTAATCACCTGAGCTAAAGTCTGGTGTCTCAGCTAAATTCTGCAGCCTCTATCTAGTAATGTGACTAGCTGTCTTAAGGAAATGACAGTCATAAAGCCAACACAAACAAATTCTCTTACTACACCCCTCCCTCCCCAGCCCCCCACATCCTCCTCTGGCTATACTTTAGCTTGTCAGGATTAGAAATACTCATCTACGTCAACAGTCAATAAATTTATTAAGCACCTACCAAGTTCCAGGCACTGTGCTAAGCACTGGGGTTAGGAATATGAAAACAGAGTCTGGATCTTTAAGGAGCTTACAATCTAATGGAGTAAGACAAGAATGGTTGCTGAAAGGGGGAAAGGAGTGTTGAGATACCCAATACAGGTGTGGTGGAGTCCAGTCCAAGGACTACAACTAGTAGGAGATGAAGAGATAGCTGGACTTGAAGCCCTCTTTAAAAGGAGGTTTTGGGAGGAGTTCCTTACTCTACCTTCTGGCTCTCCAATCAGAGGGAGGGCAAATACTGAGAGTACTGATGAGGTGTGAGTACCAAAGCTGATGAAATCTCACAGGAGATGAGTTTCCTGATGAGGAGGTTTCCGAGGAGCATGATGGAGTCCAGTTCAAGGAATATATCTTGTGGAAAATGAATGCTTCCCAAAGAAACTTCCTTCAAGAAAAGCACTGACAACATGCTGCAGGCCTCCCCAGTACTGCTTATCATATTCTGCTTTGAACTACAGTTATTTGTGTGTAATGGGGGGACTGGATGATGAGGGCCAGTAGCTGAAACATGCCCAGTCTCTGAAGCTTTCCTTTGTTGTTTTCTGTTGTTTAGTCACTTTTCAGTCATGTCCGACACTTCATGACCCCTTTTGGGGTTCTCTTGGCAAAGGTACTGGAGTGGTTTGCCATTTCCTTCTCCAATTCATTTAACAGATGAGGAAACTGAGGCAAACAATGTTAACTGACTTGCCCAGGTCATATAACTAGTGTATGAGGTCACATTTGAACTTAGCTCTTCATAACTCCAGGCCCAGCATTCTATCCACGTCACCACCTAGCTGCCCCAAATCTTCCTTGCCTGGTTTTATTTCTTGAAATAGTAAAAATATTTTCTACCAATTGCTTATCCAACAATTGAAACTTTGGAGGCCAGTTTCAGCCATATTGACTCAGAGTTAGTACTAATTAATGATGAAATGTGTTCTAATTCAGAGCCAGAAGGACTGATGACTTAGAAGCAGCTGAACTGGAAATGAGTATGCACAAAAACTGTTTAAATAGTCAATCTCCCACTCTTTCTCCTGATGCCTCTCAGGTAAAATAATTGCTTTCTGAGTGGAAAGGGAAACTGGCCATTTGTGTCCCTGAGAATGTCCAGCTCTGTTCTTTTGTGTTTATTTGTTCCTGATCCTTGGTAAATATGTATTTAGAGAGGAGAGTGAACAGGCAACTCTATCTGATCCATCAGAGGTCCCATGAGCAACTATAATTGGCAGCAGAGTATACCAGAGTAGAATGGTCAGTGACAGAGGATGCACCTCCATATAGAGGTGAAAAGACAATTCCATAGGACCACTGAAACTTCAGGAATTGTGACTCCCTCTTAAGAGGAAGAAATGCTAAGGGGCAGCTAGGTACTGCAGTGGATAGAGCACCAGCCCTGAAGTCAGAAGGACCTGAGTTCAAATCTGGCCTCAGACCAAACACTTGACACGTAAGTGTAGCTGTGTGACCCTGGGCAAGTCACTTAACCCCAATTGCCTAAAAAAAAGAAAATTAATGATATTAAAAAAAAGCCAAAAAATAAAAAGAGGAAGAAATGCTGACTATAGACAATAGAAAGGCATGGAACCATTGAGCCTAAAAGAGAGCTATATCCAGGGAGAAATCTCAGGACACCATATAGAGAGAAAAAAATTTCTGGGATTGAGTCAGGTGGTGGCCCTTGACCACATATGTGCCTTGTTCCTATTGCACTTTCAATTTGCCAAGTTCATTGACTATTTGTTACAGGAAATGTAACATTATAAACCCAGTCCCCAACTCTGTAATGAAGGGAAGTAGGTCCAGCTATGTAATTTCAAGGAAAAATCATCACCAAGTACTGACAGTGGAACTGATGCCTAGAACAAAGGTAGTCAAATTTATTAGTCACTTACATATGTCAGGCGTTATGCTAAGCACAAGGCATAAAAAGAAAGGGGAAAAATAGCCCCTGCCCTCAAAGAGCTTACATTCTAATGGGAGAAACAAGATGTAGACAACTAGGTACATACAGACATGTACAAAGAAGACAGAAGACAATCTAAGAGGGAAGGCATTAGTACCTGGGTGATCTTGGAAAGGTAGGATTGGAATGAAGTCTTGATTGAATCAAGGGAAATTAAGAGGTGAAAGTAGAGAAGAGGGCATTCCAGGCTTCACGGATAGCCAGTATAAATGCACAAAGAGGAGAGATGGGGTGTCATGTTTGAGGAACTGCACACAGGCCACCATTATTAGATCATAAAGTACATATTGTTTTTCAGTCATTTTCAGTTGTGTCCAACTCTTCGTGACCCCATTTGGGGTCTTCTTGCAAAAGATACTGGAGTGGTTCGCCATTTCCTTCTCCAGCTTATTTTACAGATGAGGAAACTGAGGCAAACAGGGTTAAATGACTTGCCCAGGGTCATACAGCTAGTAAGTGTCTGAGGTTAGATTTGAACGTGGGAAGATGAGTCTTCCTGACTCCAGGTGGAGTGCTCTATCTACTGCGCCATCTAGCTGCCCCATAAAGTATGTAGAAGGGAGCAAAGTGTGAAAACTTGGAAGGTAGGAAAGGGTCAATTTATAAAGGGCTTTAAATGCCAAATAACTTTATTTTTTACCCCACAGGTAACAGGGAGCCCCTGGAGCTCATTGAGTGACATGGTAACATGGTCAGACCTAAACTATAGGTTGAATAAAGACAAAGTAGAGAAAGCAGTTAAAAAACTATTGCAATAGTCCAGTTGAGAGGTGAGGAGGGTTCAAACTAGGTTGTGGCTGTGTGAGATCATACATAAGAGATATTGTAAAGATAGAAATGACAAGATTTAGCAACAGATTGGTTATATAAGATGAGCAATAGTAAGGGGTCAAGGATGAAACTAAAGTTACATTCCAGCCTGAATGACCAGGAGAATAGTGATTTCTTAGACCATAATAGGGAAATTCAGAATAAGGGAGGGTTTTGGGATAAGCGTAATGAGTTCTGTTTTGGTCATATTAAATTTGAGATGAGACAACTAGTTCAAGATATCCAAAAACAGTTGGTGATGCTTGACTGTTACTCAAAGAGAGATAGATATATAGATCTGGGAATCATCTGCCTAGAGATGATCATTGAACTCATGGGAGTTAATGAGATCACCAAGTGAGATAGTATATAGAGCAAAAAGAGAACAAGGCCCAGGACAGAGCCTTGGGAGACACCATGGTTAATAGGTGTTCAATGAAAAAAGACCTAGCAGAGGTAACTAAGGAGTATCTGGGCAGATAGGAGAACCAGCAGAGAAATATGTACTAGAAACAAGGAGGAAAAAGAGTCTAGGAGATGAAAGTCCCCTCCACACTTTATGATCCAGCAAAACTACCTACTCTCAACTCCTCCAAGATCAAATACCAGATGTTTTGGAGAGGTCAAGAAGGAAAAGCCACTGAGTTTGGCAATTAAGAGAACATTGGTAACTGCAGGGAGGGCAGTTTCAATTAGATTATTTCCTAGGTGTCCATGTCATTTTTTTTCCCTTAACAGTATTTTATCCCTCCCCCCCCGCAATTATGTATAAAGATAATTTTCAACATTTATTTTTGTAAAATTTGAGTTCGAAATTTTTTTCCCTCTCCTCCCCCTTCCTTATGACAGCAAGCAATCTGATATAGGTTATACATGTACAATCACGTGAAACATATTTCCACATTAGTCATGTGAAAGAAGAATCAGAACAAAAGGGGAAAACTATGAGAAAAAAAAAGTAAAATAGTATGCTTTAATCTGCATTCAGACTCCATGGTTCTTTCTCTGGATGTGGTTAGCATTTTCCATCTTGACTCTTTTGGAATTCTCTT